>NC_091337.1:31921054-32235194 GCF_038502225.1 Cherax quadricarinatus
TGGACAACTTCAGACGTACCCAGTGTTAGATGGTTGGACAACTCCAGACGTACCCAGTGTTAGATGGTTGGACAACTTCAGACGTACCCAGTGTTAGACGCTTGTGCAACTCCAGACGTACCCAGTGTTAGATGGTTGGACAACTTCAGACGTACCCTGTGTTAGATGGTTGTACAACTCCAGACGTACCCAGTGTTAGATGGTTGTACAACTCCAGACGTACCCAGTGTTAGATGGTTGTACAACTCCAGACGTACCCAGTGTTAGATGGTTGTACAACTCCAGACGTACCCAGTGTTAGATGGTTGTACAACTCCAGACGTACCCAGTGTTAGATGGTTGTACAACTCCAGACGTACCCAGTGTTAGATGGTTGTACAACTCAAGACGTACCCAGTGTTAGATGGTTGGACAACTCCAGACGTACCCAGAGTTAGATGGTTGTACAACTCCAGACGTACCCAGTGTTAGATGGTTGTACAACTCCAGACGTACCAGTGTTAGATGGTTGTACAACTCCAGACGTACCCAGTGTAAGATGGTTGTACAACTCCAGATGTACCCAGTGTTAGATGGTTGTACAACTCCAGACGTACCCAGTGTTAGATGGTTGTACAACTCCAGACGTACCCAGTGTTAGAAGGTTGTACAACTCCAGACGTACCCAGTGTTAGACGGTTGTACAAGTCCAGACGTACCCAGTGTTAGACGGTTGTACAACTTCAGATGTACCCAGTGTTAGATGGTTGTACGTCTCCAGACGTACCCTGTGTTAGATGGTTGTACAACTCAAGACGTACCAAGTGTTAGACGGTTGTACAACTCCAGACGTACCCAGTGTTAGATAGTTGGACAACTCCAGACGTACCCAGTGTTAGATGGTTGTAGAACTCCAGAGGTACGCAGTGTTAGATGGTTGTAGAACTCCAGACGTACCCAGTGTTAGATGGTTGGACCACTCCAGACGTACCCAGTGTTAGATGGTTTTACAACTCAAGACGTACCTTGTGTTAGATGGTTGTATAACTCCAGACGTACCCAGTGTTAGATGGTTGGACAACTCCAGACCTACCCAATGTTAGATGATTGTACAACTTCAGACGTACCCAGTGTTAAATGACTGTATAACTCCAGACGTACCCAGTGTTAGAAGGTTGTACAACTTCAGACGTACCCAGTGTTAGATGGTTGTACAACTCAAGACGTACACAGTGTTAGATGGTTGTACAACTCAAGACGTACCCAGTGTTAGATGGTTGTACAACTCCAGACGTTCCCACTGTTAGATGGTTGTACAACTTCAGACGTACCCAGTGTTAGATGGTTGTACAACTCAAGACGTACCCAGTGTTAGATGGTTGTACAACTCCAGACGTACCCAGTGTTAGATGGTTGTACAACTCAAGACGTGCACAGTGTTAGAGGGTTGTACAACTCAAGACGTGCCCAGTGTTAGATGGTTGTACAACTCCAGACGTACCCAGTGTTAGATGGTTGTACAACTCAAGTCGTACCCAGTGTTAGATGGTTGTACAACTCAAGACGTACCCTGTGTTAGATGATTGTACAACTCAAGACATACACAGTGTTAGATGGTTGTACAACTCAAGACGTACCCTGTGTTAGATGGTTGTACAACTCAAGACGTACCCTGTGTTAGATGGTTGTACAACTCCAGACGTACCCAGTGTTAGATGGTTGTACAACTCAAGAAGTACACAGTGTTAGATGGTTGTACAACTCAAGACGTACCCAGTGTTAAATGACTGTACAACTCCAGATGTACCCAGTGTTAGATGGTTGTACAACTCAAGACGTACACAGCGTTAGATGGTTGTACAACTCAAGACGTACCCTGTGTTAGATGGTTGTACAACTCCAGACGTACCCAGTGTTAGATGGTTGGACAACTCCAGACGTACCCAGTGTTAGATGGTTGTAGAACTCCAGAGGTACCCAGTGTTAGATGGTTGTAGAACTCCAGACGTACCCAGTGTTAGATGGTTGGACCACTCCAGACGTACCCAGTGTTAGATGGTTGGACCACTCCAGACGTACCAAGTGTTAGATGATTGTACAACTCCAGACGTACCTAGTGTTAGATGGTTGGACAACTCCAGACCTACCCAATGTTAGATGATTGTACAACTCCAAACGTACCCAGTGTTAAATGACTGTACAACTCCAGACGTACCCAGAGTTAGAAGGTTGTACAACTTCAGACGTACCCAGTGTTAGATGGCTGTACAACTCAAGACGTACACAGTGTTAGATGGTTGTACAACTCAAGACGTACCCAGTGTTAGATGGTTGTACAACTCCAGACGTACCCACTGTTAGATGGTTGTACAACTTCAGACGTACCCAGTGTTAGATAGTTGTACAACTCAAGACGTACCCAGTGTTAGAGGGTTGTACAACTACAGACGTACCCAGTGTTAGATGGTTGTACAACTCAAGACGTGCACAGTGTTAGAGGGTTGTACAACAAGACGTGCCCAGTGTTAGATGGTTGTACAACTCCAGACGTACCCAGTGTTAGATGGTTGTACAACTCAAGACGTACCCAGTGTTAGATGGTTGTACAACTCAAGACGTACCCTGTGTTAGATGATTGTACAACTCAAGACATACACAGTGTTAGATGGTTGTACAACTCAAGACGTACCCTGTGTTAGATGGTTGTATAACTCCAGACGTACCCAGTGTTAGATGGTTGTTCAACTCAAGACGTACATAGTGTTAAATGGTTGTACAACTCAAGACGTACCCAGTGTTAAATGACTGTACAACTCCAGACGTACCCAGTGTTAGATGGTTGTACAACTCAAGGCGTACACAGTGTTAGATGGTTGTACAACTCAAGACGTACCCTGTGTTAGATGGTTGTACAACTCAAGACGTACACAGTGTTAGATGGTTGTACAACTCAAGACGTACCCTGTGTTAGATGGTTGTACAACTCCAGACGTACCCAGTGTTAGATGGTTGTACAACTCAAGACGTACACAGTGTTAGATGGTTGTACAACTCAAGACGTACCCAGTGTTAAATGACTGTACAACTCCAGATGTACCCAGTGTTAGATGGTTGTACAACTCAAGACGTACACAGCGTTAGATGGTTGTACAACTCAAGACGTACCCTGTGTTAGATGGTTGTACAACTCCAGACGTACCCCGTGTTAGATGGTTGTACAACTCAAGACGTACACAGTGTTAGATGGTTGTACAACTCAAGACGTACCCAGTGTTAAATGACTGTACAACTCCAGACGTACCCAGTGTTAGATGGTTGTTCAACTCAAGACGTACCCAGTGTTAGATGGTTGTACAACTTCAGACGTACCCACAGTTAGATAATTGTAAAACTCCAGACCTATCCAGTGTTAGATGATTGTACAACTCCAGACGTACCCAAAGTTAGATGATTGTACAACTCCAGACGTACCCAGTGTTAGATGGTTGTACAACTCAAGACGTACACAGTGTTAGATGGTTGTACAACTCCAGATGTACCCAGTGTTAGATGGTTGGACAACTCCAGACGTACCTAGTGTTAGATGGTTGGACAACTCCAGACGTACCCAGTGTTAGATGGTTGTACAAATCCAGACGTACTCAGTGTTAGATGGTTGTACAACTCCAGCCGTACGCAGTATTAGATGGTTGTTCAACTCCATACGTACCCAGTGTTAGAAGATTGTACAACTCCAGACGTACTGTTACGGCCCCCTGCCAAACTAGTGGTTAAATAGTTAACCTGCCGGCCGGTAGTACCACTGGGTACGTCATCAACCCCATTGTGGGGACTGCTGAGCCGGCCTTAGAAGCAGTAGGTACCTGAACACCTCACGGTACATATCTACTGGCTTTAGAGGCAGTAAGTACCTGAACACCTCACGGTACGCATCGATGCAGTAGGTACCTGAACACTTTAATACCTGGACACCTCACGGTACGCTTCTAAGCAGTAAGTACCTGAACACCTCACGGTACACATCTACTGGCTTTAGAAGCAGTAGGTACCTGAACACCTCACGGTACACATCTACTGGCTTTAGAAGCAGTAAGTACCTGAACACCTCACGGTACGCATCCAAGCAGTAATTACCAGAACACCTTACAGTATAGATCTACTGTCAGTAGAGAGTATTCTCCTGCCCATCTTTTGGTATTCTACTGGCTTCTACTGATTTTAGAAGAGCCGCTCACCGCAGCTCACTGAGTCTGATGGCCTCGGTTACTTGACGGCCGCACTCAGTGAGCTTGCAGCATGGTGTTCTGTTAGTAATTCATCGGACCACCTTGCGGTGTGTCAATTGGTCTTGAGGGCGGTAGATAGTACTCACCAGACCATCTTACGGTGTACTTCTACCGGCCTTGGAGAGTATTTACAGGACTACCGGTGATGTCTGCGGACTCACCGCCTACGCTGGTCAACTGTGGGCCGGAGTCATCTGATGCTGTTTTAGTGGGACATTACATGAAGAAAAGGTTGGAGTGTTACACTGAACTGGGCTAGGACCGTAGTGTGACACTTAGGGAAGTATGACGGAGTGGAACACTGAGATATGCTACAGGACCGTAGTGGAACACTGAGAAGAAAAGGGTGTCGTGTGACACTGAAGATGGCCTGGTTGTTGTGTACATTGAATAGTGTCATGTGACTGGCATCTCGAAAGACGCTACGTCGATAGTGAGTGTGTCGCAGAGACAAGGGTGTCAAGTGTGACACAGTCGAGAAAGGGTGTGGATGACGCAGAGAAAAGGGTGTCGTGTGACACGGAGAGCTGGAGTGTCTGGTGACACAGAGAAAAGGGTGACAAGGGACACGGTTGTGAAGGAGCGTCATCACACGGCGAAAAGGGTGTCGAGTGACACGGTGGAGAAGGAGCGTCACAACTCCAATAAGTGTCGTGTGGGACACAGAGCGTCATTATAAGTGTCGTGTGGGACACAAAGCGTCATTATAAGTGTCGTGTGGGACACAGAGCGTCATTATAAGTGTCGTGTGGGACACAGAGCGTCATTATAAGTGTCGTGTGGGACACAGAGCGTCATTATAAGTGTCGTGTGAGACACAGAGCGTCATTATAAGTGTCGTGTGGGACACAGAGCGTCATTATAAGTGTCGTGTGGGACACAGAGCGTCATTATAAGTGTCGTGTGGGACACAGAGCGTCATTATAAGTGTCGTGTGGGACACAGAGCGTCATTATAAGTGTCGTGTGAGACACGGAGTTGATCATAATTTATTATTATACAAATGTTATTAATAATTTTTTATTTTAGCATAGATATATATATTATTATTTTAAGATGCTAATAATTTATTATTGTAATATGTATATATATTTTAAATACCTCTAGACCAAAGATAGTTGTTTTTATATTATATTAAAGATTAATTGATTTTAATGTGTATATATGTATCCCGAACTCTTTATTACAAATTGAGTAATCCACCATCTTAAAAATTACTTTTTTTTGTAATAGTCTGTCTGTCTGTCTGTCTCTGTCTGTCTGTCTGTCTGTCTGTCTCTGTCTGTCTGTCTGTCTGTCTCTGTCTCTGTCTCTGTCTCACTCTCACTCTCACTCTCACTCACGATTTATATCTTATTCTTGACGTGTTTCCATCACAATGTTACACCTCTCAAACAGCCTCTTCTTTCTTTTTACAGGGTCCTCTCTTTTTACAGGGTCCTCTCTTTTTACAGGGTCCTCTCTTTTTACAGGGTCCTCTCTTTTTACAGGATCCTCTCTTTTTACAGGATCCTCTCTTTTTACAGGATCCTCTCTTTTTACAGGGTCCTCTCTTTTTACAGGTTCCTCTCTTTTTACAGGTTCCTCTCTTTTTACAGGGTCCTCTCTTTTTACAGGGTCCTCTCTTTTTACAGGGTCCTCTCTTTTTACAGGGTCCTCTCTTTTTACAGGGTCCTCTCTTTTTACAGGGTCCTCTCTTTTTACAGGATCCTCTCTTTTTACAGGATCCTCTCTTTTTACAGGATCCTCTCTTTTTACAGGGTCCTCTCTTTTTACAGGTTCCTCTCTTTTTACAGGTTCCTCTCTTTTTACAGGGTCCTCTCTTTTTACAGGGTCCTCTCTTTTTACAGGGTCCTCTCTTTTTACAGGGTCCTCTCTTTTTACAGGGTCCTCTCTTTTTACAGGATCCTCTCTTTTTACAGGGTCCTCTCTTTTTACAGGGTCCTCTCTTTTTACAGGATCCTCTCTTTTTACAGGATCCTCTCTTTTTACAGGGTCCTCTCTTTTTACAGGGTCCTCTCTTTTTACAGGGTCCTCTCTTTTTACAGGGTCCTCTCTTTTTACAGGGTCCTCTCTTTTTACAGGGTCCTCTCTTTTTACAGGTTCCTCTCTTTTTACAGGTTCCTCTCTTTTTACAGGGTCCTCTCTTTTTACAGGGTCCTCTCTTTTTACAGGATCCTCTCTTTTTACAGGGTCCTCTCTTTTTACAGGGTCCTCTCTTTTTACAGGGTCCTCTCTTTTTACAGGATCCTCTCTTTTTACAGGATCCTCTCTTTTTACAGGGTCCTCTCTTTTTACAGGGTCCTCTCTTTTTACAGGGTCCTCTCTTTTTACAGGGTCCTCTCTTTTTACAGGGTCCTCTCTTTTTACAGGATCCTCTCTTTTTACAGGGTCCTCTCTTTTTACAGGGTCCTCTCTTTTTACAGGGTCCTCTCTTTTTACAGGGTCCTCTCTTTTTACAGGGTCCTCTCTTTTTACAGGATCCTCTCTTTTTACAGGATCCTCTCTTTTTACAGGATCCTCTCTTTTTACAGGGTCCTCTCTTTTTACAGGATCCTCTCTTTTTACAGGGTCCTCTCTTTTTACAGGGTCCTCTCTTTTTACAGGGTCCTCTCTTTTTACAGGATCCTCTCTTTTTACAGGGTCCTCTCTTTTTACAGGGTCCTCTCTTTTTACAGGGTCCTCTCTTTTTACAGGGTCCTCTCTTTTTACAGGGTCCTCTCTTTTTACTGGAATGTATTTTTTCAGGGGCTTTTTTTTCTAAAGGTCCAGGTAAAGTCCGGGGATAGTGACTAGTCACTGTTAGCACACTCACAGTCTGGTTCACTGTTAGCACACTCACAGTCTGGTTCACTGTTAGCACACTCACAGTCTGGTTCACTGTTAGCACTCTCACAGTCTGGTTCACTGTTAGCACACTCACAGTCTGGTTCACCGTTAGCACACTCACAGTCTGGTTCACTGTTAGCACACTCACAGTCTGGTTCACTGTTAGCACACTCACAGTCTGGTTCACTGTTAGCACACTCACAGTCTGGTTCACTGTTAGCACACTCACAGTCTGGTTCACTGTTAGTACACTCACAGTCTGGTTCACTGTTAGTACACTCACAGTCTGGTTCACTGTTAGCACACTCACAGTCTGGTTCACTGTTAGCACACTCACAGTCTGGTTCACTGTTAGCACACTCACAGTCTGGTTCACTGTTAGCACACTCACAGTCTGGTTCACTGTTAGCACTCTCACAGTCTGGTTCACTGTTAGCACACTCACAGTCTGGTTCACTGTTAGTACACTCACAGTCTGGTTCACTGTTAGCACACTCACAGTCTGGTTCACTGTTAGCACACTCACAGTCTGGTTCACTGTTAGCACACTCACAGTCTGGTTCACTGTTAGTACACTCACAGTCTGGTTCACTGTTAGCACACTCACAGTCTGGTTCACTGTTAGCACACTCACAGTCTGGTTCACTGTTAGCACACTCACAGTCTGGTTCACTGTTAGCACACTCACAGTCTGGTTCACTGTTAGCACACTCACAGTCTGGTTCACTGTTAGCACACTCACAGTCTGGTTCACTGTTAGCACACTCACAGTCTGGTTCACTGTTAGCACACTCACAGTCTGGTTCACTGTTAGCACACTCAAAGTCTGGTTCACTGTTAGTACACTCACAGTCTGGTTCACTGTTAGCACACTCACAGTCTGGTTCACTGTTAGCACACTCACAGTCTGGTTCACTGTTAGCACACTCACAGTCTGGTTCACTGTAAGCACACTCACAGTCTGGTTCACTGTTAGCACACTCACAGTCTGGTTCACTGTTAGCACACTCACAGTCTGGTTCACTGTTAGCACACTCACAGTCTGGTTCACTGTTAGCACACTCACAGTCTGGTTCACTGTTAGCACACTCACAGTCTGGTTCACTGTTAGCACACTCACAGTCTGGTTCACTGTTAGCACACTCACAGTCTGGTTCACTGTTAGCACACTCACAGTCTGGTTCACTGTTAGCACACTCACAGTCTGGTTCACTGTTAGCACACTCACAGTCTGGTTCACTGTTAGCACACTCACAGTCTGGTTCACTGTTAGCACACTCACAGTCTGGTTCACTGTTAGCACACTCACAGTCTGGTTCACTGTTAGCACACTCACAGTCTGGTTCACTGTTAGCACACTCACAGTCTGGTTCACTGTTAGCACACTCACCGTCTGGTTCACTGTTAGCACACTCACAGTCTGGTTCACTGTTAGCACACTCACAGTCTGGTTCACTGTTAGCACACTCACAGTCTGGTTCACTGTTAGCACACTCACAGTCTGGTTCACTGTTAGCACACTCACAGTCTGGTTCACTGTTAGCACACTCACAGTTTGGTTCACTGTTAGCACACTCAGAGTCTGGTTCACTGTTAGCACACTCACAGTCTGGTTCACTGTTAGCACACTCACAGTCTGGTTCACTGTTAGCTGGGTTCACTGTTAGCACACTCACAGTCTGGTTCACTGTTAGCACACTCACAGTCTGGTTCACTGTTAGCACACTCACAGTCTGGTTCACTGTTAGCACACTCACAGTCTGGTTCACTGTTAGCACACTCACAGTCTGGTTCACTGTTAGCACACTCACAGTCTGGTTCACTGTTAGCACACAGTCACTGTTAGTCACTCACAGTCTGGTTCACTGTTAGCACACTCACAGTCTGGTTCACTGTTAGCACACTCACAGTCTGGTTCACTGTTAGTACACTCACAGTCTGGTTCACTGTTAGCACACTCACAGTCTGGTTCACTGTTAGCACACTCACAGTCTGGTTCACTGTTAGCACACTCACAGTCTGGTTCACTGTTAGCACACTCACAGTCTGGTTCACTGTTAGCACACTCACAGTCTGGTTCACTGTTAGCACACTCACAGTCTGGTTCACTGTTAGCACACTCACAGTCTGGTTCACTGTTAGCACACTCACAGTCTGGTTCACTGTTAGCACACTCACAGTCTGGTTCACTGTTAGCACACTCACAGTCTGGTTCACTGTTAGCACACTCACAGTCTGGTTCACTGTTAGCACACTCACAGTCTGGTTCACTGTTAGCACACTCACAGTCTGGTTCACTGTTAGCACACTCACAGTCTGGTTCACTGTTAGCACACTCACAGTCTGGTTCACTGTTAGCACACTCACAGTCTGGTTCACTGTTAGCACACTCACAGTCTGGTTCACTGTTAGCACACTCACAGTCTGGTTCACTGTTAGCACACTCACAGTCTGGTTCACTGTTAGCACACTCACAGTCTGGTTCACTGTTAGCACACTCACAGTCTGGTTCACTGTTAGCACACTCACAGTCTGGTTCACTGTTAGCACACTCACAGTCTGGTTCACTGTTAGCACACTCAGTCTGGTTCACTGTTCAGCACAGCTCACAGTTTGGTTCACTGTTAGCACACTCACAGTCTGGTTCACTGTTAGCACACTCACAGTCTGGTTCACTGTTAGCACACTCACAGTCTGGTTCACTGTTAGCACACTCACAGTCTGGTTCACTGTTAGCACACTCACAGTCTGGTTCACTGTTAGCACACTCACAGTCTGGTTCACTGTTAGCACACTCAAAGTCGGGTTCACTGTTAGCACTCTCACAGTCACTGTTAGCACACTCACAGTCACTGTTAGCACACTCACATTCTGGTTCACTGTTAGCACACTCACAGTCTGGTTCACTGTTAGCACACTCACAGTCTGGTTCACTGTTAGCACACTCACAGTCTGGTTCACTGTTAGCACACTCACAGTCTGGTTCACTGTTAGCACACTCACAGTCTGGTTCACTGTTAGCACACTCACAGTCTGGTTCACTGTTAGCACACTCACAGTCTGGTTCACTGTTAGCACACTCACAGTCTGGTTCACTGTTATTACACTCACAGTCTGTCTGGTTCACTGTTAGCACACTCACAGTCTGGTTCACTGTTAGCACACTCACAGTCTGGTTCACTGTTAGCACACTCACAGTCTGTTAGTTCAATGTTAGCACACTCACAGTCTGGTTCACTGTTAGCACACTCACAGTCTGGTTCACTGTTAGCACACTCACAGTCTGGTTCACTGTTAGCACACTCACAGTCTGGTTCACTGTTAGCACACTCACAGTCTGGTTCACTGTTAGCACACTCACAGTCTGGTTCACTGTTAGCACACTCACAGTCTGGTTCACTGTTAGCACACTCACAGTCTGGTTCACTGTTAGCACACTCACAGTCTGGTTCACTGTTAGCACACTCACAGTCTGGTTCACTGTTAGCACACTCACAGTCTGGTTCACTGTTAGCACACTCACAGTCTGGTTCACTGTTAGCACACTCACAGTCTGGTTCACTGTTAGCACACTCACAGTCTGGTTCACTGTTAGCACACTCACAGTCTGGTTCACTGTTAGCACACTCACAGTCTGGTTCACTGTTAGCACACTCACAGTCTGGTTCACTGTTAGCACACTCACAGTCTGGTTCACTGTTAGCACACTCACAGTCTGGTTCACTGTTAGCACACTCACAGTCTGGTTCACTGTTAGCACACTCACAGTCTGGTTCACTGTTAGCACACTCACAGTCTGGTTCACTGTTAGCACACTCACAGTCTGGTTCACTGTTAGCACACTCACAGTCTGGTTCACTGTTAGCACACTCACAGTCTGGTTCACTGTTAGCACACTCACAGTCTGGTTCACTGTTAGCACACTCACAGTCTGGTTCACTGTTAGCACACTCACAGTCTGGTTCACTGTTAGCACACTCACAGTCTGGTTCACTGTTAGCACACTCACAGTCTGGTTCACTGTTAGCACACTCACAGTCTGGTTCACTGTTAGCACACTCACAGTCTGGTTCACTGTTAGCACACTCACAGTCTGGTTCACTGTTAGCACACTCACAGTCTGGTTCACTGTTAGCACACTCACAGTCTGGTTCACTGTTAGCACACTCACAGTCTGGTTCACTGTTAGCACACTCACAGTCTGGTTCACTGTTAGCACACTCACAGTCTGGTTCACTGTTAGCACACTCACAGTCTGGTTCACTGTTAGCACACTCACAGTCTGGTTCTGTTTCACTGGTTCAGTCACAGTCACTGGCACACTCACAGTCTGGTTTACTGTTAGCACACTCACAGTCTGGTTCACTGTTAGCACACTCACAGTCTGGTTCACTGTTAGCACACTCACAGTCTGGTTCACTGTTAGCACACTCACAGTCTGGTTCACTGTTAGCACACTCACAGTCTGGTTCACTGTTAGCACACTCACAGTCTGGTTCACTGTTAGCACACTCACAGTCTGGTTCACTGTTAGCACACTCACAGTCTGGTTCACTGTTAGCACACTCACAGTCTGGTTCACTGTTAGCACACTCACAGTCTGGTTCACTGTTAGCACACTCACAGTCTGGTTCACTGTTACTGCACACTCACAGTCTGGTTCACTGTTAGCACACTCACAGTCTGGTTCACTGTTAGCACACTCACAGTCTGGTTCACTGTTAGCACACTCACAGTCTGGTTCACTGTTAGCACACTCACAGTCTGGTTCACTGTTAGCACACTCACAGTCTGGTTCACTGTTGTCACACTCATAGTCTTGTTCACTGTTAGCACACTCACAGTCTGGTTCACTGTTAGCACACTCACAGTCTGGTTCACTGTTAGCACACTCACAGTCTGGTTCACTGTTAGCACACTCACAGTCTGGTTCACTGTTAGCACACTCATAGTCTGGTTCACTGTTAGCACACTCACAGTCTGGTTCACTGTTAGCACACTCACAGTCTGGTTCACTGTTAGCACACTCACAGTCTGGTTCACTGTTAGCACACTCACAGTCTGGTTCACTGTTAGCACACTCACAGTCTGGTTCACTGTTAGCACACTCACACTCTGTTTCACTGTTAGCACACTCACAGTCTGGTTCGCTGTTAGCACACTCACAGTCTGGTTCACTGTTAGCACACTCACAGTCTGGTTGACTGTTAGCACACTCACAGTCTGGTTCACTGTTAGCACACTCACAGTCTGGTTCACTGTTAGCACACTCTCAGTCTGGTTCATTGTTGGCACGCTCACAGTCTGGTTCACTGTTAGTACACTCACAGTCTGGTTCACTGTTAGCACACTCACAGTCCGGTTCACTGTTGGCACACTCACAGACCGGGTCACTGTTAGCACACTCACAGTCTGGTTCGCTGTTAGCACACTCACAGTCTGGTTCACTGTTAGCACACTCACAGTCTGGTTGACTTTTAGCACACTCACAGTCTGGTTCACTGTTAGCACACTCACAGTCTGGTTCACTGTTAGCACACTCTCAGTCTGGTTCATTGTTGGCACGCTCACAGTCTGGTTCACTGTTAGTACACTCACAGTCTGGTTCACTGTTAGCACACTCTCAGTTTGGTTCACTATTGGCACACTCACAGTCTGGTTTACTGTTAACACGCTCACAGTCTGGTTCACTGTTAGTACACTCACAGTCTGGTTCACTGTTAGCACACTCACAGTCCGGTTCACTGTTGGCACACTCACAGACCGGGTCACTGTTAGCACACTCACAGTCTGGTTCACTGTTGGCACATTCACAGTCTGGTTCACTGTTGGCACACTCACAGTCTGGTTCACTGTTGGCACACTCACAGTCTGGTTCACTGTTGGCACAGTCACAGTCTGGTTCACTGTTGGCACACTCACAGACCGGGTCACTGTTGGCACACTCACAGTCTGGTTCACTGTTGTCACACTCACAGACTGGGTCACTGCCTCATGCCTTCCAGTGTCGTCAGGTTGATTTCCCTTAACCTCTCCTCGTAGGACATGACCCTTATCTCCGGGACTATTCTTGTTGCAAACCTTTGCATTTTCTCTAATTTACTGACGTGCTTAACCAGGTGTGGGTACCAAACAGGCATTGATTACTCCAACATGGTTCTGACGTACACGGTGTACAGAGTCTTGAACGGTTCCTTTCTGAGATGCCTGAAGGATATTCTTAGGTTTGCCAGGCGCCTATATGCTGCAGCAGTTATTTGGTTGATGTGCGCCTCAGGAGATGTGCTCGGTATTATACTCACCCCAAGGTCCTTGTCCTTCAGTGAGGTTTGCAGTCTTTGGCCCATAGTCTGTACTCTGTACTGCAGTCTTCTTTGTCCTTCCCCGATCTTCATGGCTTTCCACTTGGTGAGGTTAAACTCCATTAGCCAGTTACTGGACTAGGCTTGCAGCCTGACCAGATCCCTTTGTTTTCCTGCCTTATTCTCATCCGATTTAATTCTCCTCATCAGCTTCACATCGCTTGCAAACAAGTATACTTCTGAAACTATCCCTTCCGTCATGCCATTTACATATACCAGGAACAACACTGGTCCTAGGACTGACCCCTGTGGGACCCCGCTCATCAAAGACGTCCACTGTGATACCTTGTCACGTACTATGACTCGTTTTTGCCTCCCTGTCAGGTATTCTCTCATCCACTGCAGTGCCCTTCCTGTTATACGTGCCAGATCCTCTAGGTTTTGCATTAATCTCTTGTGTGGAACTGTGTCGAAAGCCTTCTTGCAGGCCAAGAAAATGCCATCTACCCACCCCTCTCTCTCCTGTCTTACCTCCATCATCTTGTCATAAAACTCCAGTAGGTTTGTGACACAGGATTTCCCTTCCCTGAAATCGTGCTGGTTGTCTTGTATCAGTTCATTCCTTTCTAGGTGTTCCACCACACTTCTTATAAACTTCTCCATGACTTTGCATACTATACATGTCAGTGACACTGGTCTGTAGTTTAATGCTGCGTGTCTGTGTCCTTTTTAAAAACATGGACTACACTTGCTGTCTTCTACACCTCAGGTAGCTGCCCAGTTTCAATAGATGTGTTGAAGATTATTGTTAGTGGCACACACAGTGCCTCTGTTCCCTCACTCAGGACCCATTGAGAGATGTTGTCCGGTGCCACCACCTTTGAGGCATGTAACTCACTTAGCAACCTCTTCACCTCCTCCATGGTTGTATGTGCTGTGTCCAGCACTTGCTGGTGTACCCCATCATACGTGCTTTCCGGTAAACTTTGTCCCTCCACTCAAAATAATTCCTTAAACCTAATGTTGAGCTCTTCACATACTTCTTGGTCGTTTCTTGTGATCTCACCTCCTTCCTTCCTCAGCCTTATTACCTGGTCCTTGACTGTTGTTTACCTCCTAATGTGACTGTACAACAACTTCGGGTCAGACTTGGCTTTCGATGATAAGTCATCTTCGTACTGCTCCTGGGCCTGCCCCCTTATCTCTGCAAACTCGTTTCTGGCTCCTCAACTATTCTCTTTATTTTCCTGGGTCCTCTGTCTTCTAGACTTTCTCCATTCTCTAGCACACTTAATTTTGGCCTCTCTACACATTTCCATGAACCAAGGGCACTCTCTGGTCTTACCATTATTTCTGTTGCCCGTGAGAACAAACCTTTCCTCTGCCTCCAGGCCTGGGTGTTAGTGGACTGGTGTGGGTCACATCCTGGGTGTTAGTGGACTGGTGTGGGTCACATCCTGGGTGTTAGTGGACTGGTGTGGGTCACATCCTGGGTGTTAGTGGACTGGTGTGGGTCACATCCTGGGTGTTAGTGGACTGGTGTGGGTCACATCCTGGGTGTTAGTGGACTGGTGTGGGTCACATCCTGGGTGTTAGTGGACTGGTGTGGGTCACATCCTGGGTGTTAGTGGACTGGTGTGGGTCACATCCTGGGTGTTAGTGGACTGGTGTGGGTCACATCCTGGGTGTTAGTGGACTGGTGTGGGTCACATCCTGGGTGTTAGTGGACTGGTGTGGGTCACATCCTGGGTGTTAGTGGACTGGTGTGGGTCACATCCTGGGTGTTAGTGGACTGGTGTGGGTCACATCCTGGGTGTTAGTGGACTGGTGTGGGTCACATCCTGGGTGTTAGTGGACTGGTGTGGGTCACATCCTGGGTGTTAGTGGACTGGTGTGGGTCACATCCTGGGTGTTAGTGGACTGGTGTGGGTCACATCCTGGGTGTTAGTGGACTGGTGTGGGTCACATCCTGGGTGTTAGTGGACTGGTGTGGGTCACATCCTGGGTGTTAGTGGACTGGTGTGGGTCACATCCTGGGTGTTAGTGGACTGGTGTGGGTCACATCCTGGGTGTTAGTGGACTGGTGTGGGTCACATCCTGGGTGTTAGTGGACTGGTGTGGGTCACATCCTGGGTGTTAGTGGACTGGTGTGGGTCACATCCTGGGTGTTAGTGGACTGGTGTGGGTCACATCCTGGGTGTTAGTGGACTGGTGTGGGTCACATCCTGGGTGTTAGTGGACTGGTGTGGGTCACATCCTGGGTGTTAGTGGACTGGTGTGGGTCACATCCTGGGTGTTAGTGGACTGGTGTGGGTCACATCCTGGGTGTTAGTGGACTGGTGTGGGTCACATCCTGGGTGTTAGTGGACTGGTGTGGGTCACATCCTGGGTGTTAGTGGACTGGTGTGGGTCACATCCTGGGTGTTAGTGGACTGGTGTGGGTCACATCCTGGGTGTTAGTGGACTGGTGTGGGTCACATCCTGGGTGTTAGTGGACTGGTGTGGGTCACATCCTGGGTGTTAGTGGACTGGTGTGGGTCACATCCTGGGTGTTAGTGGACTGGTGTGGGTCACATCCTGGGTGTTAGTGGACTGGTGTGGGTCACATCCTGGGTGTTAGTGGACTGGTGTGGGTCACATCCTGGGTGTTAGTGGACTGGTGTGGGTCACATCCTGGGTGTTAGTGGACTGGTGTGGGTCACATCCTGGGTGTTAGTGGACTGGTGTGGGTCACATCCTGGGTGTTAGTGGACTGGTGTGGGTCACATCCTGGGTGTTAGTGGACTGGTGTGGGTCACATCCTGGGTGTTAGTGGACTGGTGTGGGTCACATCCTGGGTGTTAGTGGACTGGTGTGGGTCACATCCTGGGTGTTAGTGGACTGGTGTGGGTCACATCCTGGGTGTTAGTGGACTGGTGTGGGTCACATCCTGGGTGTTAGTGGACTGGTGTGGGTGGCATCCTGGGTGTTAGTGGACTGGTGTGGGTCACATCCTGGGTGTTAGTGGACTGGTGTGGGTCACATCCTGGGTGTTAGTGGACTGGTGTGGGTCACATCCTGGGTGTTAGTGGACTGGTGTGGGTCACATCCTGGGTGTTAGTGGACTGGTGTGGGTCACATCCTGGGTGTTAGTGGACTGGTGTGGGTCACATCCTGGGTGTTAGTGGACTGGTGTGGGTCACATCCTGGGTGTTAGTGGACTGGTGTGGGTCACATCCTGGGTGTTAGTGGACTGGTGTGGGTCACATCCTGGGTGTTAGTGGACTGGTGTGGGTCACATCCTGGGTGTTAGTGGACTGGTGTGGGTCACATCCTGGGTGTTAGTGGACTGGTGTGGGTCACATCCTGGGTGTTAGTGGACTGGTGTGGGTCACATCCTGGGTGTTAGTGGACTGGTGTGGGTCACATCCTGGGTGTTAGTGGACTGGTGTGGGTCACATCCTGGGTGTTAGTGGACTGGTGTGGGTCACATCCTGGGTGTTAGTGGACTGGTGTGGGTCACATCCTGGGTGTTAGTGGACTGGTGTGGGTCACATCCTGGGTGTTAGTGGACTGGTGTGGGTCACATCCTGGGTGTTAGTGGACTGGTGTGGGTCACATCCTGGGTGTTAGTGGACTGGTGTGGGTCACATCCTGGGTGTTAGTGGACTGGTGTGGGTCACATCCTGGGTGTTAGTGGACTGGTGTGGGTCACATCCTGGGTGTTAGTGGACTGGTGTGGGTCACATCCTGGGTGTTAGTGGACTGGTGTGGGTCACATCCTGGGTGTTAGTGGACTGGTGTGGGTCACATCCTGGGTGTTAGTGGACTGGTGTGGGTCACATCCTGGGTGTTAGTGGACTGGTGTGGGTCACATCCTGGGTGTTAGTGGACTGGTGTGGGTCACATCCTGGGTGTTAGTGGACTGGTGTGGGTCACATCCTGGGTGTTAGTGGACTGGTGTGGGTCACATCCTGGGTGTTAGTGGACTGGTGTGGGTCACATCCTGGGTGTTAGTGGACTGGTGTGGGTCACATCCTGGGTGTTAGTGGACTGGTGTGGGTCACATCCTGGGTGTTAGTGGACTGGTGTGGGTCACATCCTGGGTGTTAGTGGACTGGTGTGGGTCACATCCTGGGTGTTAGTGGACTGGTGTGGGTCACATCCTGGGTGTTAGTGGACTGGTGTGGGTCACATCCTGGGTGTTAGTGGACTGGTGTGGGTCACATCCTGGGTGTTAGTGGACTGGTGTGGGTCACATCCTGGGTGTTAGTGGACTGGTGTGGGTCACATCCTGGGTGTTAGTGGACTGGTGTGGGTCACATCCTGGGTGTTAGTGGACTGGTGTGGGTCACATCCTGGGTGTTAGTGGACTGGTGTGGGTCACATCCTGGGTGTTAGTGGACTGGTGTGGGTCACATCCTGGGTGTTAGTGGACTGGTGTGGGTCACATCCTGGGTGTTAGTGGACTGGTGTGGGTCACATCCTGGGTGTTAGTGGACTGGTGTGTGTCACATCCTGGGTGTTAGTGGACTGGTGTGGGTCACATCCTGGGTGTTAGTGGACTGGTGTGGGTCACATCCTGGGTGTTAGTGGACTGGTGTGGGTCACATCCTGGGTGTTAGTGGACTGGTGTGGGTCACATCCTGGGTGTTAGTGGACTGGTGTGTGTCACATCCTGGGTGTTAGTGGACTGGTGTGGGTCACATCCTGGGTGTTAGTGGACTGGTGTGGGTCACATCCTGGGTGTTAGTGGACTGGTGTGGGTCACATCCTGGGTGTTAGTGGACTGGTGTGTGTCACATCCTGGGTGTTAGTGGACTGGTGTGGGTCACATCCTGGGTGTTAGTGGACTGGTGTGTGTCACATCCTGGGTGTTAGTGGACTGGTGTGGGTCACATCCTGGGTGTTAGTGGACTGGTGTGGGTCACATCCTGGGTGTTAGTGGACTGGTGTGTGTCACATCCTGGGTGTTAGTGGACTGGTGTGGGTCACATCCTGGGTGTTAGTGGACTGGTGTGGGTCACATCCTGGGTGTTAGTGGACTGGTGTGGGTCACATCCTGGGTGTTAGTGGACTGGTGTGGGTCACATCCTGGGTGTTAGTGGACTGGTGTGGGTCACATCCTGGGTGTTAGTGGACTGGTGTGTGTCACATCCTGGGTGTTAGTGGACTGGTGTGGGTCACATCCTGGGTGTTAGTGGACTGGTGTGGGTCACATCCTGGGTGTTAGTGGACTGGTGTGGGTCACATCCTGGGTGTTAGTGGACTGGTGTGGGTCACATCCTGGGTGTTAGTGGACTGGTGTGGGTCACATCCTGGGTGTTAGTGGACTGGTGTGGGTCACATCCTGGGTGTTAGTGGACTGGTGTGGGTCACATCCTGGGTGTTAGTGGACTGGTGTGGGTCACATCCTGGGTGTTAGTGGACTGGTGTGGGTCACATCCTGGGTGTTAGTGGACTGGTGTGGGTCACATCCTGGGTGTTAGTGGACTGGTGTGGGTCACATCCTGGGTGTTAGTGGACTGGTGTGGGTCACATCCTGGGTGTTAGTGGACTGGTGTGGGTCACATCCTGGGTGTTAGTGGACTGGTGTGGGTCACATCCTGGGTGTTAGTGGACTGGTGTGGGTCACATCCTGGGTGTTAGTGGACTGGTGTGGGCAATCATTGCATCCCGGTGTCATACAAACTAGTGGACTGGTGTGGGTCACATCCTGGGTGTTAGTGGACTGGTGTGGGTCACATCCTGGGTGTTAGTGGACTGGTGTGGGTCACATCCTGGGTGTTAGTGGACTGGTGTGGGTCACATCCTGGGTGTTAGTGGACTGGTGTGGGTCACATCCTGGGTGTTAGTGGACTGGTGTGGGTCACATCCTGGGTGTTAGTGGACTGGTGTGGGTCACATCCTGGGTGTTAGTGGACTGGTGTGGGTCACATCCTGGGTGTTAGTGGACTGGTGTGGGTCACATCCTGGGTGTTAGTGGACTGGTGTGGGTCACATCCTGGGTGTTAGTGGACTGGTGTGGGTCACATCCTGGGTGTTAGTGGACTGGTGTGGGTCACATCCTGGGTGTTAGTGGACTGGTGTGGGTCACATCCTGGGTGTTAGTGGACTGGTGTGGGTCACATCCTGGGTGTTAGTGGACTGGTGTGGGTCACATCCTGGGTGTTAGTGGACTGGTGTGGGTCACATCCTGGGTGTTAGTGGACTGGTGTGGGTCACATCCTGGGTGTTAGTGGACTGGTGTGGGTCACATCCTGGGTGTTAGTGGACTGGTGTGGGTCACATCCTGGGTGTTAGTGGACTGGTGTGGGTCACATCCTGGGTGTTAGTGGACTGGTGTGGGTCACATCCTGGGTGTTAGTGGACTGGTGTGGGTCACATCCTGGGTGTTAGTGGACTGGTGTGTGTCACATCCTGGGTGTTAGTGGACTGGTGTGGGTCACATCCTGGGTGTTAGTGGACTGGTGTGGGTCACATCCTGGGTGTTAGTGGACTGGTGTGGGTCACATCCTGGGTGTTAGTGGACTGGTGTGGGTCACATCCTGGGTGTTAGTGGACTGGTGTGGGTCACATCCTGGGTGTTAGTGGACTGGTGTGGGTCACATCCTGGGTGTTAGTGGACTGGTGTGGGTCACATCCTGGGTGTTAGTGGACTGGTGTGGGTCACATCCTGGGTGTTAGTGGACTGGTGTGGGTCACATCCTGGGTGTTAGTGGACTGGTGTGGGTCACATCCTGGGTGTTAGTGGACTGGTGTGGGTCACATCCTGGGTGTTAGTGGACTGGTGTGGGTCACATCCTGGGTGTTAGTGGACTGGTGTGGGTCACATCCTGGGTGTTAGTGGACTGGTGTGGGTCACATCCTGGGTGTTAGTGGACTGGTGTGGGTCACATCCTGGGTGTTAGTGGACTGGTGTGGGTCACATCCTGGGTGTTAGTGGACTGGTGTGGGTCACATCCTGGGTGTTAGTGGACTGGTGTGGGTCACATCCTGGGTGTTAGTGGACTGGTGTGGGTCACATCCTGGGTGTTAGTGGACTGGTGTGGGTCACATCCTGGGTGTTAGTGGACTGGTGTGGGTCACATCCTGGGTGTTAGTGGACTGGTGTGGGTCACATCCTGGGTGTTAGTGGACTGGTGTGGGTCACATCCTGGGTGTTAGTGGACTGGTGTGGGTCACATCCTGGGTGTTAGTGGACTGGTGTGGGTCACATCCTGGGTGTTAGTGGACTGGTGTGGGTCACATCCTGGGTGTTAGTGGACTGGTGTGGGTCACATCCTGGGTGTTAGTGGACTGGTGTGGGTCACATCCTGGGTGTTAGTGGACTGGTGTGGGTCACATCCTGGGTGTTAGTGGACTGGTGTGGGTCACATCCTGGGTGTTAGTGGACTGGTGTGGGTCACATCCTGGGTGTTAGTGGACTGGTGTGGGTCACATCCTGGGTGTTAGTGGACTGGTGTGGGTCACATCCTGGGTGTTAGTGGACTGGTGTGTGTCACATCCTGGGTGTTAGTGGACTGGTGTGGGTCACATCCTGGGTGTTAGTGGACTGGTGTGGGTCACATCCTGGGTGTTAGTGGACTGGTGTGGGTCACATCCTGGGTGTTAGTGGACTGGTGTGGGTCACATCCTGGGTGTTAGTGGACTGGTGTGGGTCACATCCTGGGTGTTAGTGGACTGGTGTGGGTCACATCCTGGGTGTTAGTGGACTGGTGTGGGTCACATCCTGGGTGTTAGTGGACTGGTGTGGGTCACATCCTGGGTGTTAGTGGACTGGTGTGTGTCACATCCTGGGTGTTAGTGGACTGGTGTGGGTCACATCCTGGGTGTTAGTGGACTGGTGTGGGTCACATCCTGGGTGTTAGTGGACTGGTGTGGGTCACATCCTGGGTGTTAGTGGACTGGTGTGGGTCACATCCTGGGTGTTAGTGGACTGGTGTGTGTCACATCCTGGGTGTTAGTGGACTGGTGTGGGTCACATCCTGGGTGTTAGTGGACTGGTGTGGGTCACATCCTGGGTGTTAGTGGACTGGTGTGGGTCACATCCTGGGTGTTAGTGGACTGGTGTGGGTCACATCCTGGGTGTTAGTGGACTGGTGTGTGGGTGTTAGTGGACTGGTGTGTGTCACATCCTGGGTGTTAGTGGACTGGTGTGGGTCACATCCTGGGTGTTAGTGGACTGGTGTGGGTCACATCCTGGGTGTTAGTGGACTGGTGTGGGTCACATCCTGGGTGTTAGTGGACTGGTGTGGGTCACATCCTGGGTGTTAGTGGACTGGTGTGGGTCACATCCTGGGTGTTAGTGGACTGGTGTGGGTCACATCCTGGGTGTTAGTGGACTGGTGTGGGTCACATCCTGGGTGTTAGTGGACTGGTGTGGGTCACATCCTGGGTGTTAGTGGACTGGTGTGGGTCACATCCTGGGTGTTAGTGGACTGGTGTGGGTCACATCCTGGGTGTTAGTGGACTGGTGTGGGTCACATCCTGGGTGTTAGTGGACTGGTGTGGGTCACATCCTGGGTGTTAGTGGACTGGTGTGGGTCACATCCTGGGTGTTAGTGGACTGGTGTGGGTCACATCCTGGGTGTTAGTGGACTGGTGTGGGTCACATCCTGGGTGTTAGTGGACTGGTGTGGGTCACATCCTGGGTGTTAGTGGACTGGTGTGGGTCACATCCTGGGTGTTAGTGGACTGGTGTGGGTCACATCCTGGGTGTTAGTGGACTGGTGTGGGTCACATCCTGGGTGTTAGTGGACTGGTGTGTGTCACATCCTGGGTGTTAGTGGACTGGTGTGTGTCACATCCTGGGTGTTAGTGGACTGGTGTGGGTCACATCCTGGGTGTTAGTGGACTGGTGTGGGTCACATCCTGGGTGTTAGTGGACTGGTGTGGGTCACATCCTGGGTGTTAGTGGACTGGTGTGGGTCACATCCTGGGTGTTAGTGGACTGGTGTGGGTCACATCCTGGGTGTTAGTGGACTGGTGTGGGTCACATCCTGGGTGTTAGTGGACTGGTGTGGGTCACATCCTGGGTGTTAGTGGACTGGTGTGGGTCACATCCTGGGTGTTAGTGGACTGGTGTGGGTCACATCCTGGGTGTTAGTGGACTGGTGTGGGTCACATCCTGGGTGTTAGTGGACTGGTGTGGGTCACATCCTGGGTGTTAGTGGACTGGTGTGGGTCACATCCTGGGTGTTAGTGGACTGGTGTGGGTCACATCCTGGGTGTTAGTGGACTGGTGTGGGTCACATCCTGGGTGTTAGTGGACTGGTGTGGGTCACATCCTGGGTGTTAGTGGACTGGTGTGGGTCACATCCTGGGTGTTAGTGGACTGGTGTGGGTCACATCCTGGGTGTTAGTGGACTGGTGTGGGTCACATCCTGGGTGTTAGTGGACTGGTGTGGGTCACATCCTGGGTGTTAGTGGACTGGTGTGGGTCACATCCTGGGTGTTAGTGGACTGGTGTGGGTCACATCCTGGGTGTTAGTGGACTGGTGTGGGTCACATCCTGGGTGTTAGTGGACTGGTGTGGGTCACATCCTGGGTGTTAGTGGACTGGTGTGGGTCACATCCTGGGTGTTAGTGGACTGGTGTGGGTCACATCCTGGGTGTTAGTGGACTGGTGTGGGTCACATCCTGGGTGTTAGTGGACTGGTGTGGGTCACATCCTGGGTGTTAGTGGACTGGTGTGGGTCACATCCTGGGTGTTAGTGGACTGGTGTGGGTCACATCCTGGGTGTTAGTGGACTGGTGTGGGTCACATCCTGGGTGTTAGTGGACTGGTGTGGGTCACATCCTGGGTGTTAGTGGACTGGTGTGGGTCACATCCTGGGTGTTAGTGGACTGGTGTGGGTCACATCCTGGGTGTTAGTGGACTGGTGTGGGTCACATCCTGGGTGTTAGTGGACTGGTGTGGGTCACATCCTGGGTGTTAGTGGACTGGTGTGGGTCACATCCTGGGTGTTAGTGGACTGGTGTGGGTCACATCCTGGGTGTTAGTGGACTGGTGTGGGTCACATCCTGGGTGTTAGTGGACTGGTGTGGGTCACATCCTGGGTGTTAGTGGACTGGTGTGGGTCACATCCTGGGTGTTAGTGGACTGGTGTGGGTCACATCCTGGGTGTTAGTGGACTGGTGTGGGTCACATCCTGGGTGTTAGTGGACTGGTGTGGGTCACATCCTGGGTGTTAGTGGACTGGTGTGGGTCACATCCTGGGTGTTAGTGGACTGGTGTGGGTCACATCCTGGGTGTTAGTGGACTGGTGTGGGTCACATCCTGGGTGTTAGTGGACTGGTGTGGGTCACATCCTGGGTGTTAGTGGACTGGTGTGGGTCACATCCTGGGTGTTAGTGGACTGGTGTGGGTCACATCCTGGGTGTTAGTGGACTGGTGTGGGTCACATCCTGGGTGTTAGTGGACTGGTGTGGGTCACATCCTGGGTGTTAGTGGACTGGTGTGGGTCACATCCTGGGTGTTAGTGGACTGGTGTGGGTCACATCCTGGGTGTTAGTGGACTGGTGTGGGTCACATCCTGGGTGTTAGTGGACTGGTGTGGGTCACATCCTGGGTGTTAGTGGACTGGTGTGGGTCACATCCTGGGTGTTAGTGGACTGGTGTGGGTCACATCCTGGGTGTTAGTGGACTGGTGTGGGTCACATCCTGGGTGTTAGTGGACTGGTGTGGGTCACATCCTGGGTGTTAGTGGACTGGTGTGGGTCACATCCTGGGTGTTAGTGGACTGGTGTGGGTCACATCCTGGGTGTTAGTGGACTGGTGTGGGTCACATCCTGGGTGTTAGTGGACTGGTGTGGGTCACATCCTGGGTGTTAGTGGACTGGTGTGGGTCACATCCTGGGTGTTAGTGGACTGGTGTGGGTCACATCCTGGGTGTTAGTGGACTGGTGTGGGTCACATCCTGGGTGTTAGTGGACTGGTGTGGGTCACATCCTGGGTGTTAGTGGACTGGTGTGGGTCACATCCTGGGTGTTAGTGGACTGGTGTGGGTCACATCCTGGGTGTTAGTGGACTGGTGTGGGTCACATCCTGGGTGTTAGTGGACTGGTGTGGGTCACATCCTGGGTGTTAGTGGACTGGTGTGGGTCACATCCTGGGTGTTAGTGGACTGGTGTGGGTCACATCCTGGGTGTTAGTGGACTGGTGTGGGTCACATCCTGGGTGTTAGTGGACTGGTGTGGGTCACATCCTGGGTGTTAGTGGACTGGTGTGGGTCACATCCTGGGTGGTAGTGGACTGGTGTGGGTCACATCCTGGGTGTTAGTGGACTGGTGTGGGTCACATCCTGGGTGTTAGTGGACTGGTGTGGGTCACATCCTGGGTGTTAGTGGACTGGTGTGGGTCACATCCTGGGTGTTAGTGGACTGGTGTGGGTCACATCCTGGGTGTTAGTGGACTGGTGTGGGTCACATCCTGGGTGTTAGTGGACTGGTGTGGGTCACATCCTGGGTGTTAGTGGACTGGTGTGGGTCACATCCTGGGTGTTAGTGGACTGGTGTGGGTCACATCCTGGGTGTTAGTGGACTGGTGTGGGTCACATCCTGGGTGTTAGTGGACTGGTGTGGGTCACATCCTGGGTGTTAGTGGACTGGTGTGGGTCACATCCTGGGTGTTAGTGGACTGGTGTGGGTCACATCCTGGGTGTTAGTGGACTGGTGTGGGTCACATCCTGGGTGTTAGTGGACTGGTGTGGGTCACATCCTGGGTGTTAGTGGACTGGTGTGGGTCACATCCTGGGTGTTAGTGGACTGGTGTGGGTCACATCCTGGGTGTTAGTGGACTGGTGTGGGTCACATCCTGGGTGTTAGTGGACTGGTGTGGGTCACATCCTGGGTGTACTCACCTATTTGTGGTTGCAGGGGTCGAGTCACAGCTCCTGGCCCCGCCTCTTCGCTGATTGCTACTGTTACAAAAAACGCGATTCTAAAAGCTTAGAGGTCTCCAGTGAATACTAGAAAGGACTGCCCTTCTAGCATCCAGCCTGTTACTGGGTTTTCGTAACAAGTAGTCAGTATCCTTGTCCAATTATCCATAAGAATTCACTATTATTCAATAGTGCTTCAGGATTACAACTGGTAGGCTACTAACTAGAGAAATTAAAATTTAATAAATTTATTAAGTCTAGAGGTATATTATCAAATTAAATTAATCACAGCAATCAAAATAAAATCAATCTCTCGAGTTCAATATTATTGTGCTGAAAGCACATATCACATTTATAATTCTTAAGTACCGTCTGGTACATTAACATTTAATAAGATATTACAAATATGTACAAGTAAGTGTGTATGTGTGTAAGTGCTCTAAGTAGTTCGCTATGTCTCACGACTCGACTAGACTTAAACAAGTGACTGACAAAGTCCTCAAATAAAATAACTTCTTAACCGACTGGCAACCAGAACAGTCTGCTTGAACAATGAAAAGAATGCTAAGCCCAATAGCCATATAACAAGCGACTGCGACACAATCAGGATCAAGGAGATAATATAACGACACTAAGTAGGGACCATCAGCAGATCCTCCACAAAAGTTACAAAACTCCCATACTACTGAATCTAAGTTCAGTATAGGAAAAACCCGACTGTGATAATACACAGAAACCAGTACAAAATTAGGCCAGAAGCTATAGCTAAGGACCTGAGATGTTCAGAGTGTCTAAGCGACACACAGCCTCAGTACAACGTCGAAAATCACGAAGTCTATACAATGTTCTGTGAACTGAGTTCTACAGAACTAACAAGAATAATGAGACAGACAATCTGTCCAACCACCAAGCGAGTCTAGAGCAGACTGAATACTTCAGACGAGGTGAGGACACCCCTCCCCCCTCGATCACGTGATAGCTCCGTGGGCAGTAGTCGCCCATCAAGAAGCAGAAGCCGGCAGTATAACGAGCAACAAGCGATAATTACAGTAGTTAGACAATCAAGACTTGAACTGAGCACATAATATGTAGCATCTTAACAACATAAGTCAAATAACAATATAAAGCAATACATTTACATAATGAGGCATTCCATCCTCTCAAATTGTTCCTCAGAGATAGGACCAGTAGGTAACGGAGGAGTGGGGAAATTAACATGTCTTTCTGGACGGTCCTTAGGTCGGGCACCTTGTCCAGCCTTCCCTAGAGAGTCTAGATCTGGTCTAGGATAAGTAGATACAGGTGTAGTATACACGGTACTAGTATGAGGCTGAGTCATACTACCAGCTATACTCTGTACTATTGTGTTAGGCGAGAAGGCGTGAGTGAGAACTGAGCTACACTAGGCTCCCTTCTGCCATAGTTGCTCTCTTCTACATCATCAAATAGAGTCATAGTTTCTAATAGAGACACTATGCTCTCTGTATCTGAATCATAATCAGACATCTCTGCATGAGCAGGAAACAATATATCTTTAATTAACGCTCTGTCAGTTTCTGCTGTGTAATTCCTGTTATACATCACACTGAGATATTTGGCTACTCGCCAACACGTCTGAAGTTTTAATGTACTTAACTCAGACAAAGTCAGAGTATCAATTAACTGTTTCACTTTGACATACATCACGAAAGTAAGTGTACTACGAGAGAGTGATTATGGGAAACTATAATCCTAATAGGAATTTTAGTGTTGGTTGTCTTAGAGCTAGAGCTCAAACAGTATTTCCATCTCCTTGGATCAAGAGACTCAGTCAAGTACATACATCCAAGTATTATGTTACACAAGACTAAACTCAAATTCTTCAGATTAGGAAAGTACTCAAAATGTTTGGCCATAGAGTCACTAGTATGTCAAACTGGACAATTTCTCCAACACCTTGGATCAAGAGCCTTCCGAACAGGCCCCCATTTGTTACAAAAAACGCGATATCTAAGAAGCATAGAGATCTCCAGTGAATACTAGAAAGGACTGCCCTTCTAGCATCCAGCCTGTTACTGTTTTTTCGTAACAAGTAGTCAGTATCCTGGTCCAATTATTCATTAAAATACAATAAGATTTAATAGTGCTTCAGGATTACAACTGGTAGGCTACTAACTAAAGAAATTACAATTTAATAAGTTTATTAATAAAGAAGTCTAAGAGTATATTATCAAAGTAAATTAAATTTAATATACAATCAAAATAATTGAAATAATCAAAATAATCGCTTTTCTCGTGTACAGTAGTATTGTACTGAAGGCACATACCACATTTATATGTCTTAAGTACCGTCTGGTACATTAACATTTAATAATACAAATATATACAAATAAGTTTGTGTGTATGCGTGTAAGTGCTCTAAGTAGTTCAATATGTCTCCAGACTAGACTAGACTTAAACCAGTGACTGACAAAGTCCTCGCATAAACTAACTTCTTGACCAACCTGGCAGTCAGAACAGCTTGCTTGAACAAAAAACCGACTGATAAGTCGAACAGCAATATAACAATCTGTTTATGGTTGGGGACAGAGGGAACAGTGTGGGTTTTGGTTGAGGTTGTTCAGTTGCTTCAGGGTTGTGGTTGGAGTCCTTCTGCGGGTGTCTCTGTAGGGTGTATTTGTCCTTCCACCTGAGTCTGGGTTCTGCTCGTCCTCATCGATGCCTTCCGTTCCTCCTTTCCTTTCTGTACCCTCTCTCTCTGTCTCGTCCTTTCCTCCTGTGTTCTGTCACGGTCGAGGTACACGCTCTGGTACTCTGATTTGTCTCTCAGTTGTGCTTTCTCCTGCAGGACCCTGGTTCGAGCTGATTCTGCCTTGAAGACTACTTTGACAGGCCATCTCCTTCTGCGTGTAAACCACCTAATTCTCAGAAAATTTGCCACCTGGGTCATGTCTCCTTCTCCTATTGCTTTCAAGATACCTTTGATGCTTTCTTTTTCCCCTGGATTCTTTCATCATAGGTTTCCCCTTCAACTTCTTGGAGCCCGTAGACGAACATTGACCTCTCCCTCTCCTCCTCCCACTGTGTCTCCCTTTGTGACCTCTGAGGTGTTTTATCTCCTTCCATCGAGACGTTCCTACCTTCCACCCCTGCCCTTGCTGCAGCCCCTATGCTCAGTGGACTGTCTTCCTTGCTCAGCTGTTCCCTGCCACTGTAGCTGACTGTTAGAGTCTGTGCATAAGTCTTGTCTCCTGCACTGACTGCAGGCTTCACGATTGCTCTTCCTGTACTCATCTTTTCCTGAATCCCTACAGCCCCCTCGTCTGTGACTGGTATAGGAGTCCCTGATGTCATTCCTGTTCTGTCATATGTCTCTCTATTCTGTTTCAGTTTTTTTAGCTCCTCTTCTAAGCACTTCATCTTGTCTTCTGCTGCTATGACTTGTAGTCCCCACTTCCTGCTCTCTTCAGCTATCCTCTCCTCCATTACCCTGCCGAGCTCAGCTAGCTTCCTTCCTCACTCTTCCTCCATTTTTGTGAGCTCTACCTCCCATTCTTCCCTCCCAGATTCCTCCCTCCTGGGTTTGACCTCCAGACCCCTGGGTCTCCGCCCTCTTGGGCTACCCATTTTTTTTTTACCATGGAAAGGAGCTTGTGTGTGAGAGAGAGGGAGGGAGAGAGAGGGAGAGAGAATGCTGGAAAGAAGGCTAGGGATAATGAGTGGGGAGGGAGGAGAGTTAGGGGAGGCCAAGGGAGGGAAGAGAAGATGAATGGATGATGTGTGAGGAGGGCAGAGGGAAAGAGGTGGAGATAGAAGATAGAAAGGAAGAGATAGAGATAGAGCAGAGGGAGGGGAAAGATGGAAAGAGAGGGAGAGAGAGAAAGGTAGAGAGAGAGAGACAGACAGACAGACAGAGAGAGAGAGAGAGAGAGAGAGAGAGGGAGAGAGGGCTTGGACTGGATGTCCAGTGGTGGGTAGGGGAGGGGTAGTTGGTATGTTTTTATTTATTTGTTTTTAATTTGAACATGATACAGACAAGTACAGGAATACAGTTATTAAAGTGCAGCATGCCAAAGCCCCTTGTATGCAGAGCATTATGGGCAGGCTTAAAATTAACTTAAGATTAACTAAGCAATGATATATTCAGTGGTAAAAACATTATTGTAAACAGATAACAATTTCGTACAAATGAGTATTACAAAGACAGGTCATATGGTCATTACTGTGTTGCTGTGTAATCAGTAGAATGGAGTATTCTCTTAGGTAATGTAATTAGAAGTTTGATTGGGTCACAGGTTAGACATTTATGAGATACAATAATGAGAAACATTTATGAGATACAATTTATGAGATACAATTATTCAGTATTTATTTAGTTGTGGGTGAGTAAGTGATTTTTGAGAAGAGACTTGAATTTATAAACAGACAGTGTTTCTTTTATATTCACAGGTAATGAATTCTAGATTTTAGGGCCTTTTATGTGCATTGAGTTTTTGCATAGTGTGAGATGGACACGAGGAACATCAAAGAGTGATCTGTGTCTTGTGTTATGGTCACGTGTTCTGTTGAGGTTGGTAAGATGTTTGAGGGGAGGGTTTATATCAGAGTTAAGTGTTCTATGTATGTAGTTGGTGCAGTAATAAGTATGGATGTTTTGTATAGTGAGTAGGTTTAGAGTTTTGAATATTGGTGGTGTGCTGTCTGTAGTGGGAATTTGTTATGTGGTTGAGGGGTAACTATTACTCAGCTCTCGTGTACGTTTGTGTGTGTGTGTGTGTGTGCCCCCACTTCTAAGTATTCATACTGCTAATAAATACCAGTAGTAATATCAGTAATTCTGAAACTTACCATTAGTAATTCTAACACTTTTCAATTCTACTTATTAAATACGGAAAGTAACTAGGTTCTAAAACTTAGCTTCTCTCAACTTCTACAAGTGCCTGACGTTACCCCTCGCTAGACCGCTTCACTCTCGTCAACCCTGTCACCACCTTATCAATGCTATTTCTACTCTAATTCCGGTAATAGGAGTGAGTGGCCAGTATCTAACAGTGATGCAAGACCAGAATCCAGAGCCCATAACATGCAACCACAATACGTGAGCAATACTTGCTCTGGCAGTGGTGCGGTGACAAGTTGCCAGATGCTGATGACGTAGTCGTCGTACATAGGCCTTCTATCACTATTTTGGAGATCCTTCACTTATGATATTTATAACCATATATGCACATATATGTGTGCATGTATGTGTGTGTGTGCGTTGCCAGGGTAACTAGAGCCATTCGGTTTCACTGTGAAAATATTTATCGAAAAATAAATCTGCCAGATGGAAAATAAAAAAAAGTGTGGGATAAATTTTTGTAAAAATCTAACAAAATCTTAATTAAACAGTCAAATATTGAAAGACAAACTTAAATATGTATATAGGAACTACGTAAAGCTATAAATATAGCCGGAGGAGCGAGTACACACGACTACGAAGATAACTCTTGGTACACACTGCTGTGAAGATAACTCTGAGTACACACTACTGTGAAGATAACTCTGAGTACATACGACTGTGAAGATACCTCTGAGTACACATTACTGTGAAGATAACATTTGGTACACACTACTGTGAAGATAACTTTGAGTACATACGACTGTGAAGATAACTCTAAGTACACACTACTGTGAAGATAACTCTTGGTACACACTACTCTGAACATAACTCCGGGTACACACTACGGTGAAGATAACTCTTGGTACACACTACTGTGAACATAACTCTGGGTACACACGACTGTGAAGATAACTCTGAGTACACACTCCTGTGAAGATAACTCTGAGTACACACAACTTTGAACATAACTCTGAGTACACACTTATGTGAAGATAACTCTGAGTACACACAACTGTGAAGATAACTCTTGGTACACACGACTGTGAAGATAACTCTGAGTACACAAAACTTCGAAGATAACTCTGAGTATACACAATTTTGAAGATAATTCTGAGTACACAAAACTGTGAATATAACTCTGAGTACACATAACTTTGAAGATAACTCTGAGTACACAAAACTGTGAATATAACTCTGAGTACACATAACTTTGAAGATAACTCTGAGTACACACAACCTTGAAGATAACTCTGAGTACAAACAAATTTGAAGATAACTCTGAGTACACACAACTTTGAAGATAACTGAGTACACACAACTTTGAAGATAACTCTGAGTACACAGAACTTTGAAGATAACTCTGAGTACACAAAACTTCGAAGATAACTCTGAGTACACAAAACTTCGAAGATAACTCTGAGTATACACAATTTTGAAGATAACTCTGAGTACACATAACTTTGAAGATAATTCTGAGTACAAAAAACTGTGAATATAACTCTGAGTACACATAACTTTGAAGATAACTCTGAGTACACAAAACTGTGAATATAACTCTGAGTACACATAACTTTGAAGATAACTCTGAGTACACAACCTTGAAGATAACTCTGAGTACACACAACTTTGAAGATAACTCTGAGTACACACAACTGTCAAGATAACTCTGAGTACACACGACTGTGACGATAACTCTGAGTACACGCAACCTTGAAGATAACTCTGAGTACACACGACTGTGAAGATAAATCTGAGTACACACAACTGTGAAGATAATTCTGAGTACACAACTTTGAAGATAACTCTGAGTACACACAACTGTCAAGATAACTCTGAATACACACGACTGTGAAGATAACTCTGAGTACACGCAACCTTGAAGATAACTCTGAGTACACACAGCTGTGAAGATAATTCTGAGTACACAACTTTGAAGATAACTCTGAGTACACAAAACTGTGAAGATAACTCTGAGCACACAAAACTTTGAAGATAACTCTGAGTACACAAAACTGTGAAGATAACTCTGAGTACACACAACTGTGAAGATAACTCTGATTACACACAACTGTGAAGATAACTCTGAGTAAACAAATCTTTGAAGATAACTCTGAGTACACACAACTGTGAAGATAACTCTGAGTACACAAAACTTTGAAGATAACTCTGAGTACACACAACTTTGAAGATAACTCTGAGTACACACAACTTTCAAGATTACTCTGAGTACACACAACTTTGAAGATAACTATGAGTACACATAACTTTGAAGATAACTCTGAGTACACACAACTGTGAAGATAACTCTGACCACACACTACTGTAAAGATAACTCTGAGTACACGCAACCTTGAAGATAACTCTGAGTACACACAGCTGTGAAGATAATTCTGAGTACACAACTTTGAAGATAACTCTGAGTACACACAACTGTGAAGATAACTCTGAGCACACACAACTTTGAAGATAACTCTGAGTACACAAAACTGTGAAGATAACTCTGATTACACACAACTGTGAAGATAACTCTGAGTAAACAAATCTTTGAAGATAACTCTGAGTACACACAACTGTGAAGATAACTCTGAGTACACAAAACTTTGAAGATAACTCTGAGTACACACAACTTTGAAGATTACTCTGAGTACACACAACTTTGAAGATAACTCTGAGTACACATAACTTTGAAGATAACTCTGAGTACACACAACTGTGAAGATAACTCTGACCACACACTACTGTGAAGATAACTCTGAGTACACACAACTTTAAAGATACCTCTGAGTACACACAACTGTGAAGATAACTCTGAGTACACACAACTGTGAAGATAACTCTGAGCACACACAACTTTGAAGATAACTCTGAGTACACACAATTTGAAGATAACTCTGAGTACACACAACTTTGAAGATAACTGAGTACACACAACTTTGAAGATAGCTCTGAGTACACACAACTTTGAAGATAACTCTGAGTACACACAACTGTGAAGATAACTCCGAGTACACACAACTTTGAAGATAACTCTGAGTACGCACATCTTTGAAGATAACTCTGAGTACACACACCATTGAAGATAACTCTGAGTGCACACAACTTTGAAGATAACTCTGAGTACACACGACTGTGCAGATAAATCTGAGAAAACAAATCTTTGAAGATAACTCTGAGTACACACAACTGTGAAGATAACTCTGTGCACACAAAACTTTGAAGATAACTCTGAGTACACACAACTGTGAAGATAATTCTGAGTGCACACAACTTTGAAGATAACTCTGAGTTCACACAACTGTGAAGATAACTCTGAGTACACAAAACTGTGAAGATAACATTGAGTACACACAACTGTGAAGATAACTCTGAGCACACACTACTGTGAAGATAACTCTGAGTACACACAACTTTGAAGATAACTCTGAGTACACACAACTTTGAAGATAACTCTGAGTACACACAACTGTGAAGATAACTCTGAGTACACACAACTTTGAAGATAACTCTGAGTACACACAACTGTGAAGATAACTCTGAGTACACACAACTTTGAAGATAACTCTGAGTACACACAACTGTGAAGATAACTCTGACCACACACTACTGTGAAGATAACTCTGAGTACACACAACTTTGAATATACCTCTGAGTACACACAACTGTGAAGATAACTCTGAGTACACACAACTGTGAAGATAACTCTGAGCACACACTACTGTGAAGATAACTCTGAGTACACACAACTTTGAAGATAACTCTGAGCACACACTACTGTGAAGATAACTCTGAGTACACACAACTTTGAAGATAACTCTGAGTACACACAACTTTGAAGATAACTCTGAGTACACACAACTTTGAAGATAACTCTGAGTACACACAACTGTGAAGATAACTCTGAGTACACACAACTTTGAAGATAACTCTGAGTACACACAACTTTGAAGATAACTCTGAGTACACACAACATTGAAGATAACTCTGAGTACACACAACTTTGAAGATAACTCTGAGTACACACAACGTTGAAGATAACTCTGAGTACACACGACTGTGAAGATAACTCTGAGTACACATAACTGTGAAGATAACTGTGAGTACACACGACTGTGAAGATAACTCTGAGTACACACAACTGTGAAGATAATTCTGAGTGCACAACTTTGAAGATAACTCTGAGTACACACAACTGTGAAGATAACTCTGAGTACAAACAACTGTGAAGATAACTCTGAGTACACACAACTGTGAAGATAACTCTGAGCACACACAACTTTGAAGATAACTCTGAGTACACAAAACTGTGAAGATAACTCTGAGTAATCAAATCTTTGAAGATAACTCTGAGTACACACAACTGTGAAGATAACTCTGAGTACACAAAACTTTGAAGATAACTCTGAGTACACACAGCTGTGAAGATAATTCTGAGTGCACACAACTTTGAAGATAACTCTGAGTACACAAAACTGTGAAGATAACTCTGAGTACACACAACTGTGAAGATAACTCTTACCACACACTACTGTGAAAATAACTCTGAGTGCACACAACTTTGAAGATAACTCTGAGTACACAAAACTTCGAAGATAACTCTGAGTACACAAAACTTCGAAGATAACTCTGAGTATACACAATTTTGAAGATAACTCTGAGTACACATAACTTTGAAGATAATTCTGAGTACACAAAACTGTGACTATAACTCTGAGTACACATAACTTTGAAGATAACTCTGAGTACACAAAACTGTGAATATAACTCTGAGTACACATAACTTTGAAGATAACTCTGAGTACACACAACCTTGAAGATAACTCTGAGTACACACAACTTTGAAGATAACTCTGAGTACACACAACTGTCAAGATAACTCTGAGTACACACGACTGTGAAGATAACTCTGAGTACACGCAACCTTGAAGATAACTCTGAGTACACACGACTGTGAAGATAAATCTGAGTACACACAACTGTGAAGATAATTCTGAGTACACAACTTTGAAGATAACTCTGAGTGCACACAACTGTGAAGATAACTCTGAGTACACACAACTGTGAAGATAATTCTGAGTACACAACTTTGAAGATAACTCTGAGTACACACAACTGTCAAGATAACTCTGAATACACACGACTGTGAAGATAACTCTGAGTACACGCAACCTTGAAGATAACTCTGAGTACACACAGCTGTGAAGATAATTCTGAGTACACAACTTTGAAGATAACTCTGAGTACACAAAATTGTGAAGATAACTCTGAGCACACAAAACTTTGAAGATAACTCTGAGTACACAAAACTGTGAAGATAATTCTGAGTACACACAACTGTGAAGATAACTCTGATTACACACAACTGTGAAGATAACTCTGAGTAAACAAATCTTTGAAGATAACTCTGAGTACACACAACTGTGAAGATAACTCTGAGTACACACAACTTTGAAGATTACTCTGAGTACACACAACTTTGAAGATAACTCTGAGTACACATAACTTTGAAGATAACTCTGAGTACACACAACTGTGAAGATAACTCTGACCACACACTACTGTAAAGATAACTCTGAGTACACACAACTTTGAAGATACCTCTGAGTACACACAACTGTGAAGATAACTCTGAGTACACACAACTGTGAAGATAACTCTGAGCACACACAACTTTGAAGATAACTCTGAGTACACACAATTTGAAGATAACTCTGAGTACACACAACTTTGAAGATAACTGAGTACACACAACTTTGAAGATAGCTCTGAGTACACACAACTTTGAAGATAACTCTGAGTACACAAAACTGTGAAGATAACTCCGAGTACACAAAACTTTGAAGATAACTCTGAGTACGCACAACTTTGAAGATAACTCTGAGTACACACACCATTGAAGATAACTCTGAGTGCACAAAACTTTGAAGATAACTCTGAGTACACACGACTGTGCAGATAACTCTGAGTAAACAAATCTTTGAAGATAACTCTGAGTACACACAACTGTGAAGATAACTCTGTGCACACAAAACTTTGAAGATAACTCTGAGTACACACAACTGTGAAGATAATTCTGAGTGCACACAACTTTGAAGATAACTCTGAGTACACACAACTGTGAAGATAACTCTGAGTACACAAAACTGTGAAGATAACTTTGAGTACACACAACTGTGAAGATAACTCTGAGCACACACTACTGTGAAGATAACTCTGAGTACACACAACTTTGAAGATAACTCTGAGTACACACAACTTTGAAGATAACTCTGAGTACACACAACTGTGAAGATAACTCTGAGTACACACAACTTTGAAGATAACTCTGAGTACACACAACTGTGAAGATAACTCTGAGTACACACAACTTTGAAGATAACTCTGAGTACACACAACTGTGAAGATAACTCTGACCACACACTACTGTGAAGATAACTCTGAGTACACACAACTTTGAATATACCTCTGAGTACACACAACTGTGAAGATAACTCTGAGTACACACAACTGTGAAGATAACTCTGAGCACACACTACTGTGAAGATAACTCTGAGTACACACAACTTTGAAGATAACTCTGAGCACACACTACTGTGAAGATAACTCTGAGTACACACAATTTGAAGATAACTGAGTACACACAACTTTGAAGATAGCTCTGAGTACACACAATTTGAAGATAACTGAGTAAACACAACTTTGAAGATAGCTCTGAGTACACACAACTTTGAAGATAACTCTGAGTACACACAACTTTGAAGATAACTCTGAGCACACACTACTGTGAAGATAACTCTGAGTACACACAATTTGAAGATAACTGAGTACACACAACTTTGAAGATAACTCTGAGTACACACAATTTGAAGATAACTGAGTACACACAACTTTGAAAATAGCTCTGAGTACACACAACTTTGAAGATAACTCTGAGTACACACAACTGTGAAGATAACTCCGAGTACACACAACTTTGAAGATAACTCTGAGTACGCACAACTTTGAAGATAACTCTGAGTACACACAACATTGAAGATAACTCTGAGTGCACACAACTTTGAAGATAACTCTGAGTACACACAACGTTGAAGATAACTCTGAGTACACAAGACTGTGAAAATAACTCTGAGTACACACAACTGTGAAGATAACTCTGAGTACACACGACTGTGAAGATAACTCTGAGTACACACAACTGTGAAGATAATTCTGAGTGCACAACTTTGAAGATAACTCTGAGTACACACAACTGTGAAGATAACTCTGAGTACAAACGACTGTGAAGATAACTCTAAGTACGCACAACTGTGAAGATAACTCTGAGCACACACAACTGTGAAGATAATTCTGAGTGCACAACTTTGAAGATAACTCTGAGTACACACAACTGTGAAGATAACTCTGAGTACAAACGACTGTGAAGATAACTCTGAGCACACACAACTGTGAAGATAACTCTGAGTAAACAAATCTTTGAAGATAACTCTGAGTACACAAAACTTTGAAGATAACTCTGAGTACACACAACTGTGAAGATAATTCTGAGTGCACACAACTGTGAAGATATCTTTGAGTACACACAACTTTGAAGATAACTCTGAGTACACACAACTTTGAAGGTAACTTTGAGTACACACAACTTTGAAGATAACTTTGAGTACACACAACTTTGAAGATAACTCTGAGTACACACAAATTTATCTTTCAAAATATTCTTCGTATCTTCACTCGTCTGTCTGTACATTTATGGTTGTTGTGCTGGCAGCCACCACAGCTCACACGCTGAGGGACCGGAGTTCAATCCCCGGCACTAGCAGATGTGATTGGTATGTTTCCTGAAGCCTGTGATGATCCTTTTTAAATCACTTATTGTCTCTAGGCTGGAATATTCCTGTACATTAACATCCACATTCAAGGCAGGTGAAGCTGCAGAGCTAGAGAATGTACAGAGAACCTTTACTGCACGTATAAGTTCTGTCAAACACCTTAACTACTGGGAGCGCCTGGAAGCACTTGACTTGTACTCACTAGAGCGCAGGCGAGACAGATGTATCATAATCTACAACTGGAAGATTCTGGAGAGACTAGTTCCTAATATGCACCCAGCAATCCCTCCATACGAAAGCAAAAGACTTGGCAGGCGATGCAATATACCCCCAGTGAAAAGTAGGGGCGCCATTAGTGCTCTAAGAGAAAACGCAATAAGTGTTATGCACCCAAGACTGTTCAACAGCCTCCCACCAGCCATAAGAGGCATTACCAATAGACCCCAGGTTGCCTTCAAAATGGAGCTGGACAGATACCTAAAGTCGGAGCCGGATCACCCAGACTGTGGTTCTTACGTTGTAGTACGTGCGGCCAGAAGTAACAGCATTGTTGATCAAGCCCTGATCCACCGGGAGGCCCGGTCGTGCACCCGGCAGCGGGGGTGTTGATCCCCTGAATACCCTCCAGGTAGAATCCAGGCAAGTAGGTACACCTGCTGTCACTGTTCCTCGAGCAGTAAGTAGGTACCTGGGTGTTAACTGACTGGAATGGATCGAATCCCAGGAAAATAATTACAGGATAAAGCTGGTTACATAACAAGAGTCGTCCCTGACATCACTGCCTTCTCTGACGTCGATGTAGCGAGTGGGTGGCCACTCTTGAGATGTAGAGAGTGGGTGGCCACTCTTGAGATGTAGAGAGTGGGTGGCCACTCTTGAGATGTAGAGAGTGGGTGGCCACTCTTGAGATGTACAGAGTGGGTGGCCACTCTTGAGATGTAGGGAGTGGGAGGCCACTCTTGAGATGAACAGAATGGGTGGTCACTCTTGAGATGTACAGAGTGGGTGGTCACTCTTGAGATGTACAGAGTGGGGGATCGCTCTGGAGATGTACAGAGTGGGTGGCCACTCTGGCGATGTAGAGAGTGGGTGGCCACTCTTGGGATGTAGGGAGTGGGTGGCCATTCTTGAGATGTACAGAGTGGGTGGTCACTCTCGAGATGTATAGAGTGGGTGGCCACTCCTGAGATGTACAGAGTGGGTGGCCACTCTTGATATGTATAGAGTGAGTGGCCACTCTTGAGATGTACAATGTGGGTGGTCACTATTGAGATGAATGGTTCAGAGAACCGACATGTTGATAAATTAGACACATGTGCAACTCTTGGGTATCTTTATTGAGGAAACGTTTCGCCACACAGTGGCTTCATCAGTCCATACAAAGGAGAATCTTGAAGAACAGGAGAAGAATGAGGTAATCAGTCCCTCAACCTTGAGTCGATGTGGTCAGTCCATCAATCTTGAATAGAATACGGCATACGTTCTGAGAAGGAGCTTATAAACCGTCTGCTGCACCTCTCCTGCCAAAGGTTTATAAGCTGCTTCTCCGCTGATATGCCGTATTCTACTCAAGATTGATGGACTGAACACATCGACTCAAGGTTGAGGGACTGATTACCTCATTCTCCTCCTGTTCTTCAAGTTTCTCCTACGTATGGACTGATGAAGCCACTGTGTGGCGAAACGTTTCCTCAATAAAGATACCCAAGAGTTGCACATGTGTCTAATTTATCACTACTGAGATGTACAGAGTGGGTGGCCACTCTTGAGATGTACAGAATGGATGGTCACTCTTGAGATGTACAGAGTGAGTGGCCACTCTTGAGACGTACAGAGAGGGTGGCCACTCTTGAGATGTGCAGAGTGGATGGTCACTCTTGAGATGTACAGAGTGAGTGGCCACCATTGGGATGTAGGGAGTGGGTGGCCACTCTTTAGATGTAGAGAGTCGGTGGCCACTCTCGAGATGTAGAGAGTGGGTGGCCACTCTTGAGATGTACAGAGTGGGTGGCCACTCTTGAGATGTACAGAGTGGGTGGCCACTCTTGATATGAAAAGAGTGGGTGGCCACTCTTGAGATGTACAGAGTGGGGGGTCGCTCTGGAGATGTAGAGAGTGGGTGGCCACTCTTGAGATGCAAAGAGTGGGTGGCCACTCTTGAGATGTACACAGTGAGTGGCCACTCTTGAGATGTACAGAGTGGAGGGTCACTCTGGAGATGTAGAGAGTGGGTGGCCACTCTTGAGAAGTAGAGAGTGGGTGGCCACTCTTGGGATGTAGGGAGTGGGTGGCCACTCTTTAGATGTAGAGAGTGGATGGCCACTCTTGAGATGTACAGAGTGGGTGGCCACTCTTGAGATGTGAAGAGTGGGTGGTCACTCTTGAGATGTACAGAGTGGGTGGCCACTCTTGAGATGTACAGAGTGGGTGGCCACACTTGAGAAGTAGAGAGTGGGTGGCCACTCTTTAGATGTACAGAGTGGGTGGCCACTCTTGTGATGTACAGACTGGGTGGCCACTCTTGAGATGTACAAAGTGGGGGGGGTCACTCTGGAGATGTAGAGAGTGGGTGGCCACTCTTGAGATGTAGAGAGTGGGTGGCCACTCTTGAGATGTAGGGAGTGGGTGGCCACTCTTTAGATGGAGAGAGTGGGTGGCCACTCTTGAGATGTAGAGAGTGGTTGGCCACTCTTGAGATGTAGAGAGTGGGTGGCAACTCTGGAGATGTAAAGAGTGGGTGGCCACTCTTGAGATGCACAGAGTGGGTGACCACTCTTTAGATGTACAGAGTTGGTGGCCACTCTTAAGATGTACAGAGTGGGTGGCCACTCTTAAGATGTACAGAGTGGGTGGCCACTCTTCAGACGTACAGAGTGGGTGGCCACTCTAGAGATGTACAGAGTGGGAGGCAACTCTGGAGATGTAAAGAGTGGGTGGCCACTCTTCAGATGTACAGTGGGTGGCAACTCTTGAGATGTACAGAGTGGTTGGCCACTCTTCAGATGTACAGAGGGGGGGGTCACTCTGGAAATGTAGAGAGTGGGTGGCCCATCTGGAGACGTAAGGAGTGGGTGGTCACTCTTGAAATGTAGAGAGTGGGTGGCCACTCTTGAGATGTAGTGAGTCGATAGCCACTTTTGAGATGTAAAGAGTGGTTGGCCACTCTTGAAATATAGAGAGTGGGTGGCCACTTTTGTGATTTAGAGAGTGGGTGGCCACTCTTCAGATGTAGAGAGTGGGTGGCCACTTTTGTGATTTAGAGAATGGGTGGCCACTCTTCAGATGTAGAGAGTGGGTGGCCACTTTTGTGATTTAGAGAGTGGGTGGCCACTCTTGAGATGTAGAGAGTGGGTGGCCACTCTTGACATGTAGAGAGTGGGTGGCCAGTCTTTAGATGTACAGAGTGGGTGGCCACTCTTGAGATGTACAGAGTGGGTGGCCACTCTTGAGATGTACAGAGTGGGTGGCCACTCATGAGATGTAGAGAGTGGGTGGCCAGTCTTTAGATGTACAGAGTTGGTGGCCACTCTTGAGATGTACAGAGTGGGTGGCCATTCTTGAGATGTACAGAGTGGGTGGCCACTCTTTAAATGTAGAGAGTGGGTGGCCACTCTTGAGATGTATAGAGTGGGTGGCCACTCTGTACAGAGTGGGTGGCCATTCTTGAGATGTACAGAGTGGGTGGCCACTCTTTAAATGTAGAGAGTGGGTGGCCACTCTTGAGATGTATAGAGTGGGTGGCCACTCTTGAGATGTACAGAGTGGGTGGCCACTCTTGAGATGTATAGAGTGGGTGGCCACTCTTGAGATGTATAGAATGGGTGGCCACTCTTGATATGTACAGAGTGGGTGGTCACTCTTGAGATGTACCGAGTTGGTGGCCACTCTTGAGATGTACAGAGTGGGTGGTCACTCTTGAGATGTACAGAGTGGGTGGCCAGTCTTGAGATGTGCAGAGTGGGTGGCCACTCTTTAGATGTACAGAGTGGGTGGCCAGTCTTGAGATGTACAGAGTGGGTGGTCACTCTTGAGATGTACAGAGTGGGTGGCCAGTCTTGAGATGTGCAGAGTGGGTGGCCACTCTTTAGATGTACAGAGTGGGTGGCCAGTCTTGAGATGTACAGAGTGGGTGGCCAGTCTTGAGATGTACAGAGTGGGTGGCCAGTCTTGAGATGTACACAGTGGGTGGCCAGTCTTGAGATGTAGACAGTGGGTGGCCAGTCTTGAGATGTAGACAGTGGGTGGCCAGTCTTAAGATGTAGACAGTGGGTGGCCAGTCTTGAGATGTAGACAGTGGGTGGCCAGTCTTGAGATGTAGACAGTGGGTGGCCAGTCTTGAGATGTTTCTGGTGTATTTGTCACGAAATTAACGTATTTAACGCCTGTCTGTTAAGCGTCACCGCTGCTCAGCACCCCTGCTGCCCACCCCTTCTGCCCACCCCTGCTGCCCTCCCCTGCCGTCCACCCCTGCCGTCCTCCCCTGCCTTTCGCAACTGTCCCTCTACCCAGCCCTGATCACCATATCCGCCCCTCTTCCTGGGCCATCCACCCCTGCTGTTCACCAATGTTCATCATAACTGACGTTGAACTTAACTCAGTCCAGTCGACCCGTGACCGGAACCCTGAATAGGTATGTACGTGTAGACTTATGCATTAATTTCAGCTGGCTCCGTGTTCCACCTTCAGTGATGTTCCGGGCATCACCACAGTCATGAACTGTTTACTGGGTTTTGATATTAAACCCAATTATTTGTTTGCATTATTACGTACGTTTAGGCATTGGTAGGTAAGACACATAGGCAACAGTTAGGCAACTTTATTCCGAAACGTTTCTCCTACACAGTAGGCTTCTTCAGTCGAGTACAGAAAGTAGGCAGGAACAGTAGAGATGTGAAGACGATGTAATCAGTCCATCACCCTTGAAGTCGTAGAATTTGAGGTTGTCAGTCCCTATCTGAAGATCAAGCGACAGTGTTGAGACTTAAATACTGTGGGAAGGAGAGGTTCAGAGTAGTAGTAGTGAGAATGCAGCCACTGAGAGGTCACGTCCCTACTTTCTGCATTCGACTGAAGAAGCCTACTGTGTAGGCGAAGCGTTTCGGAATAAAGTTGCTTAACTGTTGCCTATATGTCTTACCTACCAACCTGTCGGTATTATTTACCATTTTGATGTTCACGTTTTGGCATTGTTTTCTTGGTTTAAAATTGCTGCTTAGTCCGTTTTTATTATCTCCTGGTTGATAATCCGGTATCCGTGGCCTTGAATTAAAAAAAAATAATTAATGTTAAGAGCTAAACCCATGTGGGTTATTTAGTGCTAGAAGTGGTGGAGACTCGATCTTCCGTCTAAGCGTGAGACAGACGCGCATCCTATTTAACTCACCTTGATGACTCCATGGCCTTGAGAAGATCCCTCAGAACGTATCTTTGTTCCAGGGTCATCACGTGTATCCCCGAGGGACGATCCATGGATCTTATGGAAACAGAACTCGATAAGTGGAACAGTTTGCCTACAGTGGTCATTGAAGCTAAGACCTTCGATAGCTTTAGGTTAGATATTCAATTCAATTCAATTCAAAGTTTATTCTCTATAAGGATTACAATGCTGAGTTTACAGAATTTGGTTATTGTGTGGTTTACATGTAGTTAAACAATGATTACAGAGTGTACCACTAGAACACCTAGCATGGCTAGGCATTTCGGGCACTTAGTTTAATTCTTAATTTTAAAATATTACAAATTATGAGGTAAGTTGGTATTATGACTGACTAAATACTAGTTTGTGAGTTTAGCAATGTGAATGCTTTTGTTTTGGCACAGTACATAGTTTCAGTATTGGAGTATCACAGGATTCATTATTTTAAGATTGAGGTTAATATTTCTGTTTATGGTCAAATGGGTGAGTGAGTGTAAGTGTGAACCACCAGGTGGTATTCGTGTAGTTAGTTGATGGGGTGTATCAGGGAGATAAGATGTTTTCTAATGGTAGTTTTGAAGGTGATGAATGTGTCTGCAGTTCTAGAGTTCTCAGGTAGGGTGTTCCAGATTTTAGGGCCTTTGACATACATTGAATTTTTGTAAAGGTTTAGTCGGACACGGGGAATGTCGTAGAGATGTTTGTGTCTGGTGTTATGCCTGTGGGTTCTGTCACAACTATCAAGAAAGCGTTTTAGGTCAAGGTTGATATTGGAGTTTAAGGTCCTGTAGATGTAGATTGCACAGTAGTAAGTGTGGATGTTCTGAACAGGGAGTAAGATTAGATCTATGAAGAGTGGGGGGGTGTGTTGCCAGGGATGGGATTTAGTGATTATTATGTCTGGTAATTAGAGTGTTGTCGATCTTAATGTTAATTTGTGCATCTCCTGCTCTGCTACCAAACATAATATAGTAGGTTTTGTCAGTGTTAAGCGTAAGTTTATTGGCTGTCATCCAAGTCGATATTTTGATCAGCTCCTCGTTAACAATGGTGTTGAGGGTGGCAAGATTAGGGTGAGAGATGACATAAGTCGTGTCGTCAGCAAAGAGAATGGGTTTCAGGTGTTGGGATACGTTTGGAAGATCATTGATGTATATGAGGAAGAGCAGGGGACCAAGGACACTTCCCTGGGGAACTCCAGTATCAAGTGGCCGTGTTGTTGATGCTGTGTCTTTAATGCTGACATACTGATACCTATTAGTAATGTAAGATTTGAAATAAGAAAGCGCATGGCCTCTTATATCGTAATGGTCAAGTTTGTGGAGTAGGATGTCGTGGTCTACTGTGTCAAAAGCTTTTCTTAGGTCAATAACAATTCCTAGTGGATATTCCTTATTTTCCAATGCTGTGTAAAGCAGATCTAGCATTTTTATGATTGCATCATTAGTGCTTTTATTTTTCCTGAATCCAAATTGGCAGGGGTTGAGTATGTTTTGTGCCGTTATAAATGAATATAGTCTCTTGTGCACGAGTTTCTCAAAGATTTTGGATAGCAATGGTAAGTTTGATATTGGCCTATAGTTGTTTAAGTCTGTAGGGCCACCACCATTATGTATTGGTGTAACCCTTGCCATCTTGAGTAGTTTCGGGAAGGTGCTAGTTTCTAGTGACTTGTTAAAGAGTAATGAAATAGCATGCGAAAGGACATGGGCCGCTCGCTTGTACAATAATGGTTGGACATGAGACAGATTCCCTGAGTTATTTTTAAGTGACTTTATAATCTCGGTGACTTCCGTGGGCTCAGTTGGTGCAAGATAGAAGGAATTTGGGAAATTCCCATCTAGGTAGTCCCCGGCATGGGCATTGGTATGTGGGATTTTATTGGCGAGATAAGATCCTATGGTTGAGAAGAAGTCGTTTATCTTGTTAGCTGTGTCAGTGGGATGTAGTGGTGTTTCATTAGGTTTAGTTAGGACAATATTCTTGGTTTTTTTCGGTTTGTGGGTCCCTAGAATCTGAGAGAGTGTTTTCCAGGTCTTTTTTATATCTCCTCTAGTATCTGTGAATCTAATGGAGTAGTATAGTTGTTTGGCTTTCTTTATTACTTTGGTGAGAACTGATGAATAGTGTTTAAGAATATCTTTGTGTATTAAGCACTGTCTATATTGCTTTTCATATTGGTATTTCTTGTCAATGGATTTCAGAATGGTGCTGGTTAGCCATGGGCAACCAAGCCGTTTGTTTGTGATCTGTTTCGCTTTTATAGGACAATGTTTGTTGTATAGTCTAAGTAATTTGTTGAGAAAAATGTCTGTCCAGTCATCAATACCATTGGCCTTGGAGAATTCTGTAGGCCAGTCAACAGTCTCTAGGTCAGCTGTGAACTTCCTTATTGAGGCCTCGTCATGGAGTCTAAATGAGACTTTGTTGTATTCAAGTGGTGGTTTACTAATGTTTGTCAGGAGGAAGGTAGGGTAGTGGTCTGTAGTGCTATCTGTGATTATCCCTGATTTGAGGGGGGCTAGTATATTGGTCCATATGTGGTCTATTATGGTTGCACTTGTCTCAGTGAGCCTGGTTGGTTTAGTTATTGTTGGTATGAGAAGTGTGTTGTTCATATTGTTGATGAAATCAGTTACAGGCTGATCATCTAGTAAGCCAAGGTTGATGTTGAAGTCTCCAGCTAAGAGAAGGTGGTGCTTATTCATTTGTCTGTTTGTTATTAGTGACTTTAATTTCTCACTGAAATTTGGGATGTTTGTGTGAGGTATCCGGTAAATGGCACCGATTGTTATAGGCGTCTTAAGGTTTTTTACAGTAAAATTAGTAAAAATGTATTCCCCATATTCATCACTAAAGCAAGTGGTACTAATACAAGATAATTGGTTAGAGTAATAGATTGCAATACCACCCCAACTTGGTTTGGTCTGCAGTTGTGAATTGCAGTGTATCCTGGTAGAGGGTAGATGTCTATTGTGTCCTGCTTAAGCCAGGTCTCAGTAAGAATAATGCAGGAGAAGGGTGTCTTTAGTGATTCAAGGAGTGCCAGGAGGTCATCATAGTGTTTGCTTAAGGACCTGATGTTGTAGTTAAGTACTGATAGACTTTTAGCATTGTTTAGGATAGTGGTGGCTTGTGATGCTGTGTAATAAAGGCAGTTACTTTCCAATAGGTTTTGATTGGGTGTCAGATTATGGAGGTTTAGATCAGGGTCAACGTGATCAATCATCTTCTAGGTTTAAATTATGGTTATTTATATCCTGAGTTGTGTGTTGAGTTCTAGTACTGATATCTGTAGTGGTTGGAAGTTTGGACAAGTATATAGCTAGAGTATTTTGGTCATATAGAGTATAGTCGCTACTACACATAATGAAGTTGATGTTGTCTATGTGTTGTGCTGGAATGAACTAAAGTACAACTAGGTATAAACTAGTAATATAAAAATACAAATTAAAAATAGAACAAGACTCTCACTTGCAAATGCACTAAGGTCTAATATAATGACTTTTGTGGAGTCTATGTTTTGAGCAAGAATGACCTATAGTACAACTAGGTTTAATCTAATAATATAAAAATACAAATTAAAAATAGGTTAGATAGATAGATTTAGGTTAGGTTAGATAAATACACGAGTTAGAGGGCTTGGATATAATTGGGATTTGCACATGAATTAGGGCTATAAAAACATATATATCCCTTAGGTAACATTGATAATGGGTTTGGCGCATATTTTTGTTAGTGGGTTTGTGTTTGACAAGGATCTGCCAACTATGGCCATTTTGAAAACCACTGTAAAGTAACCAGAAAAGTAGCCAGGATAGCATTGTAGATGTTCCGCAGTGGTTTATTGCAGTGTCATATGAAGCTTGATGAGTCTGGTGAGGAAGGGTAGTCACTTCCAACTTTGCATTCTACCACTGTAAACCAACCTTACCCATCGTCCCTTCCCTCCAGCCCTGCCCTTCAACCCTGTCCGCCATCCCTGCCAACTACCAGTGCTCTTCAACCCTGTCCACCATCCCTGCCCACTACCAGTGCTCTTCAACCCTGTCCACCATCCTGCCATCTCTGCCCACTACCAGTGCTCTTCAACCCTGTCCACCATCCCTGCCCACTACCAGTGCTCTTCAACTCTGCCCACTACCAGTGCTCTTCAACTCTGCCCACTACCAGTGCTCTTCAACTCTGCCCACTACCAGTGCTCTTCAACTCTGCCCACTACCAGTGCTCTTCAACTCTGCCCACTACCAGTGCTCTTCAACCCTGTCTGCCATCCCTGCCCACTACCAGTGCTCATCAACCCTTTCTCTTCCTTTATTCACCACTCCTGATTTTTACATCTGTCCTTTATGCTAGCCCTCCTCCCTAGCCCTCCACCCTAGCCCTCCACCCTAGCCCTCCACTACAGCCCTCCACATGAACCCTCCCGTCAGCCTTAACCGTCCACTCTGGCCCTCAACCTCTGCCTTACCTGGTTACCTGGAGGTTACCTGGAGGTTACCTGGAGGTTATTCCGGGGATCAACGCCCCCGCGGCCCGGTCCATGACCAGGCCTCCCGAGGGATAAGGGCCTGATCAACTAGGCTGTTACTGCTGGCCGCACGCAGTCCAACGTACGAGCCACAGCCCGGCTGATCCGGCACTGACTTTAGGTATCTGTCCAGCTTTCTCTTGAAGGCAGCCAGGGGCTTATTGGCAATTCCCCTAATGCTTGATGGGAGGCTGTTGAACAGTTTTGGGCCCCGGACACTTATGGTGTTTTCCCTTAGTGTACCAATGGCGCCCCTACTTTTCATTGGGGGCATTTTGCATCGCCTGCCCAGTCTTTTACTTTCGTAGGGAGTGATTTTTGTGTGTAGATTCGGGACCATTCCTTCCAAGATTTTCCAAGTGTAGATTTTTATATATCTCTCCCCCCTGCGTTCCGACGAGTACAAGTCAAGTGCTTCCAAGCTTTCTTAGTAGTTAAGGTGCTTGACAGAACTTATACATGCAGTAAAGGATCTCTGTACACTCTCTAGATCTGCGATTTCACCTGCTTTGAATGGAGATGTTAATGTACAGCAGTATTCCAGCCTAGAGAGAACAAGTGATTTGAAAAGGATCATCATTGGCTTGGCATCTCTCGTTTTGAAAGTTCTCATTATCCATCCAATCATTTTCTTTGCACGTGCGATCGTGGCACTGTTGTGATCCTTGAAAGTGAGATCCTCAGACATTACTACTCCCAGGGCCCTTACATTATTTTTCCGCTCTATTGTATGGCCGGAGTCAGTAGTATACTCTGTTCTAGTTATTATCTCCTCCAGTTTTCCATAACGGAGTAGTTGGAATTTGTCCTCATTGAACATCATATTGTTTACCGTTGCCCACTGGAAAACTTTGTTTATATCTTCTTGGAGGTTAACCGCGTCCTCAGCAGATGACAGCCTCATGCAGATCCTAGTATCATCCGCAAAGGATGATACGGTGCTGTGGTGTATATCTCTGTTTATGTCTGATATGAGGATAAGGAATAAGATGGGGGCGAGTACTGTGCCTTGTGGAACAGAGCTCTTCACTATGGCAGCCTCCGATTTAACTCTGTTGACCACTACTCTTTGTGTTCGATTTGTTAGGAAGTTGAAGATCCATCTCCCCACTTTCCCAGTTATTCCTTTAGCAAGTATTTTATGGGCTATTACGCCATGATCGCATTTGTCAAATGCTTTTGCAAAGTCTGTGTATATTACATCTGCATTCTGATTTTCTTCCAGTGCATCCAAGGCCATGTCATAGTGATCCAGTAGTTGTGAGAGGCAGGAGCGACCTGCCCTGAACTCATGTTGCCCTGGATTGTGCAGATTTTGGGAATCCAGGTGATTTGCAATCCTGCTTCTTAGCACTCTTTCAAAGATTTTTATGTGGGACGTCAGAGCTATTGGTCTATAGTTCTTAGCTAATGCTTTGCTGCCACCTTTATGGAGTGGGGCTATATCCGTTGTTTTAAGTGACTGTGGAATTTCACCCATGTCCAAGCTCCTCCTCCATAGTGTACTTAGGGCACGTGAGAGGGGTTTCTTGCAGTTCTTAATGAAAACAGAGTTCCACGAGTCTGGGCCCGGGGCTGAGCGCATAGGCATGTTGTCAATGGCTTTTTCGAAATCTATCGGAGTTAGGGTAATGTCGGAAATCTGGCATACATTTATGGAGTTTTGAGGCTCATTCATGAAGAAATCATTTGGGTCGTCGATCCTCAGACCGATTAGTGGTTCACTAAACACAGAGTCGTACTGGGATTTCAATATTTCACTCATTTCCTTGTTGTCTTCTGTGTAAGTCCCATCCTGTCTGAGTAAGGGCCCGATACTAGATGTGGTATTTGCCTGTTTTTGGCATATGAAAAGAAATATTTTGAATTTCTTTCAATTTCGCTAATAGCTTTAAGCTCCTCCTGTCTCTCCTGGTTCCTGTAAGAGTCATTTAACTTAAGTTCGATAGTTTCCACTTCCCTGGTCAGCACCTCTTTTCGTGAACATTAAAATGGTATAAAATACCGACAGGTTGTTAGGTAAGACACATATGCAACAGTTAGGTATCTTTATTATGAAACGTTTCGCCTACACAGTAGGCTTCTTCAGTCAAGTACAGAAAAGTTGATAGAAGCAGAAGATACTTGAAGACGATGTAATCAGTCCATCACCCTTAAAGTTTTGAGGTGGTCAGTCCCTCAGTCTGGAGAAGAGCATTGTTCCATAGTATGAAACAATATGGAGATGAAGTGACAGAATGGAGCTTTTTATAGCGCCAAGAGGTGAGACGTAGGCCACTAGGAGAGGTAAGAACTCAGATGTTGAAAGGTCAGGTCCCTCTCGAATCCAGCCGCTCTCACTAGTGGAAGTTGTCGAAGTTGATTGCAGGTCTGTACCAAGATACCCTTGTGTTGCAGTGTCTGACAGATTGAACATTAAAATGGTATAAAATACCGACAGGTTGTTAGGTAAGACACATATGCAACAGTTAGGTATCTTTATTATGAAACGTTTCGCCTACACAGTAGGCTTCTTCAGTCAAGTACAGAAAAGTTGATAGAAGCAGAAGATACTTGAAGACGATGTAATCAGTCCATCACCCTTAAAGTTTTGAGGTGGTCAGTCCCTCAGTCTGGAGAAGAGCATTGTTCCATAGTATGAAACAATATGGAGATGAAGTGACAGAATGGAGCTTTTTATAGCGCCAAGAGGTGAGACGTAGGCCACTAGGAGAGGTAAGAACTCAGATGTTGAAAGGTCAGGTCCCTCTCAAATCCAGCCACTCTCACTAGTGGAAGTTGTCGAAGTTGATTGCAGGTCTGTACCAAGATACCCTTGTGTTGCAGTGTCTGACAGATTGAACATTAAAATGGTATAAAATACCGACAGGTTGTTAGGTAAGACACATATGCAACAGTTAGGTATCTTTATTATGAAACGTTTCGCCTACACAGTAGGCTTCTTCAGTCAAGTACAGAAAAGTTGATAGAAGCAGAAGATACTTGAAGACGATGTAATCAGTCCATCACCCTTAAAGTTTTGAGGTGGTCAGTCCCTCAGTCTGGAGAAGAGCATTGTTCCATAGTATGAAACAATATGGAGATGAAGTGACAGAATGGAGCTTTTTATAGCGCCAAGAGGTGAGACGTAGGCCACTAGGAGAGGTAAGAACTCAGGTGTTGAAAGGTCAGGTCCCTCTCGAATCCAGCCGGTCTCACTAGTGGAAGTTGCCGAAGTTGATTGCAGGTCTGTACCAAGATACCCTTGTGTTGCAGTGTCTGACAGATTGAACATTAAAATGGTGACCACCTCAAAACTTTAAGGGTGATGGACTGATTACATCGTCTTCAAGTATCTTCTGCTTCTATCAACTTTTCTGTACTTGACTGAAGAAGCCTACTGTGTAGGCAAAACGTTTCATAATAAAGATACCTAACTGTTGCATATGTGTCTTACCTAACAACCTCTTTTCGTGTATCAGATATTCTAGCACTCCTGAGGAGCTCAGTGACTCTTCGTCGTCTTCTGTAGAGGGAGCATCTTTCTCTCTCCAGTTTACTCCTGCTCTTCTTCTTTCTTAGGCGAATATGCCTAGAACATGCTTCGGTTCCCAGGAAGTTGATTCTTTCAAGGCGCTGGTTTGGATCCATGTCATTTAAGATATCTTCCCAACATGTTTCGTTTAGGATATGGTTTACCTGGTCCCAGTTGATGTTCTTGTTGTTGAAGTTGTATTTTGTGAAGACACCTTCACAGGTACATGCATTCTGCTGTTCAGGACCCCTATGCATGTACGTCTGGACTTCGATTAGATTGTGATCGGAATTAGTTGTTTTTGATATTCTTATGTCACTTATCAGGTCCTCATTATTTGTGAAGATAAGGTCAAGTGTTTTTCTAGTCTTGTTGGCTCCACCATCTGCTGGCTTAAGGTGTGTTTTTCGCAGAGACTTAGTAGCTCATGTGTGTGTGACCTTTCATCTGTGCTACCTCCGGGGATTGTTTCAGCTATAACATTATTTGCTACATTCTTCCATTTTGTATGCCTTAGGTTGGAATCACCAAGCAGTAAGATGCTTGGGAATGGAGCTGGAAGGTTTTCCAAACAGTAATCAATTTTCAGTAGCTGTTCCTTGAACTGCTTTCAAACCATGCCTTCAACCCCTTCCTTCAGACCATGCCCTCAACATCTTCCTTAACACTATGCCTTCAACCCTTGCATTCAGACCATGCCCTCATCCCCTGCCTTCCACCCCTGCCTTCAGACCATGCCCTCAACCTCTTCCATCAGACCATGCCTTCCACCCCTGCCTTCAGACCATGCCCTCAACCCCTGCCTTCCACCCCTGCCCTCAGATCATGCCCATCACCACAAAACTATAAACATCAGACCCCTGGAGGTTACCTGGAGGTTATTCCGGGGATAAACGTCCCCGCGGCCCGGTTCATGACCAGGCCTCCCTGTGGATCAAGGCCTGATCAACTAGGCTGTTACTGATGGCCGCACGCAATCCAACGTACGAGCCACAGCCCAGCTGATCCTGCACTGACTTTATGTATCAGTCCAGCTCTCTCTTGAAGGCAGCCAGGGGTTTATTGGTAATTCCTCTTATGTTGATGGGAGGCTGTTGAACAGTCTTGGGCCCAGGACACTTATGGTGTTTTCTCTTAGTGTACCAATGGCGCCCCTACTTTTAATTGGGGGTATTTTTCATCGCCTGCCAAGTCTTTTACTTTCGTAGGGAGTGATTTTTGTGTGCAGATTCGGGACCATTCCTTCCAGGATTTTCCAAGTGTAGATTATGATATATATCTCTCTCCTGCGTTCCAACGAGTACAAGTCAAGTGCTTCCAAGCGTTCCCAGTAGTTAAGGTGTTTAACAGAACTTATACGTGCAGTAAAGGATCTCTGTACACTCTCTAGATCTCCAATTTCACCTGCTTTGAATGGAGATGTTAATGTACAGTAGTATTCCAGCCTAGAGAGAACAAGTGATTTGAAAAGGATCATCATTGAACGTTCTCATTATCCATCCTATCATTTTCTTTGCACTTGTGATCGTGGCACTGTTGTGATCCTTGAAAGTGAGATCCTCAGACATTACTACTCCCAGGTCTCTTACATTATTTTTCCACTCTATTGTATGGCCAGAGTTTGTAGTATACTCTGCTCTAGTTATTATCTCCTCCAGTTTTCCATAACGGAGAAGTTGGAATTTGTCCTCATTGAACATCATATTGTTTACCGTTGTCCACTGGAAAACTTTGTATCTTCTTGGAGGTTAACCGCGTCCTCAGCAGATGACAGCCTCATGCAGATCCTAATATCGTCTGCAAAGGATGATACGGTGCTGTGGTGTATATCTCTGTCTATGTCTGATATGAGGATGAGGAATAAGATGGGGGCGAGTACTGTGCCTTGTGGAACAGAGCTCTTCACTATAGCAGCCTCCGATTTAACTCTGTTGACCATTACTCTTTGTGTTTGATTTGTTAGGAAGTTGAAGATCCATCTCCCCATTTTCCCAGTTATTCCTTTAGCACGTATTTTGTGCGCTATTACGCCATGATCGCATTTGTCAAATGCTTTTGCAAAGTCTGTGTATATTACATCTGTATTCTGATTTTCTTCCAGTGCATCCAAGGCCATATCATAGTGATCCAGTAGCTGTGAGAGGCAGGAGCGACCTGACCTGAACCCATGTTGCCCTGGATTGTGCAGATTTTGGGAATCCAGGTGATTTGCAGTCCTGCTTCTTAGCACTCTTTCAAAGATTTTTATGATGTGGGACGTTAGAGCTTATTGATCTATAGTTCTTAGCTAATACTTTGCTGCCACCTTTATGGCTATATCCGTTGTTTTAAGCGACTGTGGAATTTCACCCATGTCCAAGCTCCTTCTCCATAGTGTACCTAGGGCACTTGAGAGGGGTGCCTGCTCCTGCCTCTTGCAAAGTGTCTTACCAGGATGGAATACGACTGAGGACCCAAATACAGTTCGGTGGTAAACAGTGTTGTTCGCGAACTCAAAGCAACGCTGTTGCTAGCTACTTCTAAGCTGCCGAGGGAGTACTGGGAAAAACTGTAAAATTCAGACTAATTATCTTCCACTCGTATTTAGACTAATGAATGAAGGGACATAATGTAGGCCTTGGAAAATGTTAATGAAGTGATATTTGATGACTATAATGATTGTCACCGACCTTAGGACAGGGTAAGGTCAGGTGTGCACCTAGAAATAGTGGCGTTTACGAGGAGTGGTCATGCAAACACGTTAAGCTTGTTTAGCTGTTCGTTTAACACAGCATTCATGTGCTCTCACTTGTTTATAAGCTAAACTGTGTTCCAGAGAGTGGTTGTAATGATGCACACTTGGTGTACCAAGGTAACTCATTTTAAGTGAACTGCACAAGTGTAGTGAAGAGACCAACTGGGATGCATTTCTGTATTCCTTATGCCCATAGAATAGCAAATGTTGCAGCAGAGATAAAGATGATAACAATGCAACAACTCGTTCAAAGAGGAATCAGGAGGAAGATCAAGACGGGAGAGATGCTGGTTATAAAATATACAATTCATACGCTGAGATTATCATCAGATAAGATACCGAGGGTAAAAATTGAGAAAATTAAGAAATGACAAATGACTGTCCAATCAAATACTAATGTTATGGAAGGTAAATAGGTAAGGATGGGTAAGCAAAATAGGGAGATGCTAGGGATCTAGGTACGTCCAGGGGTAGAAGGATGGGAAAGAAATATACTACTGTAGATATGGAGAGATGTTTAACAAAAGATATTGTGTACCTAGTTTTGAAGAAGACAGTAGTTAAGTATAATGTAAAGCGAAATGAACGAAACTTGAAGAATATTGACCATAATTACGCACAAGAAGTGGCTGACGTTATCGTAAAGGAAAATAACCAATGAGAGGAAGTCCGAATGTATACCTGGAGTCTACCTGGAGGATATTCCAGGGATCAACGAGGCTGTTACTGCTGGCCCCACTTTATCCAACGTACAAACCACAGCCCGGCTGATCTAGCACCGACTTAAGGTATCTGTCCAGCTCCCTCTTGAAGACAACCAGGGTACCTATTTTACTGATGGGGAACATAGGCAACCGGTGTAAAAAAACACGCTCAATGTTTCTACCCTTGCTGGGAATCGAACCCGAACATTAGCCGTGTGAAGCGAGAGCTTTAGCCACCAGGCCACAGGGCGCCTTGTAATATATTATCAAAGTCTTGTATTGCGAGTTAACATTGTGTGGGAGTGTGGATCGTCAGTGTGAGTGGAAGATGTATGGTGTAAACTAGTGCCCCTGGTAGCTGAAGATCCCGCTTCACACACGGAGGGCCCGGGTTCGATTTCCGGCGGAGTGGAAACATTTCGACGCGTTTCCTTACACCTGTTGTCCTGTTCACCTAGCAGCAAATAGGTACCTGGGTGTTAGTGGACTGGTGTGGGTGGCATCCTGGGGGACAAAATTGAAGACCACAATGGAAATAAGTTAGACAGTCTTCGATGACGCACTGACTTTCTTGGGTTATCGTGGGTGGCTAACCCTTCGGGATTAAAAATCCGAAGAAAATTTTACCTGCCTGGCTTTCCATGTCGGAAAAGAATGTACAGAAAGAGGCAGCGTGTGTTAAGAGTTGTAAGCGGAGAGATTCCAGAAGCAGAAGAGGCTGAGAGTCAGAGTTACATGTACGGTGCATGGTAGCTGACAGTGAGTCAGGATATACCTGCAGTTTACCTGGAGAGACTTCCGGGGGTCAACGCCCCCGCGGCCCGGTCTGTGACCAGGACGAGGGTAAGATGTGCTTTCATACGTATGAATATGTACGGTAGGGAGTTACTTAAAGTGCATCAGTCTAGTCAAGTGTGTTTGTTTGTGGAAGACGATCAAGGAGTTTACAATGTTTGTGGAAGACGATCAAGGAGTTTACAATGTTTGTGGAAGACGATCAAGGAGTTTACAATGTTTGTGGAAGACGATCAAGGAGTTTACAATGTTTGTGGAAGACGATCAAGGAGTTTACAATGTTTGTGGACGACGATCAAGGAGTTTACAATGTTTGTGGAAGACGATCAAGGAGTTTACAATGTTTGTGGAAGACGATCAAGGAGTTTACAATGTTTGTGGAAGACGATCAAGGAGTTTCCAATGAAGAACAAGGCTTTCCAGTGGTTGCATAATCGTCATGGATGAGTGTATTAATAATATTAATTATTATAATAATAATCTTTATTTCTGCAAGTACATCAACTTACACAAACAACTGACATCAATGCCCCTGTTTATGCAGAGGATTTCGGGAACTTAGGTTAATTTTGTCCCCCAGGATGCGACCCACACCAGTCAGCTAACACCCAGGTACCTACTTGCTTCTAGGTGAACAGGAACTGAAGTTGTAAGGAAATGCGCCCAGTGTTTCCACCCGTACCAGGGATCGAACCACTGACCATCAGTGTGTGAGATGAATTTGTTATGAAGAATAAGGATGGTCCACTTGCTGCCACAGCTGCATTGATTTCTTTCCAAGACAGACTTTCCATGGGTATCGAACTGGTCACTGCCAAAGATTTTATGGTAACCAGGCACCCAGATCAGGGTAATGGACACGACACATAAGAAAGTAAGGAGAACTGCAACAGGCAGGTCTAACTCACCTCCTCTAATGCCCACTCATGAAACTGCTTAATGTGGCAGGAAGGCAAGCAAAGAGTATGTGATAATTTATTCATTTGGCGTATGTGACATTCCCATATAGGCTGCCTCCCAACCAGTGAACCAGGTGCTAAGAGTTTAACGATCAATAACGCACCCATAGTTAAATCAGTACCTTGATTTATTGACCAATCACAGGCAAGCCCGCCAAGGCTGAAGCAACGTGGTTCACTTGTGGTAAGCACTGGCAGACTGCCTACCTGCTGGGTGAGTACGGTGCACTCTCTCTGGCTTCTGCTTTGTCATTTATCACCATCGTGTACACTTAGCGTTCTATCTGTACATATTGTACTTAGTGTACATACCTGTATACAGTGGGTGAAGGCAAAATATACATTATAGTCTACTGCTGAGCTTGCTCCAATTCCCATTATGACCAGGTCACAGGCCATTCATTATCTGTGTTCGCAATACCTAACCTGTTTTGAAATCTACACAATGTTTTTGCCTCAGTGTCACTACTCAAGAGTTTGTTCCACTCATCGACAACTCGTAGATTCAGTGATTTAGTTGTCCTTTTCTGCACGTTTTCCAGCACATTTATGTTCCTTCTGTAATACGGTGACCAGAACTGCACAGCATAATCTATATGAGGCATCAGTAAGAATATATAGTTGAAATATAGCCTGATGACTCGTATTATTAAGGATAATGATTAGTAATTAGTAAGAGTCCTTGACCCAAGTCTGTATAGCTGTCAGTGCAGACGTGGAGTCAGTAAAATATCAAAGCTACTCTGTTTTTTGTCAGGGCCTCTGGCTCTGTGACTCGGTCTAGCAAAAAGATCAGCAGTGAAAATCTATGTATCATCCGGTAATCGAAACCTGAGGGAGCATTCACGTGACCAAATACTAGCACCACAAATTCACTCGTCTTGGAGTCGTTGGTGTAAAGACGGAGATGAGTGAGGCAACTGACGAGGATTTTGTGGAAGAACTGCTGGATTTCCACCTCCAGCGCATTTTGCTTTTGTTGAGAGGACCCCAATGGAAATAAGTCACTCTGACTTTTTTTGGGTTATCGCAGGTTCTCTACACATATGCTGCTATGTATGATAATTCTATGTAACTGTATTTGTGTATACCTGAATAAACTTACTTACTTACTTACTTACTTGCTTACTTACTTGCTTAGATATAACAACTTTGATATAATGTGAAGAATGTAGAATTATATACTAAAGTTAAGGTAACTGGTCCCTCAGCCTTGGAGTTGCCGGAAAGAACCGTAGTTCTGAGGAAACATAAAAGATTATTCACTGAATATCTGTCAGGCATAAGGACCTAACAGCTTAAATAGTCATCTAAACTATGACATCCTGATACCACATTCAGAGACCAGGCGCTGTACTCCACATCTCCGGGACACAAGTTCGTTTTTTAAATAATAATAATAATAATAATAATAATAATAATAATAATAATAATAATAATCTAGGTAGTAGGTTGGTAGACAGCAACCACCCAGGGAGGTACTACCGTCCTGCCAAGTGAGTGTAAAACGAAAGCCTGTAATTGTTTTACATGATGGTAGGATTGCTGGTGTCCATTTTTCTGTCTCATAAACATGCAAGATTTCAGGTACGTCTTGCTACTTCTACTTACACTTAGGTCACACTACACATACATGAACAAGCATATATACACACATCCCTCTGGGTTTTCTTCTATTTTCTTACTAGTTCTTGTTCTTGTTTATTTCCTCTTGCCTCCATGGGGAAGTGGAACAGAATTCTTCCTCCGTAAGCCATGTGTGTTGTAAGAGGCGACTAAAATGCCTGGAGCAAGGGGCTAGTAACCCCTTCTCCTGTATAAATTACTAAATTTGAAAAGAGAAACTTTTGTTTTTCTTTTTGGGCCACCCTGCCTTGGTGGGATACGGCCGGTGTGTTGAAAGAAAATAATAATAATAATAATAATAATAATAATTATATCTATATTTCTACAAGCACATGTACAAGGTATACAAGTACATGTACAAGGTATACAGACCATAGCTGACATCAGTGACGTACTACAATATAGAAAGCCGCTGGCTATGCTGAGCATTTCCCGCAAATTAGGTCAGTTTTGTCCCAGGATGCAACCAACACCAGTCCAATAACACCCAGGATGTGACCCACACCAGTTCACTAACACCCAGGATGTGACCCACACCAGTCCACTAACTCCCAGGATGTGACACACACCAGTCCACTAACACCCAGGATGTAACTCACACCAGTCCACTAACACCCAGGATGTGACCCACACCAGTCCACTAACACCCAGGATGTGACCCACACCAGCCCACTAACACCCAGGGTGTGACCCACACCAGTCCACTAACACCCAGGGTGTGACCCACACCAGTCCAGGATGTGACCCACACCAGTCCACTAACACCCAGGTACCCATTTTACTGATGGGTGAACAGGGACAGCAGGTATCTTATGGTAACACGTCCTAATGTTATCCAGCCGTACCGGAGATGCGAACTCCGCACCTCAGTGTGTGAGCTGAGTGCGCTAGCCATGGAACTACAGAACACCTAACTAGTTTCCGTGAAGTTCAGGGATGGAGCTTGGCACTTGTACACCGACAAGTGTCCTACATTCTGGGTTGTTGATGTAAGATTTGCTGACTGTCATGATGCCACAGTGAAGCGTTAGTGATCTAGTTATGAAAATGTTGTGATAATGGGAGATTTTAACTTAGAACAAATTGATTGGAACAATATGACAGGAAATCTTGAGTCTAGTGACTTTCTTGATACGGTTCAGGATTGCTTTTTAGAACAGGTTGTGGCAGAACCAACTAGAGGAAACAATCTGCTTGACTTAGTTCTTGCCAACAAAGATTAACTAATTAATAATCTTGAGGTTAATGATGAGCTTGGGGAAAGTGGTCACAAATCACTTAGTTTCAATATATCATGGAATTACCCAGATAACTGCAATCAAATCTCTGTCCCAGATTTTCACCTGGCCGACTTCATGGGACTGAAAAATTACCTGGGTGGGCTAAATTGGGATGTCCTGACTATGGGTCAGGTAGGTGATTTTGGCTGCCAATATGACGTTTTTCAGAGCATAGTTCTAGCTGCCCAGACAACTTTTGTTCCGAGTAGGGAAATTAGATCTAACAAAAATGTTCCCAAATGGATGAACAATAGATTAAATAATTTCATTGGTCAAAAGAGAGGCATATACAGGCGTATCAAAAGAGGGGATGGGCAGTTAAGAAATTAATATATTCATTTAAAGAGAGAAATAGAGAAAGGAATAAGAAAAGCAAAAAGGGATTATGAGGCTAAGGTCGCAAGGGATTCAAAGACTAACCCAAAAGGGTTCTTTCAGGTATACAGAAGTAAGATTAGGGACAAGACTGGCCCACTTAAGAGTAACTCTGGTCAGATCACTGACACTGATAAGGATATGTGTGAAATTCTCAATACCTACTTCCTCTCAGTTTTCACCCAGGAAAATACTAGCGATATTCCTGAAATAATAGATTATGTAGAACAAGACGATAATAAACTATGCACGATTGTGGTAACTAGTGACATGGTCCTCAGACAAATAGAGAAACTAAAACCTAACAAATTCCCAGGTCCTGATGAACTGTTTGCAAAGGTGTTAAAGGAATGTAAAGAGGAACTTAGCATACCTTTGGCTAATCTTTTTAACATATCACTACAAACTGGCATAGTGCCTGATAAGTGGAAAATGGCATATGTAATACCTATTTACAAGGCAGGTGACAGGTCCTTGGCTTCGAACTATAGACCAATAAGCCTTACCTCCATAGTGGGAAAATTTATGGAACCAATAATTACCGAAGCAATTCGTAGCCATCGTGACAGGCACAGATTGATTAATGAATCTCAACACGGTTTCACAAAGGGGCATTCCTGTCTTACGAATTTACTAACTTTTTCACTAAGGTGTTTGAGGAGGTAGATCATGGCAATGAATATGATATTGTGTATATGGACTTCAGTAAGGCTTTCTATAGAGTTCCACACCAGAGGCTAATGAGGAAACTTGAGACACACGGAATAGGAGGAGAAATTTTTTCCTGGGTAGAGGCATGGCTGACAAAGAGGCAGCAGAGAGTTTGCATAAACAGGGAGAAATCAGAATGGGAGCACGTCACAAGCGGTGTTCCTCAGGGGTCAGAGTTGGGCCCGTTGTTCACAATTTACGTAAACGACATAGATGAGGGAATAAATAGCGACATAAGCAAATTTGCTGATGACACCAAAATAGGCCGTCCAATCCATTCTAATGAGGAAAGTAGAGCATTCCAGGATGATTTGAATAGACTGATGCAATGGTCGGAGAAGTGGCAGATGCAGTTTAATATTAACAAATGCAAAGTTCTAAATGGTGGACAGGTAAATAACCATGCCACATATAAACTAAATAATGTAGATCTTAATACTACTGGTTGCGAAAAGGATTTAGGAGTTCTGGTTAGCAGTAATCTAACACCAAGACAACAGTGCATTAGTGTTTGCAATAAAGCTAACAGAATTCTTGGCTTCATATCGAGAAGTATAAATAATAGAAGTCCTCAGGTTGTTCTTCAACTCTGTATAACCTTGGTTAGGCCTCATTTAGACTATGCTGCTCAGTTCTGGTCACTGTATTACAGAATGGATATAAATGCTCTGGAAAACGTACAGAGGAGGATGACAAAGATGATCCCATGTATCAGAAATCTTCCCTATGAGGATAGACTGAGGGCCCTGAATCTGCACCCTCTCGAAAGGCGTAGAATTAGGGGGGATATGATCGAGGTGTATAAATGGAAAACAGAAATAAATAAAGGGGATGTAAATAGCGTGCTGAAAATTTCCAGCCAAGACAGGACTCACAGCAATGGTTTCAAGTTGGAAAAAATCAGATTCAGGAAGGATATAGGAAAGCACTGGTTTGGTAATAAAGTTGTGGATGAGTGGAACAAACTCCCGAGTACAGTTATTGGGGCGAAAACGTTGTGTAGTTTTAAGAATAGGTTAGATAAATACATGAGTGGGTGTGGGTGGGTGTGAGTTGGACCTGACTTGCTTGTGCTGCTGGGCCTGGCGCCGTGCTCCTTCCTTGAGTGGCGTTGACCAGACTGGGTGGGTCATTGGGCTAATCCGGGGGGGGGACATGGACCTGCTCCGCATGGGTCAGTAGGCCTGTTGCAGTGTTCCTTCCTTCTTATGTTCTTATGTAACATTTGTTGACTGTCATGATGCAACAGTGAAGCGTTAGATAGCAAAATTATACACACCATTTCCTTTAAATACTTTTGTAGTGAAGATAGTCGACTGTGGCTGGTGATAAGAGAGACGCTTGTGCAGCACTTGGGTATCTTGGGTATCGCCAGCCAGTGGCTTCCTCAGTCCAATGCAGAGAAAAGGTGGAAGATAAGGAGGAGTTTGAGGTAATCAGTCCCTCAACCTGGAGTTGATATAATCAGTCCAACAATCTTGAAAAGAATACAGGGGCTTATATACTGCAGACACTTGAGGTTGATCAGGCCCTGATCCACCGGGAGGCCTGGTCATGGACCGGGCCGCGGGGACGTTGATCCCCGGAATAACCTCCAGGAAGCAGTCGTAGGCAGCGTCACCTTGGAGAAATCACAGGTGGAAGTAGGTCATGACTACAGGTTAGACATGCTTAGAATTACCTGTATCAATATCCCAAGATGTTGCTGTGTCTGACACGAATGTAGACATATGGCTCGGTTCTGCGAACCATTTATGGGGCACAGGATGATCATGGGGGACAGGATGATCATGGGGCACAGAATGATCATGGGGCACAGAATGATCATGGGGCACAGGATGATCATGGGGCACAGAATGATCATGGGGGACAGGATGATCATGGGGCACAGAATGATCATGGGGCACAGGATGATCATGGGGCACAGAACGATCATGGGGCACAGAATGATCATGAGGCACAGGATGATCATGGGGCACACAATAAACTAGCCACTCAGGCAGTACAACTAAAGCGCTGGTTGTAGAGGCTAGAGACCGTGGCGGATGAGCCTTCTTGACCCATGCAGAGGCTGGTGTTTACACCAGATGTTAGTGTTAGTATACGTGGCGACGAAGATTCTTGCCAATCCAGGTTCTTCTGTTGTCGCTCTTGTTTACGTCTGTTTTCTAAAAATTACCTAAAGTCAAGTACATAATAAGCACCATCTCATTTTTCATTGTCCCGTAGAACGATTGCTAGCTCATTCAGCTCGCACACTGAGGTCTGGGGTTCGATCCCCTGTACGAGTGGAAACAGTAGGATGTGTTTCCTTAAGACACCTGCTGTCCCTGTTCACCTATCAGTAAAATAGGTACCTGGGTGTTAGTGGACTGGTGTGGGTCGCATCCTGGGGATAAAACTGACCTAATTTCCCCGAAATGCTCTGCAAACTAGGAACTTTGTAAGAAGTATGTTCCTGATGGTAGCTATGTTCTGCACACTTTGTATCATGTACTGGTAGAAATAAAGATCATTATAATAATAATAATTATTATTATTATTATCATCAGCGTGCACACCCACCTCTCACACCCACCTCTCACACCCACCCCTCTCACACACCCACCTCTCACACCCACCTCTCACACCCACCTCTCACACCCACCTCTCACACCCACCTCTCACACCCACCTCTCACACCCACCTCTCACACCCACCTCTCACACCCACCTCACACACCCACCTCTCACACCCACCTCTCACACCCACCTCTCACACCCACCTCTCACACCCACCTCTCACACCCACCTCTCACACCCACCTCTCACACCCACCTCTCACACCCACCTCTCACACCCACCTCTCACACCCACCTCTCACACCCACCTCTCACACCCACCTCTCACACCCACCTCTCACACCCACCTCTCACACCCACCTCTCTCACCCACCTCTCACACCCACCTCTCACACCCACCTCTCTCACCCACCTCTCACACCCACCTCTCACACCCACCTCTCACACCCACCTCTCACACCCACCTCTCACACCCACCTCTCACACCCACCTCTCACACCCACCTCTCACACCCACCTCTCACACCCACCTCTCACACCCCCCTCTCACATCCACCTCTCACACACCCACCTCTCACACCCACACACCACCTCTCACACCCACCTCTCACACCCACATCACACACCCACTTCTCACACCCACCTCACCTCACACACCCACCTCTCACACCCACCTCTCACACCCACCTCGCTCACCCCCCTCTCACACCCACCTCTCACCCACCTCTCACACCCACCTCTCACACCCACCTCTCACACCCACCTCTCTCACCCACCTCTCACACCCACCTCTCACACCCACCTCTCACACCCACCTCTCACACCCACCTCTCACACCCACCTCACACACCCACCTCTCACACCCACCTCTCACACCCACCTCTCACACCCACCTCACACACCCACCTCTCACACCCACCTCTCACACCCACCTCACACACCCACCTCTCACACCCACCTCTCACACCCACCTCTCACACCCACCTCTCACACCCACCTCACACACTCACATCTCACACCCACCTCTCACACCCACATCACACACCCACTTCTCACACCCACCTCACACACCCATCTCCCACACCCACCTCTCACACCCAACCCTCACACTCACCTCTCATCCACCTCACTCACCCACCTCACACACCCACTTTTCACACCCACCTCACACACCCACCTATCACACCCTCCTCTCACACCCACCTATCACACCCATCTCTCACACCCACCTCACACACTCACCTCTCACACTCACCTCTCACACTCTCACACCCACCTCTCACACCCACCTCTCACACCACCCACACCCACCTCACACACCCACCTCTCACACCCACCTCTCACACCCACCTCACACACCCACCTCTCACACCCACCTCTCACACCCACCTCTCACATCCACCTCTCACACCCACCTCTCACACCCACCTCTCACACCCACCTCTCACACCCACCTCACACCTCTCACACCCTCCTTTCACACCCACCTCACACACCCACCTCTCACACCCACCTCTCACACACCCACCTCTCACCCACACACCACCACCTCTCACACACCCACCTCACACACCCACTTCTCACACCCACCTCACACACCCACCTCACACACCCACCTCACACACCCACCTCTCACACCCACCTCACACACCCACCTCTCACACCCACCTCTCACCTCTCACACCCCACCTCTCACACACACCACCCACCTCTCACACCCACCTCACACACCCCCACCTCTCACACCCACCTCAAACACACACATCTCACACCACACCTCTCACACCCACCTCACACACCCACCTCACACACCCACCTCTCACACCCACCTCACACACCCACCTCACACCCTCCTCTCACACCCACCTCACACACCCACCTCACACACCCACCTCACACACCCACCTCTCTCACACCCACCTCACACCCACCTCACACACCCACCTCACACACCCACCTCACACACCCACCTCACACACCCACCTCTCACACCAACCTCTCACACCCACCTCACACCCACCACTCACACTCACCTCTCACACACACCTCACACACCCACCTCAAACACCCACTTCTCACACCCAGCCCTCACACCCACCTCACCTCACACACCCACCTCTCACACCCACCTCACACACCCCACCTCACACACCCATCTCTCACACACCCACCTCAAACACCCACTTCTCACACCCAGCCCTCGCACCCATCTCTCACACCCACCTCACACACCCACCACTCACACCCACCTCTCACACCCACCATTCACACGCACCTCTGACACCCACCTCTCACACCCACCTTTCACACTCACGTCGAGTGCTAAGAAGCAGGATTGCAAATCACCTGGATTCCCAAAATCTGCACAATCCAGGGCAACATGGGTTCAGGGCAGGTCGCTCCTGCCTCTCACAACTACTGGATCACTATGACATGGCCTTGGATGCACTGGAAGAAAATCAGAATGCAGATGTAATATACACAGACTTTGCAAAAGCATTTGACAAATGCGATCATGGCGTAATAGCCCATAAAATACGTGCTAAAGGAATAACTGGGAAAGTGGGGAGATGGATCTTCAACTTCCTAACAAATCGAACACAAAGAGTAGTGGTCAACAGAGTTAAATCGGAGGCTGCCATAGTGAAGAGCTCTGTTCCACAAGGCACAGTACTCGCCCCCATCTTATTCCTTATCCTCATATCAGACATAAACAGAGATATACACCACAGCACCGTATCATCCTTTGCGGATGATACTAGGATCTGCATGAGGCTGTCATCTGCTGAGGACGCGGTTAACCTCCAAGAAGATATAAACAAAGTTTTCCAGTGGGCAACGGTAAACAATATGATGTTCAATAAGGACAAATTCCAACTACTCCGTTATGGAAAACTGGAGGAGATAATAACTAGAACAGAGTATACTACTGACTCCGGCCATACAATAGAGCGGAAAAATAATGTAAGGGACCTGGGAGTAGTAATGTCTGAGGATCTCACTTTCAAGGATCACAACAGTGCCACGATCGCACGTGCAAAGAAAATGATAGGATGGATAATGAGAACTTTCAAAACGAGAGATGCCAAGCCCATGATGATCCTTTTCAAATCACTTGTTCTCTCTAGGCTGGAATACTGCTGTACATTAACATCTCCATACAAAGCAGGTGAAATCGCAGATCTAGAGAGTGTACAGAGATCCTTTACTGCACGTATAAGTTCTGTCAAGCACCTTAACTACTGGGAACGCTTGGAAGCACTTGACTTGTACTCGTTGGAACGCAGGAGGGAGAGATATATCATAATCTACACTTGGAAAATCTTGGAAGGAATGGTCCCAAATCTGCACACAGAAATCACTCCCTACGAAAGTAAAAGACTGGGCAGGCGATGCAAAATGCCCCCAATAAAAAGTAGGGGCGCCATTGGTACACTAAGAGAAAACACCATAAGTGTCCGGGGCCCAAAACTGTTCAACAGCCTCCCATCAAGCATTAGGGGAATTGCCAATAAACCCCTGGCTGCCTTCAAGAGAGAGCTGGACAGATACCTCAAGTCGGTGCCGGATCAGCCGGGCTGTGGCTCGTACGTCGGACTGCGTGCGGCCAGCAGTAACAGCCTAGTTGATCAGGCCCTGATCCATCGGGAGGCCTGGTCGTGGACCGGGCCGCGGGGGCGTTGATCCCCGGAATAACCTCCAGGTAACCTCCAGGTAACCCACCTCTCACACCCACCTCACACACTCACCTCTCACACCCACCTCTCACACCCACCTCACACACTCACCTCTCACACCCACCTCTCACACTCACATGCACAGTAACTGCACAAATAAACAGTAGTAATCCTAGTCACAGTGATTTAATGGCTGCTACACAAATAACCAGCCTCGGGACAGAAAAGACTTAAGAGGACATTTCGGTCTGACTTAGCCCCTTTATACGTCACACTGTAAATCATTCAAGTCGGGTCGAAACGTTGTTGGGAGCTTCTCGTTCCTTATTATATTATTTAAGTTCTTTGAAGACGACTTAATCAAGGCAATATGATCATTACCCAACTGTAATCTCACATAAGAACAGACAATATTAGTCTCACAAAAGAGGGCGCTGGCCGCCTGCACTAGACAGCATTAACAACAGATAACAAACGCAAGAGATGAGAGCTATTCATGGCTAAATGAACCGACAATATCATGAACCAAACCTGTTTACCTTCAGATCCGCCCAGCTGATAACACACAAAGGCCCCGTCAGGACGTAGCCCAGAACCAACTGCCTCCACTAGCTACCCCGACAGTATTTGCTCTCTTCTGTATTATACCAGAAAGAAAACCTCTGAAAACGTTGGTATCACTGTGTACAAGTAAAAGACATGTAATTATCTCCACAAGTCAGACAAGTAAATGGTAAGGAAATAGCGGAAATACATTGTGTGGCAGTTGGGCACCGGCAGCCAGGCTTCACATATGGTGGGTCGGCAGAGGCGGGTGCTGCCCTAACAGTAAACAAATATTTGTGGGCTGTACTGAATGGCGTGTTTAACAGTCCCAGATGATGTTTATTGATTGGAATGCTAATATTTCAGTGGCCTGGGGCTCTATATGTGTTAATAAGAGAACAATAAATCTTCAGTACTCAGTTTAGGAGAGAGCAAATGGGTAGCTGTCTCTTGCGCAGCAGACAGAGGATCAGGCCCTTGAATGACATGGGTTTAGCGCTTAAACAAGCATGGTAAACATAACTCAGCGCCCTCTGTTGGATTACTATTATTATTAATATGTTCAGAGGGAAGCACTATAATCGTATGGGTAATACAGAGCCTAAATGTTTAATTAAGTTAGGAGAGAGGCTGAGTGTGTCAGTAGTGAAGGTGTTACTGTCAGTCTGGCAACACAGAACACCCCAGCAACACTGGAGAGGGTCTGTGTTGCTGGGCCAATAGCGGAGCACGGCTGAACCACTCTAAGAACACACTATGGTGAGAAGGACCACATCTTATTGTGAACCACGCCATTAACTACCGCTGGTTCCTGGTTCTTGTTTCACACATCCACTACCTGGAGGTTACCTGGAGGTTATTCCGGGGATCAACGCCCCCGCGGCCTGGTCCATGACCAGGCCTCCCGATGGATAAGGGCCTGATCAACTAGGCTGTTACTGCTGGCCGCACGCAGTCCAACGTACGAGCCACAGCCCGGCTGATCCGGCATTAACTTTAGGTATCTGTCCAGCTCTCTCTTGAAGGCAGCCAGGGGTTTATTGGCAATTCCCCTAATGCTTGATGGGAGGCTGTTGAACAGTTTTGGGCCCCGGACACTTATGGTGTTTTCTCTTAGTGTACCAATGGCGCCCCTACTTTTTATTGGGGGCATTTTGCATCGCCTGCCCAGTCTTTTACTTTCGTAGGGAGTGATTTCTGTGTGCAGATTTGGGACCATTCCTTCCAAGATTTTCCAAGTGTAGGTTATGATATATCTCTCCCTCCTGCGTTCCAACGAGTACAAGTCAAGTGCTTCCAAGCGTTCCCAGTAGTTAAGGTGCTTGACAGAACTTATACGTGCAGTAAAGGATCTCTGTACACTCTCTAGATCTGCGATTTCACCTGCTTTGAATGGAGATGTTAATGTACAGCAGTATTCCAGCCTAGAGAGAACAAGTGATTTGAAAAGGATCATCATGGGCTTGGCATCTCTCGTTTTGAAAGTTCTCATTATCCATCCTATCATTTTCTTTGCACGTGCGATCGTGGCACTGTTGTGATCCTTGAAAGTGAGATCCTCAGACATTACTACTCCCAGGTCCCTTACATTATTTTTCCGCTCTATTGTATGGCCGGAGTCAGTAGTATACTCTGTTCTAGTTATTATCTCCTCCAGTTTTCCATAACGGAGTAGTTGGAATTTGTCCTCATTGAACATCATATTGTTTACCGTTGCCCACTGGAAAACTTTGTTTATATCTTCTTGGAGGTTAACCGCGTCCTCAGCAGATGACATCCTCATGCAGATCCTAGTATCATCTGCAAAGGATGATACGGTGCTGTGGTGTATATCTCTGTTTATGTCTGATATGAGGATAAGGAATAAGATGGGGGCGAGTACTGTGCCTTGTGGAACAGAGCTCTTCACTATGGCAGCCTCCGATTTAACTCTGTTGACCACTACTCTTTGTGTTCGATTTGTTAGGAAGTTGAAGATCCATCTCCCCACTTTCCCAGTTATTCCTTTAGCACGTATTTTATGGGCTATTACGCCATGATCGCATTTGTCAAATGCTTTTGCAAAGTCTGTGTATATTACATCTGCATTCTGATTTTCTTCCAGTGCATCCAAGGCCATGTCATAGTGATCCAGTAGTTGTGAGAGGCAGGAGCGACCTGCCCTGAACCCATGTTGCCCAGGATTGTGCAGATTTTGGGAATCCAGGTGATTTGCAATCCTGCTTCTTAGGTCGTGTCACATTTGTTCAATGTGGAAGTAGGTCGTGCCCAAGAATTAGGCAAGCGAAGAATTCCTAAGTATTAAGATCCCAAGAAGTTGCAGTGTCTGACAGATTTGTAGATGAATGGTTCAGAGAACCGACATGTTGATAAATTAGACACATGTGCAACTCTTGGGTATCTTTATTGAGGAAACGTTTCGCAGTGGCTTCATCAGTCCATACGTAGGAGAAACTTGAAGAACAGGAGGAGAATGAGGTAATCAGTCCCTCAACCTTGAGTCGATGTGTTCAGTCCATCAATCTTGAATAGAATACGGCATATCAGCGGAGAAGCAGCTTATAAACCGTATGGCAGGAGAGGTGCAGCAGGAGAGGTGCAGCCACTGTGTGGCGAAACGTTTCCTCAATAAAGATACCCAAGAGTTGCACATGTGTCTAATTTATCAACATGTCGGTTCTCTGAACCATTCATCTACAAATCTGTCAGACACTGCAACTTCTTGGGATCTTAATACTTAGGAATTCTTCGCTTGCCTAATTCTTGGGCACGACCTACTTCCACATTGAACAAATGTGACACGACCTATGACTGCTGCACCTCTCCTGCCATACGGTTTATAAGCTGCTTCTCCGCTGATATGCCGTATTCTATTCAAGATTGATGGACTGAACACATCGACTCAAGGTTGAGGGACTGATTACCTCATTCTCCTCCTGTTCTTCAAGTTTCTCCTACGTATGGACTGATGAAGCCACTGTGTGGCGAAACGTTTCCTCAATAAAGATACCCAAGAGTTGCACATGTGTCTAATTTATCAACATGTCGGTTCTCTGAACCATTCATCTACAATGCCTAGGTGTATATAAGGCAAGCAAATTACTCTGATTTATATCAAGAAGTGTAAGCATTCCCCTAACTGGGGGTAGGCATACCGGATTCTTGAAAATGGCGATATTATCTGCACATGGGAAAATGGCAGTGGTCTCTTGGCACCACGATGGCAGTGCTGGTGAGAATGAATGGGAGAACGTTGAAACCAAGGGTGAAATCTGCTTCAAAACTGAATATAAAGAACGACTAAGCCGTACCTCGTATCTTCTCGACTCTGTACAAGACAAGTGCTCTCACTTCTTGAGTATGCTCCACTCTCATGGATTGCCTGCCCCCTCCACCCCGTCTAGTTTATGACTTCTTGACGGAATAGAGAAAAGAGTTAGATGACTCATCTCTTGCATGGAACCGGCCACGGCACACTAATCATTTTAACAGATCCTTCAACACATGAGAGATGTAAATGACCTTAATGTTATGTGCAAGGCCAATGTCACCAAGGTACCATATTTGGCTCTACTTCACGGACACCAGGACGGCATCTTCTACATAACAAGACGATGACCCACAAATAGCTAAACAATAATCCTGTTTCCTGTTTGTATGTTTCTTAACAAAGAGATTTGAAATTAGCTGATGTAGGTAAGAAAACCTTAGTTTGTAAATGAAGGTTGTAACTCTTAACAATGTTTAATCCTTTGTATAAATTAGAGAGAGAGAGAGAGAGAGAGAGAGAGAGACAGACAGACAGACAGACAGACAGACAGAGAGACAGACAGACAGAAAGATACATAGACAGACAGACGCCTACACACACACACACACACACACACACAAGGGGACACAGTTGGAAGCTGAAGACACAGATGAATCACAGGGATGTTAGGAAGTATTTCTTCAGCCACAGAGTAGTCAGTAAGTGGAATAGTTTGGGAAGCGATGTAGTGGAGGCAGGATCCATACATAGCTTTAAGCAGAGGTATGATAAAGCTCACGGCTCAGGGAGAGTGACCTAGTAGCGATCAGTGAAGAGGCGGGGCCAGGAGCTCGGACTCGACCCCCGCAACCTCAACTAGGTGAGTACAACTAGGTGAGTACACACACACACACACACACACACACAGACATAGTAATAGCGAGAGAGACAAATAGAGAGGCGGAAAGCGGTTTTAGCAACAGGGAAGGAGGAAGGTGAGGAATGAATGAGAGTGGAGAGTGTATAAGAGAGAAGAGGGGAACGAGTGAGGGTCATTACAGGAGAGGGGACTGGCAGCTGAAGCAGATGAGTGACGAGTGTGTGACACTTGGAAGGGAGGGGAAAGAAGGGGAAGAAACCACAGAGAAGGGTGAAAGAGGTGAGGGCCAGGAATGAGAGGGCAGAGATGGACATATAAACAATCTGATGAGACATGACACTACAAAGATAGGCATGTTTCATGGTAGTAGTAGTAGTAGTATCAACATTAAAAGTAGTATCAGTAGTCGTATCAGTAGTAGCAGTAGTAATAGTAGAAGCACTATAACTTGTAATTGTAGTGTTAATATCATATATATCGAATCAAAAGGAACAGTACCATAACTGGGACAACAAATAAAATAACTGGTACTCAGAAATACACCACGTGAAAAAAAATGAAGGCATACCACGGGTGGGGTTTAAACTCGCGATAAGAGAGTCTCAAAAACTCCAGACCTGGCCAAGTGGCTAACGCAACGGCCTGGAGTTTTGAGACACTCTGATTGAGGGTTCAAACCACAGCCGTGGAATGGTTTGTTTGCAATCGTGTCATTACGATTTTGTGAGTCAAACACCACGTATCTGTCCGACTTGGTCCATGAACTAATGACTATTTACTGATGCGAGTCAGACCATAATATCGCCATACGCTCCATTATCCTATGATCGGGTTATTTATGTATCGTAGTTATCGTTATGAGTGTGTTACGATATTTAATTCGTGTTCTAGTACTCAAGCGAACACACTCTCCCTCACACACCAACTCTTGTCACTCTTGCTCACACTGACACACTTAGCCCTCACATACACACACACTGATGTTCGAGAGATGGGACACAGTTGGAAGATGAAGACTCAGATGAGTCAAAGGGATGTTAGGAAGTATTTCTTCAGTCACAGAGTTGTCAGGAAGTGGAATAGTCTGGCAAATGATGTACTGGAGGCAGGAACCATACATAGTGTTAAGACGAGGTATGATAAAGCTCATGGAGCAGGGATAGAGAGGACCTAGTAGCGACCAGTGAAGAAGCTGGGCCTGGAGCTGTGAATCAACCCCTGCAACCACAAATAGGTGAGTACACTCAAACACTACACACTCCCACAACCACGGACTCTCCCAGACACCCACGAGCGTTCGTTACACAGCAGTCTACACAAAATACTTATAGCCGCTTTTACAGTTGGGTAAACAGACCTGTGTCAAAGAAACCACTGTTTACGTCTGCTATGGGGCTGCCTCTTCTTCAGTTCCTGTACACAGTTCTCCACTGTTTGGAAAATAAATTTCTCTTCAGTGCTTTTCAAATTTATTTCTGACATCAACTTGGGAAGTCATCCACCTTATGTCCGTCTGATTTCTAAGTGGAATTTGGACGGTTGCGCAGCACATATGCCTACACAAAAAGCCCAAACACTAGGCCTAAAAAGGAATAAGAGTTTCACGTCACTATGTACACAAACAATTCACGATTTGTCTGTTGCAGAGAATTGAAGGTTATTTTGTTAAAATTGTTTGGTATCTTGCTGACACTGCTGACACTGGACGGTGGAGCACTGCTGACACTGGACGGTGGAGCACTGCTGACACTGGACGGTGGAGCACTGCTGACACTGGACGGTGGAGCACTGCTGACACTGGACGGTGGAGCACTGCTGACACTGGACGGTGGAGCACTGCTGACACTGGACGGTGGAGCACTGCTGACACTGGACGGTGGAGCACTGCTGACACTGGACGGTGGAGCACTGCTGACACTGGACGGTGGAGCACTGCTGACACTGGACGGTGGAGCACTGCTGACACTGGACGGTGGAGCACTGCTGACACTGGACGGTGGAGCACTGCTGACACTGGACGGTGGAGCACTGCTGACACTGGACGGTGGAGACGCTGGAGCACTGCTGACACTGGACGGTGGAGCACTGCTGACACTGGACGGTGGAGCACTGCTGACACTGGACGGTGGAGCACTGCTGACACTGGACGGTGGAGCACTGCTGACACTGGACGGTGGAGCACTGCTGACACTGGACGGTGGAGCACTGCTGACACTGGACGGTGGAGCACTGCTGACACTGGACGGTGGAGCACTGCTGACACTGGACGGTGGAGCACTGCTGACACTGGACGGTGGAGCACTGCTGACACTGGACGGTGGAGCACTGCTGACACTGGACGGTGGAGCACTGCTGACACTGGACGGTGGAGCACTGCTGACACTGGACGGTGGAGCACTGCTGACACTGGACGGTGGAGCACTGCTGACACTGGACGGTGGAGCACTGCTGACACTGGACGGTGGAGCACTGCTGACACTGGACGGTGGAGCACTGCTGACACTGGACGGTGGAGCACTGCTGACACTGGACGGTGGAGCACTGCTGACACTGGACGGTGGAGCACTGCTGACACTGGACGGTGGAGCACTGCTGACACTGGACGGTGGAGCACTGCTGACACTGGACGGTGGAGCACTGCTGACACTGGACGGTGGAGCACTGCTGACACTGGACGGTGGAGCACTGCTGACACTGGACAGTGCTGACACTGGAGCACTGCTGAGTACACTGGACGGTGGAGCACTGCTGACACTGGACGGTGGAGCACTGCTGACACTGGACGGTGGAGCACTGCTGACACTGGACGGTGGAGCACTGCTGACACTGGACGGTGGAGCACTGCTGACACTGGACGGTGGAGCACTGCTCACACTGGACACTGGACGGTGGAGCACTGCTGACACTGGACGGTGGAGCACTGCTGACACTGGACGGTGGAGCACTGCTGACACTGGACGGTGGAGCACTGCTGACACTGGACGGTGGAGCTGCTGACACTGGACGGTGGAGCACTGCTGACACTGGACGGTGGAGCACTGCTGACACTGGACGGTGGAGCACTGCTGACACTGGACGGTGGAGCACTGCTGACACTGGACGGTGGAGCACTGCTGACACTGGACGGTGGAGCACTGCTGACACTGGACGGTGGAGCACTGCTGACACTGGACGGTGGAGCACTGCTGACACTGGACGATGGAGCTCTGCTGACACTGCTGACACTGGTGGAGCTGCTGACACTGCTGACTGCTGACACTGGACGGTGGAGCACTGCTGACACTGGACGGTGGAGCACTGCTGACACTGGACGGTGGAGCACTGCTGACACTGGACGGTGGAGCACTGCTGACACTGGACGGTGGAGCACTGCTGACACTGGACGGTGGAGCACTGCTGACACTGGACGGTGGAGCACTGCTGACACTGGACGGTGCAGCACTGCTAGCACTGGACTGCTGACTGGAGCACTGCTGACACTGGACGGTGGAGCACTGCTGACACTGGACGGTGGAGCACTGCTGACACTGGACGGTGGAGCACTGCTGACACTGGACGGTGGAGCACTGCTGACACTGGACGGTGGAGCACTGCTGACACTGGACGGTGCAGCTGACACTGGACGGTGGAGCACTGCTGACACTGGACGGTGGAGCACTGCTGACACTGGACGGTGGAGCACTGCTGACACTGGACGGTGGAGCACTGCTGACACTGGACGGTGGAGCACTGCTGACACTGGACGGTGGAGCACTGCTGACACTGGACGGTGGAGCACTGCTGACACTGGACGGTGGAGCACTGCTGACACTGGACGGTGGAGCACTGCTGACACTGGACGGTGGAGCACTGCTGACACTGGACGGTGGAGCACTGCTGACACTGGACGGTGGAGCACTGCTGACACTGGACGGTGGAGCACTGCTGACACTGGACGGTGGAGCACTGCTGACACTGGACGGTGGAGCACTGCTGACACTGGACGGTGGAGCACTGCTGACACTGGACGGTGGAGCACTGCTGACACTGGACGGTGGCACTGCTGACACTGGACGGTGGAGCACTGCTGACACTGGACGGTGGAGCACTGCTGACACTGGACGGTGGAGCACTGCTGACACTGGACGGTGGAGCACTGCTGACACTGACAGCACTGCTGACACTGGACGGTGCAGCACTGCTGACACTGGACGGTGGAGCACTGCTGACACTGGACGGTGGAGCACTGCTGACACTGGACGGTGGAGCACTGCTGACACTGGACGGTGGAGCACTGCTGACAATGCTGACGGTGGAGCACTGCTGACTGGACGGTGGAGCACTGCTGACACTGGACGGTGGAGCACTGCTGACACTGGACGGTGGAGCACTGCTGACACTGGACGGTGGAGCACTGCTGACACTGGACGGTGGAGCACTGCTGACACTGGACGGTGCAGCACTGCTGACACTGGACGGTGGAGCACTGCTGACACTGGACGGTGGAGCACTGCTGACACTGGACGGTGGAGCACTGCTGACACTGGACGGTGGAGCACTGCTGACACTGGACGGTGGAGCACTGCTGACACTGGACGGTGGAGCACTGCTGACACTGGACGGTGGAGCACTGCTGACACTGGACGGTGGAGCACTGCTGACACTGGACGGTGACACTGGGACGGTGGAGCACGGACACTGGGCGGTGGAGCACTGCTGGCACTGGACGGTGGAGATGCTAGAGCACTGCTGACACTGGACAGTGGAGCACTGCTAACACTGGACGGTGGAGCACTGCTGACACTGGACGGTGGAGCACTGCTGACACTGGACGGTGGAGCACTGCTGACACTGGACGGTGGAGCACTGCTGACACTGGACGGTGGAGCACTGCTGACACTGGACGGTGGAGCACTGCTGACACTGGACGGTGGAGCACTGCTGACACTGGACGGTGGAGCACTGCTGACACTGGACGGTGGAGCACTGCTGACACTGGACGGTGGAGCACTGCTGACACTGGACGGTGGAGCACTGCTGACACTGGACGGTGGAGCACTGCTGACACTGGACGGTGGAGCACTGCTGACACTGGACGGTGGAGCACTGCTGACACTGGACGGTGGAGCACTGCTGACACTGGACGGTGGAGCACTGCTGACACTGGACGGTGGAGCACTGCTGACACTGGACGGTGGAGCACTGCTGACACTGGACGGTGGAGCACTGCTGACACTGGACGGTGGAGCACTGCTGACACTGAACGGTGGAGCACTGCTGACACTGGACGGTGGAGACGCTGGAGCACTGCTGACACTGGACGGTGGAGACGCTGGAGCACTGCTGACACTGGACGGTGGAGCACTGCTGACACTGGACGGTGGAGCACTGCTGACACTGGACGGTGGAGCACTGCTGACACTGGACGGTGGAGCACTGCTGACACTGGACGGTGGAGCACTGCTGACACTGGACGGTGGAGCACTGCTGACACTGGACGGTGGAGCACTGCTGACACTGGACGGTGGAGCACTGCTGACACTGGACGGTGGAGATGCTGGAGCACTGCTGACACTGGACGGTGGAGCACTGCTGACACTGGACGGTGGAGCACTGCTGACACTGGACGGTGGAGCACTGCTGACACTGGACGGTGGAGCACTGCTGACACTGGACGGTGGAGCACTGCTGACACTGGACGGTGGAGCACTGCTGACACTGGACGCTGGAGCACTGCTGACACTGGACGGTGGAGCACTGCTGACACTGGACGGTGGAGCACTGCTGACACTGGACGGTGGAGCACTGCTGACACTGGACGGTGCAGCACTGCTGACACTGGACGGTGGAGCACTGCTGACACTGGACGGTGGAGCACTGCTGACACTGGACGGTGGAGCACTGCTGACACTGGACGGTGGAGTACTGCTGACACTGGACGGTGGACTGCTGACACTGCTGAGCACTGGACGGACGGAGGAGCACTGCTGACACTGGACGGTGGAGCACTGCTGACACTGGACGGTGGAGCACTGCTGACACTGGACGGTGGAGCACTGCTGACACTGGACGGTGGAGCACTGCTGACACTGGACGGTGGAGCACTGCTGACACTGGACGGTGGAGCACTGCTGACACTGGACGGTGGAGCACTGCTGACACTGGACGGTGGAGCACTGCTGACACTGGACGGTGGAGCACTGCTGACTGCTGACACTGCTGACGGTGGAGCACACTGCTGACACACTGGACGGTGGAGCACTGCTGACACTGGACGGTGGAGCACTGCTGACACTGGACGGTGGAGCACTGCTGAGAACTGCTGACACTGGACGGTGGAGCACTGCTGACACTGGACGGTGGAGCACTGCTGACACTGGACGGTGGAGTGTTCTCAGTATCCATCCTATCAGTTTCCTAGCAGATGTCATAGTGGCATTGTTGTGATCCTTGAGGTGAGATCCTCAGACGTTACTACTCCCAGGTCCTTCACATTACTTTTCCTCTCTATTGTGTGATTGGAGTTTGTAGTATGCTCAGTCCTAGTTATTATTTCCTCCAGTTTTCCATAACGGAGTAGTTGGAATTTGTCTTCATTGAACATCATATTGTTCTCTGTTGCCCATTGGAAAACTTGGTTTATATCTTCTTGAAGGTTGGCAGAGTCCTCAGTGGATGACACTCTCATGCAGATCCTAGTATCGTCTGCAAAAGATGATACAGTACTGTGGTTTACATCTCTGTCTATGTCTGATATGAGAATAAGGAACAGGATAGGTGCGAGTACTGTGCCTTGTGGGACAGAGCTCTTCACTATGGCAGCATCTGATTTAACTCTGTTTACCACTACTCTTTGTGTGCGATTGGTTACCAAGTTGAAGATCCATCTGCCAACTTTGCCGGTTATCCCTTTAGCACGCATTTTGTGTGCTATTACACCATGGTCGCACTTGTCAAAGGCTTTTGCAAAGTCTGTGTATGCTACATCCGCATTCTGTTTGTTTTCCAGTGCATCTAGGACCATATCATAGTGGTCTAGTAGTTGCGAGAGGCAGGAGCGACCTGCTCTGAAACCATGTTGCCCTGGGTTGTGCAATTTTTGGGAGTCCAGGTGGTTTGCTATCCTGCCTCTGAGAACTCTTTCAGAGATTTTTATGATGTGGGACGTTAAAGCTATTGGTCTATATTTCTTAGCTACTGCTTTGCTGCCACCTTTATGGAGTGGGGCTATGTCTGTTGTTTTTAGTGCCTGTGGAATCTCGCCTGTGTCTAAGCTCCTTCTTCGTAGCATAATTAGGGCTCGTGAGAGGGGTTTCTTGCAGTTATTTAATGAACACCGAGTTCCACGAGTCTGGGCCTGGGGCTGAGTGCATGGGCATGTCGTCGATAGGAGCACTGCTGACACAGGACGGTGGAGACACTGGAGCACTGCTGACACTGGACGGTGGAGCACTGCTGACACTGGACGGTGGAGCACTGCTGACACTGGACGGTGGAGCACTGCTGACACTGGACGGTGGAGCACTGCTGACACTGGACGGTGGAGTACTGCTGACACTGGACGGTGGAGCACTGCTGACACTGGACGGTGGAGCACTGCTGACACTGGACGGTGGAGCACTGCTGACACTGGACGGTGGAGCACTGCTGACACTGGACGGTGGAGCACTGCTGACACTGGACGGTGGAGCACTGCTGACACTGAACGGTGGCGACCCTGGAGCACTGCTGACACTGGACGGTGGAGTACTGCTGACACTGGACGGTGGAGCACTGCTGACACTGGACGGTGGAGCACTGCTGACACTGGACGGTGGAGAACTGCTGACACTGGACGGTGGAGCACTGCTGACACTGGACGGTGGAGTACTGCTGACACTGGACGGTGGAGCACTGCTGACACTGGACGGTGACACTGCTGACGGTGGAGACGTGGAGCACTGCTGACACTGGACGGTGGAGCACTGCTGGACACTGCTGACACTGGTGGAGCACTGCTGACACTGGACGGTGGAGCACTGCTGACACTGGACGGTGGAGCACTGCTGACACTGGACGGTGGAGCACTGCTGACACTGGACGGTGGAGCACTGCTGACACTGGACGGTGGAGCACTGCTGACACTGGACGGTGGAGCACTGCTGACACTGGACGGTGGAGCACTGCTGACACTGGACGGTGGAGCACTGCTGACACTGGACGGTGGAGTACTGCTGACACTGGACGGTGGAGCACTGCTGACACTGGACGGTGGAGCACTGCTGACACTGGACGGTGGAGTACTGCTGACACTGGACGGTGGAGTACTGCTGACACTGGACGGTGGAGTACTGCTGACACTGGACGGTGGAGCACTGCTGACACTGGACGGTGGAGTACTGCTGACACTGGACGGTGGAGCACTGCTGACACTGGACGGTGGAGCACTGCTGACACTGGACGGTGGAGCACTGCTGACACTGGACGGTGGAGCACTGCTGACACTGGACGGTGGAGCACTGCTGACACTGGACGGTGGAGCACTGCTGACACTGGACGGTGGAGTACTGCTGACACTGGACGGTGGAGTACTGCTGACACTGGACGGTGGAGCACTGCTGACACTGGACGGTGGAGCACTGCTGACACTGGACGGTGGAGATGCTGGAGCACTGCTGACACTGGACGGTGGAGACGCTAGAGTGCTGCTGACACTGGGCGCTGGAGCACTGCTGACACTGGACGGTGGAGATGCTGGAGCACTGCTGACACTGCGCGCTGGAGCACTGCTGACACTGCGCGCTGGAGCACTGCTGACACTGGACGCTGACCCAAGACAAGCAGTGACCCTTCAACTGACTTTCTGGGTTATGTTACGTAATTTACACTATAATGATTACTCTTCTAACTGCCTAGGCCTAAATAAGCTTATTTTTTTTTTTACTCTGGTTGGGAAAGTAGATTATAATACCAGCCAGCTGGTAGGCAGATGGAAAGGTAAGATACCGAGGCCATCTGTCAGTCACACAGATGTCGAACCACTGCCACTCCAGGAATACCCTTTATATCTGACTATGTAACAGTGACTACTGATTCAAGAGTTGTATATTTTCTCGAGAGTGTATGAAAGCTTTACGATTTCGTCATTGCTGTGTTTTTGCAGTTTATTGTATATAAATCTGAAATGATGTTGGAAAACTGAAAATCCTGGGTACAGAAAAATCTGAGTTCCTCAGGGAGCTAACCTGGCACCTCTGCTATTTATCTTCACGGCAGACATTGACCATAAACGTACGACAGCGTCGTAAACATGGCCTCATCAAGAAATATTATATTTTAAGGGGGAAAGAAATAGTGGAAGGAGTGGAGGTAGAGGTTCGAGGTAGAGGTTGGAGGTAGAGGTTGGAGGTAGAGGTTGGAGGTAGAGGTTGTTGTAGCATCACCGGTGTGGTGGATAAGGTCGAGGGAGACGCCTTCCATTGTTCGCTGGTGCGGTGTTGTGTACCACAGTGATTCACCCTATTTGTTTACATTGGGATAATGGGGAAGCATCTGCGTTTGGAGAACACGGAAGTCATAGACACAAATAGAGAGGGTGTCTGAGAAGCATGAAGAGAGAGGGGTTACGGGTGTGAGCAAGGCGTGGGAGAGGATGAGAGGAGATGCATTAGTGAGAGGGTTGGTGTGGGTCAGGGAGGAGACTGTGGGAGATATGAATGGAAAGAGAGAAGGATGCAGTAATTTAGGATGGAGTGAAGTGAGAGAGAGAGAGAGATGCATTAAGAGAGAAAGAGATGGGGTTGGGGTTGTAAAGAAGTCAGGAGAAAGATGGGAAAGATGAAGGAAGGAAGAGTTGTAAGAAAGGAGGGAAAATTATCAGAGTAGGAAAGGCGCTTCAGTAAGCTTTGAACACCATCAACACTACAGAGGAAGAACCGATAAAGCTAATGAACAAAAAGAATAACGGAAGAACTATAAAACCAGACGACTTGTCTGTAAGAGAGAGACAGAAACAGACGAACAGAGACGGATAGTCAGACAGAGACAGACAGAAAGACATACAGACAGAGACACAGAAACAAGAGTCTGACCAATGAATACCAGACTCTGAATTGATGGGAAAAGTTCAGCTGCGACACTAAACCGTAAACATAAATATTATACAATAAACTGAAGAAGATAATAAGGAGGATAATGGCACGTTTAGAGACGGTAAAACAGAACAACAGATGTGACGCAGGAGATAGAGATAGAGACAGAGATAGAGAGAGATGACTCTCATGCTCAAAGAAATATGAAAGATTTCTGACATTAAAGTAGGCAACGGGATAAAACTTAAACTGATTTGCAAAGCTGGAAATACCATAAAGATTATCAAAGAAAACGATAAGAAACTTCCAGAAGTGTTGTCATAGTGGACAAGTGCAAGAGAGAACGATTCCATGGAGCCAGTACTGTCTGGAACATGTGGGCAACATGGTGCCAGTACTGTCTGGAATGTGTGGGCAACATGGTGCCAGTACTGTCTGGAATGTGTGGGCAACATACAGCCAGTACTGTCTGGAATGTGTGGGCAACATAGTGCCAGTACTGTCTGGAATGTGTGGGCAACATAGTGCCAGTACTGTCTGGAATGTGTGGGCAACATAGTGCCAGTACTGTCTGGAATGTGTGGGCAACATAGTGCCAGTACTGTCTGGAATGTGTGGGCAACATAGTGCCAGTACTGTCTGGAATGTGTGTGCAACATAGTGCCAGTACTGTCTGGAATGTGCGTGCAACATAGTGCCAGTACTGTCTGGAATGTGCGTGCAACATAGTGCCAGTACTGTCTGGAATGTGTGGGCAACATAGAGCCAGTACTGTCTGGAATGTGTGTGAAACATAGTGCCAGTACTGCCTGGAATATGTGTGCAACATACAGCCAGTACTGTCTGGAATGTGTGGGCAACATGGTGCCAGTACTGTCTGGAATGTGTGGGCAACATACAGCCAGTACTGTCTGGAACATGTGGGCACCATGGAGCCAGTACTGTCTGGAACATGTGGGCACCATGGAGCCAGTACTGTCTGGAACATGTGGGCACCATGGAGCCAGTACTGTCTGGAACATGTGGGCACCATGGAGCCAGTACTGTCTGGAATATGTGAGCACCATTGCAGGAATGCAAATCACCTGGATTCCCAAAATCTGCACAATCCAGGGCAACATGGGTTCAGGGCAGGTCGCTCCTGCCTCTCACAACTACTGGATCACTATGACATGGCCTTGGATGCACTGGAAGAAAATCAGAATGCAGATGTAATATACACAGACTTTGCAAAAGCATTTGACAAATGCGATCATGAAGTAATAGCCCATAAAATACGTGCTAAAGGAATAACTGGGAAAGTGGGGAGATGGATCTTCAACTTCCCAACAAATCGAACACAAAGAGTAGTGGTCAACAGAGTTAAATCGGAGGCTGCCATAGTGAAGAGCTCTGTTCCACAAGGCACAGTACTCGCCCCCATCTTATTCCTTATCCTCATATCAGACATAAACAGAGATATACACCACAGCACCGTATTATCCTTTGCGAATGATACTAGGATCTGCATGAGGCTGTCATCTGCTGAGGACGCGGTTAACCTCCAGGAAGATATAAACAAAGTTTTCCAATGGGCAACGGTAAACAATATGATGTTCAATGAGGACAAATTCCAACTACTCCGTTATGGAAAACTGGAGGAGATAATAACTAGAACAGAGTATACTACTGACTCCGGCCATACAATAGAGCGGAAAACTAATGTAAGGGACCTGGGAGTAGTAATGTCTGAGGATCTCACTTTCAAGGATCACAACAGTGCCACGATCGCACGTGCAAAGAAAATGATAGGATGGATAATGAGAATTTTCAAAACGAGAGATGCCAAGCTCATGATGATCCTTTTCAAATCACTTGTTCTCTCTAGGCTGGAATACTGCTGTACATTAACATCTCCATTCAAAGCAGGTGAAATCGCAGATCTAGAGAGTGTACAGAGATCCTTTACTGCACGTATAAGTTCTGTCAAGCACCTTAACTACTGGGAACGCTTGGAAGCACTTGACTTGTACTCGTTGGAACGCAGGAGGGAGAGATATATCATAATCTACACTTGGAAAATCTTGGAAGGAATGGTCCCAAATCTGCACACAGAAATCACTCCCTACGAAAGTAAAAGACTGGGCAGGCGATGCAAAATGCCCCCAATAAAAAGTAGGGGCGCCATTGGTACACTAAGGGAAAACACCATAAGTGTCCGGGGCCCAAAACTGTTTAACAGCCTCCCATCAAGCATTAGGGGAATTGCCAATAAACCCCTGGCTGCCTTCAAGAGAGAGCTGGACATATACCTAAAGTCAGTGCCGGATCAGCCGGGCTGTGGCTCGTACGTTGGACTGCGTGCGGCCAGCAGTAACAGCCTAGTTGATCAGGCCATGATCCATCGGGAGGCCTGGTCATGGACCGGGCCGCGGGGGCGTTGATCCCCGGAATAACCTCCAGGTAACCTCCAGGTAACCATGGAGCCAGTGCTGTCTGGAATATGTGGGCACCATGGAGCCAGTACTGTCTGGAATATGTGGGCACCATGGAGCCAGTACTGTCTGGAATATGTGAGCACCATGGAGCCAGTACTGTCTGGAATATGTGGGCACCATGGAGCCAGTACTGTCTGGAATATGTGGGCACCATGAAGCCAGTACTGTCTGGAATATGTGGGCACCATGGAGCCAGTACAGTCTGGAATATGTGAGCACAATGGAGCCAGTACTGTCTGGAATATGTGAGCACCATGGAGCCAGTACTGTCTGGAATATGTGGGCACCATGGAGCCAGTACTGTCTGGAATATGTGAGCACCATGGAGCCAGTACTGTCTGGAATATGTGGGCACCATGGAGCCAGTACTGTCTGGAATATGTGGGCACCATGGAGCCAGTACTGTCTGGAATATGTGGGCATCATGGAGCCAGTACAGCCTGGAATATGTGGGCACCATGGAGCCAGTACTGTCTGGAATATGTGGGCACCATGGAGCCAGTACTGTCTGGAATATGTGGGCACCATGGAGCCAGTACTGTCTGGAATATGTGAGCACCATGGAGCCAGTACTGTCTGGAATATGTGGGCACCATGGAGCCAGTACTGTCTGGAATATGTGGGCACCATGGAGCCAGTACTGTCTGGAATATGTGAGCACCATGGAGCCAGTACTATCTGGAACATGTGAGCACCATGGAGCCAGTACTGTCTGGAATATGTGGGCACCATGGAGCCAGTACTGTCTGGAATATGTGAGAACCATGGAGCCAGTACTGTCTGGAATATGTGGGCACCATGGAGCCAGTACTGTCTGGAATATGTGGGCACCATGGAGCCAGTACTGTCTGGAATATGTGGGCACCATGGAGCCAGTACAGTCTGGAATATGTGGGCACCATGGAGCCAGTACTGTCTATAATATGTGGGCACCATGTAGCCAGTACTGTCTGGAATATGTGGGCACCATGGAGCCAGTACTGTCTGGAATATGTGAGCACCATGGAGCCAGTACTGTCTGGAATATGTGGGCACCATGGAGCCAGTACTGCCTGGAATATGTGAGCACCATGGAGCCAGTACTGTCTGGAATATGTGAGCACCATGGAGCCAGTACTGTCTGGAATATGTGGGCACCATGGAGCCAGTACTGTCTGGAATATGTGAGCACCATGGAGCCAGTACTGTCTGAAATATGTGGGCACCATGGAGCCAGTACTGTCTGGAATATGTGAGCACCATGGAGCCAGTACTGTCTGAAATATGTGGAATATGTGAGCACCATGGAGCCAGTACTGCCTGGAATATGTGAGCACCATGGAGCCAGTACTGTCTGGAATATGTGAGCACCATGGAGCCAGTACTGTCTGGAATATGTGAGCACCATGGAGCCAGTACTGTCTGGAATATGTGGGCAACATACAGCCAGTACTGTCTGGAATATGTGGGCAACATACAACAAGTACTGTCTGGAATATGTGGGCAACATACAGCCAGTACTGTCTAGAATATGTGGGCAACATACAGCCAGTACTGTCCGGAATATGTGGGCAACATACAGCCAGTACTGTCTGGAACATGTGAGCAACATAGAGCCAGTACTGTCTGGAACAAGTGGGCAACATAGAGCCAGTACTGTCTGGAACATGTGAGCAACATAGAGCCAGTACTCTCTGGAATATGTGGGCAACATAGAGCCAGTACTGTCTGGAATATGTGGGGAACATAGAGCCAGTACTGTCTGGAATATGTGGGCAACATAGAGCCAGTGCTGTCTGGAATATGTGGGCAACATAGAGCCAGTACTGTCTGGAATATGTGGGCAACATAGAGTCAGTACTGTCTGGAATATGTGGGACAACATTGAGCCAGTACTGTCTGGAATATGTGGGCAACATAGAGCCAGTACTGTCTGGAATATGTGAGCAACATACAGCCAGTACTGTCTGGAATATGTGAGCAACATACAGCCAGTACTGTCTGGAATATGTGAGCAACATACAGCCAGTACTGTCTGGAATATGTGAGCAACATAGTGCCTACCTGGAGTCTACCTGAAGGGCATTCCGGGGATCAACGCCCCCGCGGCTCGGTCCACGACCAGGCCTCCCGGTGGATCTGGGCCTGTTCAACGAGGCTGTTACTGCTGGCCGCACGCAATCCAACTTACGAACCACAGCCCGGCTGATCCGGCACCGTCTTTAGGTATCTCTCCAGCTCCCTCTTGAAGACAACCAGGGGTCTTCCCGTAATGCCCCTTATTGCTGGTGGGAGGCTGTTGAACAGTCTTGGGCCCCGGACACTTATTGTGTTTTCTCTTAGTGTACCAGTGACGCCCCTACTTTTCACTGGAGGTATGTTGCATCGCCTGCCAAGTCTTTTGCTTTCGTATGGAGTGATTACTGTGTGCATATTAGGGACCAGTCCCTCCAGAATCTTCCAGGTGTGGATTATAATATCTCTCGCCTGCGCTCTAGTGAGTACAAGTCGAGTGCTTCCAGGCGCTCCCAGTAGTTAAGTTGTTTGATGGAACTTGTACGTGCAGTAAAGGTTCTCTGTATATTCTCTAGCTCTACAATTTCACCTGACCTTGAATGGGAATGTTAATGTACAGTAATATTCCAGCCTAGAAAGAATAGGTGATTTAAAAAGGATCATCATTGGCTTAGCATCTCTTGTCTTGAATGTTCTCATTATCCATCCTATCAGTTTCCTAGCAGATGTGATAGTGGCATTGTTGTGATCCTTGAGGTGAGATCCTCAGACATTACCACTCCCAGGTCCTTCACATTACTTTTCCTCTCTATTGTGTGATTGGAGTTTGTAGTATACTCAGTCCTAGTTATTATTTCCTCCAGTTTTCCATAATGGAGTAATTGGAATTTGTCTTCATTGAAGATCATATTGTTCTCTGTTGCCCATTGGAAAACTTGGTTTATATCTTCTTGAAGGTTAACAGTGTCCTCAGTGGATGACACTCTCATGCAGATCCTAGTATCGTCTGCAAAAGATGATACAGTGTTGTGGTTTACATCTCTGTCTATGTCTGATATGAGAATAAGGAACAGGATAGGTGCGAGTACTGTGCCTTGTGGGACAGAGCTCTTCACTATGGCAGCATCTGATTTAACTCTGTTTACCACTACTCTTTGTGTGCGATTGGTTACCAAGTTGAAGATCCATCTGCCTATTTTGCCGGTTATCCCTTTAGCACGCATTTTGTGTGCTATTACACCATGGTCGCACTTGTCAAAGGCTTTTGCAAAGTCTGTGTATGCTACATCCGCATTCTGTTTGTTTTCCAGTGCATCTAGGGAGGGAGAGAGAACTGACAGCCAAGATGAGGGAGGGAGGGAGAACTGACAGCTAAGGTGAGGGTGGGAGGGAGAACTGACACCTAAGATGAGGGAGGGAGAGGAGAACTGACACCTAAGATGAGGGAGGGAGGGAGAATTGACTCATAAGAGGAGGGAGGGAGGGAGAAATGACACCTAAGATAAGGGAGGGAGGGAGAATTGACACCTAAGATGAGGGAGGGAGGGAGAATTGACACCTAAGATGAGGGAGGGAGGGAGAATTGACACCTAAGATGAGGGAGGGAGGGAGAATTGACACATAAGAGGAGGGAGGGAGGGAGAATTGACACCTAAGATGAGGGAGGGAGGGAGAATTGACACCTAAGATGAGAGAGGGAGGGAGAACTGACACCTAAGATGAGGGAGGGAGGGAGAACTGACACCTAAGATGAGGGAGGGAGGGAGAATTGACTCATAAGAGGAGGGAGGGAGGGAGAATTGACACCTAAGATAAGGGAGGGAGGGAGAATTGACACCTAAGATGAGAGAGGGAGGGAGAACTGACACCTAAGATGAGGGAGGGAGGAAGAATTGACACCTAATACGAGGGAGGGAAGGAGAATTGAAGGGAAGGAAGAATTGACACTTGAGATGAGGGAGGGAGGGAGAATTGACACCTAAGATGAGGGAGGGAGGGAGAATTGACACATAGGATGGAGGGAGAGAGGGAGAAATGACACCTAAGATAAGGGATGCACATAAGAGGAGGGTGGGAGGGAGAATTGACACCTAAAATGAGGGAGGGAGGGAGAATTGACACATAAGAGGAAGGAGGGAGGGAGTGAGAATTGACACATTGGAGGGAGGGAGGGAGAATTGACACATAAAAGGAGAGAGGGAGGGAGAATTGACACCTAAGGTGAGGGAGGGAGTGAGAATTGACATATAAGAGGAGGGAGGAAGAGGGCAGGAAGGAGCGTGTCAGAGGTCAGGGCGGGAGAGGTGGGTCAGGTTACATGTTTATCTCCCCTCCATGATAGTAATGATGTCCACACTGGTCCCCTTCCCTGCCAGCTTCACCCCTTCCCTGCCAGCTTCACCCCTTCCCTGCCAGCTTCACCCCTTCCCTGCCAGCTTCACCCCTTCCCTGCCAGCTTCACCCCTTCCCTGCCAGCTTCACCCCTTCCCTACCAGCTTCCCTACCAGCTTCACCCATTCCCTACCAGCTTCACCCCTTCCCTACCAGCTTCACCCCTTCCCTGCAAGCTTCACCCCTTCCCTGCCAGCTTCACCCCTTCCCTGCCAGCTTCACCCCTTCCCTGCCAGCTTCACCCCTTACCTACCAGCTTCCCTACCAGCTTCACCCCTTCCCTACCAGCTTCACCCCTTCCCTGCCAGCTTCACCCCTTCCCTACCAGCTTCCCTACCAGCTTCACCCCATCCCTGCCAGCTTCACCCCTTCCCTGCCAGCTTCACCCCTTCCCTACCAGCTTCACCCCTTCCCTACCAGCTTCACCCCTTCCCTACCAGCTTCACCCCTTCCCTACCAGCTTCACCCCTTCCCTACCAGCTTCACCCCTTCCCTACCAGCTTCACCCCTTCCCTACCAGCTTCACCCCTTCCCTGCCAGCTTCACCCCTTCCCTACCAGCTTCACCCCTTCCCTACCAGCTTCACCCCTTCCCTACCAGCTTCACCCCTTCCCTACCAGCTTCACCCCTTCCCTGCCAGCTTCACCCCTTCCCTACCAGCTTCACCCCTTCCCTGCCAGCTTCACCCCTTCCCTACCAGCTTCACCCCTTCCCTACCAGCTTCACCCCTTCCCTACCAGCTTCACCCCTTCCCTACCAGCTTCACCCTTCCCTACCAGCTTCACACCTTCCCTACCAGCTTCACCCCTTCCCTACCAGCTTCCCTACCAGCTTCACCCCTCCCCTACCAGCTTCACCCCTTCCCTACCAGCTTCACCCCTTCCCTACCAGCTTCACCCCTTCCCTACCAGCTTCACCCCTTCCCTACCAGCTTCACCCCTTCCCTACCAGCTTCACACCTTCCCTACCAGCTTCACCCCTTCCCTACCAGCTTCCCTACCAGCTTCACCCCTCCCCTACCAGCTTCACCCCTTCCCTGCCAGCTTCACCCCTTCCCTGCCAGCTTCACCCCTTCCCTACCAGCTTCACCCCTTCCCTACCAGATTCACCCCTTCCCTACCAGCTTCACCCCTTCCCTACCAGCTTCACCCCTTCCCTACCAGATTCACCCCTTCCCTACCAGATTCACCCCTTCCCTACCAGCTTCACCCCTTCCCTACCAGCTTCACCCCTTCCCTACCAGATTGACCCCTTCCCTACCAGCTTCACCCCTTCCCTACCAGCTTCACCCCTTCCCTACCAGATTCACCCCTTCCCTACCAGCTTCACCCCTTCCCTACCAGCTTCACCCCTCTCCTAACACCACTTCCCTACCAGCTTCACCCCTTCTGTATCAGCATCACGCCTTCCCTTCCAACTTCACCCCTTCCCTACCAGCTTCACCCCTTCCCTACCAGCTTCACCCCTCTCCTATCACCCCTTCCCTACCAGCTTCACCCCTTCCCTACCAGCTTCATCCCTTCCCTACCAGCTTCACCCCTTCCCTACCAGTTTCACCCATTCCCTACCAGCTTCACCCCTTCCCTACCAGCTTCACCCCTTCCCTACCAGCTTCACGCTTTCCCTACCAGCTTCAACCCTTCCCTACCAGCTTCAACCCTTCCCTACCAGCTTCACACCTTCCCTACCAGCTTCACCCCTTCCCTACCAGCTTCACCTTTTCCTTACCAGCCTCACCACTTCCCTACCAGCTTCACCTCTTCCCTAACAGCTTCACCTCTTTCCTACCAGCTTCACCCCTTCCCTACAAGCTTCACCCCTTCCCTACCACCTTCACCCCTTCCCAACCACCTTCACCCCTTCCTTACCAGCTTCTCCCCATTCCTACCACCTTCACCCCTTCCCTACCACCTCCATCCCATCACTACCCACACCCAGCCCATCACTATCCACACCTAGCCCATCACTGCCCACACATAGCCCTTCACTACCCACACCTAGCCCATCACTACCCACACCCAGCCCATCACTACCCACACCTAGCCCATCACTACCCACACATAGCCATTCACTACCCCACACCTAGCCCTACAATACCCACACCCAGCCCATCACTACCCATACCTAGCCCATCACTACCCACACCCAGCCCATCAGTACCAACACCCAGCCCATCACTACCCACACCTAGCCCTTCACTACTCACACCTAGCCCATCACTACCCACACCTAGCCCATCACTACCCACACCTAGCCCATCACTACCCACACCTAGCCCATCACTACCCACACCTAGCCCATCACTACCCACACCTAGCCTTCAATACCCACACCTAGCTTATCACTACCCACACCTAGCCCATCACTACCCACACCCAGCCCATCACTACCCATACCTAGCCCACCACTCCCCACACCTAGCCCATCACTACCCACACCCAGCCCATCAGTACCCACACCCAGCCCATCAGTACCCACACCCAGCCCATCACTACCCACACCCAGCCCATCACTACCCACACCTAGCCCATCATTACCCACACCTAGCCCATCACTACCCACACCTTGCCCATCACTACAGACACCTAGCCCATCACTACCCACACCTAGCCCATCACTACCCACACCTAACCCATCACTACCCACACCCAGCCCATCACTACCCACACCCAACCCATCACTACCCACACCTAGCCCTTCACTACCCACACCTAGCCCATCACTACCCACACCTAGCCCATCACTACCCACACCTAGCCCATCACTACCCACACCCAGCCCATCACTATCCACACCTAGCCCATCACTACCGACACCTAGCCCATCACTACCCACACCCAGCCCATCACTACCCACACCCAGACCATCACTACCCACACCCAGCCCATCACTACCCACACCTAGCCCATCACTACCCACACCTAGCCCTACACTACCCACACCTAGCCAATCACTACCGACACCTAGCCCATCACTACCGACACCTAGCCCATCACTACCCACACCTAACCAATCACCACCCACACCTAGATCATCACTACCCACACCTAGCCCATCACTACCCACACCTAGCCCATCACTACCCACACCTAGCCCTTCAATACCCACACCTAGCCCATCACTACCCACACCCAGCCCATCACTACCCACACCTATCCCTTCACTACCCACACCTAGCCCATCACTACCCACACCTAGCCCATCACTACCGACACCTAGCCCATCACTACCGACACCTAGCCCATCACTACCCACACCTAGCCCATCACTACCCACACCCAGCCCATCACTACCCACACCCAGCCCATCACTACCCACACCTAGCCCATCACTACCCACACCTAGCCCATCACTACCCACACCTAGCCCATCACTACCCACACCTAGCCCATCACTACCGACACCTAGCCCATCACTACCCACACCTAGCCCATCACTACCCACACCTAGCCCTTCACTACCCACACCTAGCCCATCACTACCCACACCCAGCCCATCACCACCCACACCTAGTTCATCACTACCCACACCCAGCCCATCACTACCGACACCTAGCCCATCACTACCCACACCTAGCCCATCACTACCCACACCTAGCCCTTCACTACCCACACCTAGCCCATCACTACCCACACCCAGCCCATCACCACCCACACCTAGTTCATCACTACCCACACCCAGCCCATCACTACCGACTCCTAGCCCATCACTACCCACACCTAGCCCATCACTACCGACACCTAGCCCATCACTACCCACACCTAGCCCTTCACTACCCACACCCAGCCCATCACTACCCACACCTAGCCCATCACTACCCAACCTAGCCCTTCACTACCCACACCTAGCCCATCACTACCCACACCCAGCCCATCACCACCCACACCTAGTTCATCACTACCCACACCCAGCCCATCACTACCCACACCTAGCCCATCACTACCCACACCTAGCCCATCACTACCCACACCTAGGCCATCACTACCCACACCTAGCTCTTCACTATCCACACCTAGCCCATCAATACCCACACCCAGCCCATCACCACCCACACCTAGTTCATCACTACCCACACCCAGCCCATCACTACCCACACCTAGCCCATCACCACCCACACCTAGTTCATCACTACCCACACCCAGCCCATCACTACCCACACCCAGCCCATCACCACCCACACCTAGTTCATCACTACCCACACCCAGCCCATCACTACCCACACCCAGCCCATCACCACCCACACCTAGTTCATCACCACCCACACCCAGCCCATCACCACCCACACCCGGCCCATCACCACCCACACCCAGCCCATCACCACCCACACCCAGCCCATCACCACCCACACCTAGTTCATCACTACCCACACCCAGCCCATCACCACCCACACCTAGTTCATCACTACCCACACCCAGCCCATCACCACCCACACCCAGCCCATCACCACACACACCTAGTTCATCACTACCCACACCCAGCCCATCACTAACCACACCCAGCTCATCACCACCCATACCCAGCCCATCACTACCCACACCCAGCCCATCACCACCCACACCCAGCCCATCACCACCCACACCCAGCCCATCACCACCCACACCTAGTTCATCACTACCCACACCTAGCCCATCACTAACCACACCCAGCCCATCACCACCCATACCCAGCCCATCACTACCCACACCCAGCCCATCACCACCCACACCCAGCCCATCACCACCCATACCCAGCCCATCACTACCCACACCCAGCCCATCACCACCCACACCCAGCCCATCACCACCCACACCTAGTTCATCACTACCCACACCCAGCCCATCACTACCGACACCCAGCCCATCACCACCCACACCCAGCCCATCACCACCCATACCCAGCCCATCACTACCCACACCCAGCCCATCACCATCCACACCCAGCCCATCACCACCCACACCTAGTTCATCACTACCCACGCCCAGCCCATCACTACCCACACCCAGCCCATCACCACCCACACCTAGCCCATCACCACCCACACCTAGTTCATCACTACCCACACCCAGCCCATCACTACCCACACCCAGCCCATCACCACCCACACCTAGCCCATCACCACCCACACCTAGTTCATCACTACCCACACCCAGCCCATCACTACCCACACCCAGCCCATCACCACCCACACCCAGCCCATCACCACCCACACCTAGTTCATCACTACCCACACCCAGCCCATCACTACCCACACCCAGCCCATCACCACCCACACCCAGCCCATCATTACCCACATCTACCTCATCCACACCTGACATATCAAATATAAATTGACATATCAGCTATACTGTCTAGTATAACGATACTTAGTACAATAATCCAAAGACAACCAACAGTAGCTGGGTTGGTAGCGCACTCAGCTCACACACTGAGGTCCGTGTTTCGATCCCCAGCATGGGTGGAAACATTTGGAAGTGTTCCCTTAAGACACCTGCTGTCCCTGTTCACCTAGCAGTAAGTGGGTACCATGATGTGACACATACACAACACTGCCATCATGTGACACATACACAACATTGTCTTCATGATGTGACGCATACACAACACTGCCATCATGTGACACATACACAATATTGTCTTCATGATGTGACACATACACAACACTGCCATCATGATGTGACGCATACACAACATTGCCATCATGTGACACATACACAATATTGTCTTCATGATGTGACGCATACACAACACTGCCATCATGTGACACATACACAATATTGTCTTCATGATGTGACACATACACAACACTGCCATCATGATGTGACGCATACACAACATTGCCATCATGTGACACATACACAATATTGTCTTCATGATGTGACGCATACACAACACTGCAATCATGATGTGACGCATACACAACACTGCCATCATGTGACACATACACAACACTGCCATCATGATGTGACAAATACACAACACTGCCATCATGTGACACATACACAACATTACCATCATGATGCGACACATACACAACACTGTTATTATGATGTGACACATTCACAACACTCGTGTCATGTTACACATACACAACACGGGTGTCATGTGACACATATAGAACATTGTCATCATGATGTGGCACATACACAACATTGTTATCATGATGTGACACACACAACACCGGTGTCATGTGACACATACATAACATTGCCATCATGATGTGACACATGCACAACATTGCCATCATGTGAAACATACACATTTTTGTCTTCATGATGTGACACATACACATTTTTGTCTTCATGATGTGACACAAACACAACACTGTTATCATGTGACATATACACAACACTGCCATCAAGTGACACATACACAACACTGCCATCAAGTGACACATACACAACACTGCCATCATGTGACATATACACAACACTGCCATCATGTGACATATACACAACACTGCCATTATGTGACACATACACAACACTGCCATCATGTGACACATACACAACACTGCCATCATGTGACACATACACAACACTGCCATCATGTGACATATACACAACACTGCCATCATGTGACACATACACAACACTGCCATCATGTGACACATACACAACACTGCCATCATGTGACATATACACAACACTGCCATCATGTGACACATACACAACACTGCCATCATGTGGCACATACACAACACTGTTATCATGATGTGACACATACACAACACTGCCATCATGTGACATATACACAACACTGCCATCATGTGACACATACACAACACTGTTATCATGATGTGACACATACACAACACTACCATCATGTGACACATACACAACACTGCCATCATGTGACACATACACAACACTGCCATCATGTGACACATACACAACACTGCCATCATGTGGCACATACACAACACTGCCATTATGTGACACATACACAACACTGCCATCATGTGACACATACACAACACTGCCATCATGTGACACATACACAACACTGCCATTATGTGACACATACACAACACTGCCATTATGTGACACATACACAACACTGCCATCATGTGACACATACACAACACTGCCATTATGTGACACATACACAACACTGCCATTATGTGACACATACACAACACTGCCATCATGTGACACATACACAACACTGCCATCATGTGACACATACACAACACTGCCATCATGTGACACATACACATCACTGCCATCATGTGACACATACACAACACTGCCATCATGTGACATACACAACACTGCCATCATGTGACATATACACAACACTGCCATCATGTGACACATACACAACACTGCCATCATGTGACACATACACAACACTGCCATCATGTGACACATACACAACACTGCCATCATGTGACATATACACAACACTGCCATCATGTGACACACAACACTGCTATCATGTGACACATACACAACACTGCCATCATGTGACACATACACAACACTGCCATCATGTGACACATACACAACACTGCCATCATGTGACACATACATAGCACTGCCATCATGTGACACATACATAACACTGCCATCATGTGACACATACACAACACTGCCATCATGTGACACATACACAACACTGCCATCATGTGACACATACACAACACTGCCATCATGTGACACATACACAACACTGCCATCATGTGACATATACACAACATTGCCATAATGTGACACATACACAACATTGCCATCATGATGTGACACATACACAACATTGCCATCACGATGTAACACATACACAACATTGCCATCACGATGTAACACATACACAACATTGCCATCATGATGTAACACATACACAACATTGCCATCACGATGTAACACATACACAACATTGCCATCACAATGTGACACATACACAACATTGCCATCACGATGTAACACATACACAACATTGCCGTCACGATGTAACACATACACAACATTGCCATCACGATGTAACACATACACAACATTGCCGTCACGATGTAACACATACACAACATTGCCATCACGATGTAACACATACACAACATTGCCATCACGATGTGACACATACACAACATTGCCATCATGATGTGACACATACACAACATTGCCATCATGATGTGACACATACACAGCATTGCCATCACGATGTGACACATACACAACGTTGCCATCACGATGTAACACATACACAACATTGCCGTCATGACGTGACACATACACAACATTGCCGTCATGATGTGACACATACACAACACTGTCATAATGTGACACATATACAACATTGCCTTCGTGATGTGACACATACATAACTCTGCCATCATGATGTGACACATGCAAAACACTGCCATCATGTGACACACAATATTGCTGTCATGTGACACATACACAACATTGCCTACATGATGTGAGACATACACAGCATTGCCATCATGTGACACATACACAAAATTGCTATCATGTGACACACGACATTGCCTACATGATGTGACACATACACAACATTGCCATCACGATGTGACACATGCACAACATTGCCATCATGTGACACATACATAACATTGCTATCATGTGACATATGCGCAACACTGCTATCATGATGTGACACATACACAACATTGCCTTCATGATGTGAGACATACACAACATTGCCGTCACGATGTGACACATACACAACATTGTCATCATGATGTGACACATACACAGCATTGCCATCATGTGACACATACACAACATTGGCTTCATGATGTGACACATACACAACACTGCAATCATGATGTGACACATACACAACATTGCCATCATGTGACACATACACAATATTGGCAACACGATGTGGCACATATACGACACTGTTATCATGATGTGACACATGCACAACACTGTTATCATGTGACACACACAACACTGGTATCATGTGACACATGCGCAACATTGCTAACATGATGTGACACATTAAGTAAGTAAGTAAGTTTATTCAGGTATACACAAATACAGTTACATAGAATTATCATACATAGCAGCATATGTGTAGAGAACCTGGGATAACCCAAAAAAGTCAGTCAGAGTGACTTATTTCCATTGGGGTCCTTTTACCTTATTATTATAAAATAAAGGTTATAATATATTTTTATTATTCTATAATGAAGATAACATCTTATTATCATACTAAAAAGACTATCTACTACACGAGGGTCATTAAGACTATCTACAATACGAGGGTCATTACTAGGAATAAAGTCAAATTTACAAGTGTGTTAGCTAAAAAATAGAAAATCATTCCCCTCCCTTTCTGTAGCTACATTCATCAAACACCTTTTGGCAGTCTTCTTGAACTGGTTCATGCTATGACTGGCTTCGACATGTGCGGGTAGTCTGTTCCATTCCTTTATTGCTGTACAATAAAAGGTGTTTGACGCCTGGCCAATGACTGTGGGTACTACAAAGTTGTGTTCACTCCCCCTAGTACTATGATTGCTTTGGTTCCCAACCTTGACAAAATTGACAGCAAGATATTCTGGACACTGTTTGTGAGCAATTTTATAAACATGATTTAGCTTCAGTTGTTTTATTCTGTCTTCAACATTCAGCATATCCAGCTGCTGTAATTCATCCTGGCCTACATGTTCTCTTGGTCCCAGGGTGATTTGCAGTCTATCTTTCATTTTTTTTTTGTCAAGGCAGAGTACCATGAAGAGCAAGCGTAATCCATATGGCATTGTATAAGGGCTAGACATAGGGTCCTGCGAGCCTCAGTAGGTAGACACTGTGCTTGTCTATAGAGGAACTTCAGTCTGGCATTCGCTTTCTTTACTACACTGTTCCCTATCAATTCTCCTGACATGCATGGGTCAAAGGGGATTCCCAGATATTTTACTGATGAAACCAAAGTGATGGGCTCCCCATTACACTGAACATTAAAATTATTTACCCTTCTCAGTTTATGTTTCGTGCCAAAGAGAATGGCTTCAGTTTTCCCGAGGTGTAATGATAGTTTGTTGTCTACTAACCATTTGTTCCAGTTCCAGTGTTAATACATTAGCTATATCTTGGGGGTCTTTACCTGACACTAACAGAGCAGTCATCTGCATACAGTAGGAGTTTGCACTTGACACTGATAGGCATGTCATTGACATAACATAAGAATAATAAGGGACCCAGAATACTACCTTGGGGAACTCCACATGTTATCGGCAGGGGTTCTGATTCCGTTTTGTTGATTTTGACAATTTGTCTCCTGTTGCTAAGGTAGGACTTAAACCAGTCTACAGAACCTATACCGATAGCTTGAAGTTTCTTACGTAATATATTGTGGTTGACAGTATCGAAGGCCTTTTGCAGGTCTAAGGTTTCCATACTTACGAGGTTCCCCATTGACATCTCAGTTCTCAGGTAATCCGTCTGATTAATTAGGGAGGTGTCGGTTGAGTAAGATCTTCTAAAGCCTGATTGATAGCTATGGAGAATGTTGTTGTCATTAAGGTACTTAACTACTTGACAGTACACCGCCCTCTCTAGAATTTTGGATATTATACTGAGTATACTAACAGGCCTGTAGTTGCTTACATCAGACCTACTATTTTTCTTGAAGATAGGAGTAACTCGGGCCTCCTCGAACCCCTCCGGTACGGTATTAGTGGTGATTGATAGATTTATTATGTGAGTAATAGGGATTGACAATTCAGAAACACCATCTTTTAGGAACTTAGACGGGATGTTATCAGGGTCAGTGCTCTTAGTTGGGTTTAACCTGCTTAGTTCTTTTTGAATAAAGTCTTGAGATACACTTACTAGTTAAGATAAGATAAGATAAGATTTCGTTCGGATTTTTAACCCCGGAGGGTTAGCCACCCAGGATAACCCAAGAAAGTCAGTGCGTCATCGAGGACTGTCTAACTTATTTCCATTGTGGTCCTTAATCTTGTCCCCCACGATGCGACCCACACCAGTCGACTAACACCCAGGTACCTATTTGCTGCTAGGTGAACAGGACAATAGGTGTATGGAAACGTGTCGGAATTTTCACCCGCCGGGAATCGAACCGGGGCCCTCCGTGTGTGAAGCGGGAGCTTTAGCCACCAGACCACCTGGCCAACTGTTTGGGGTTATCTCTTTATTGGTATAGTGTGTTTGAAACTTATCAGAGTCTGTGTTAAAGGTATTTGATGCAGCTGGTAGTTTACTTACTAGTGTTGATGCACCAGATGTGTAGTAGGAATTAAAGCAATTTGCCACCTTAGATGTTTCGTGGCATACCTCATTATCGATAGTGAGTACTATGTTAGACCTATCTGCTGGCTTATGGCTATACCCCAACTGTTTTAGTTGTTGCCAGAGCTTTCTGGGGTTATGCTTATACTCTTCAATTTTTGAGCAGTAGTGCTTTGCCTTTGCTCCTTTTATAAGTCTCTGTACTCTGTTCCTCACCCTTTGGAATTCATTTAGTGCTGCAATATCCTGTCTGTTTGCTTTAAATCTTTTTAGCAGCTGGTCTCTGAATTTCATATTATCTAATATCTCAGTAGTCATCCAGGGTTCAGTTCTTCGTTTAATCCTAACCTCTTTAACTGGTGCAATATTATCAAGGATGGTAGTGAACATTGTTTTGAATTTTTCCCAGGCATCGTTTACGTCCGTGCAACTTGTTATCTCTGTCCAGTAACAATTGTGTAGCCTATTTACCAGTGTTTCGTTACTGTAGTTTCTAGTTGACCTCATTTTTATTGTCCTGTGTAGGCCTATCCTATCCCAAGTGGTTTTCCCGGTGCAGTAAATGATGAAATGATCACTAAGACCTGTGGTAATGACGCCTGACTGACTAATGTTCTCAGAGCGGTTACAAAGTTTGTTGTCAATTATGGTGGCTGAGAACTGTGTGATCCGGGATGTTGTATTAATTCACATTAATTCACACATTCACAACATTATTATCGTGATGTGACACACACACAACACTGGTGTCATGTGACACATACATAACATTGTCATCATGATGTGACACATCCACAACATTGCCATCATGTGACACATACACAGGACAACCACAGAAATGTGACACAGCCAAAACTACCACAGACATGTGACACAGCCAAAACTACCACACACATGTGACACAGCCAACACTACCACAGACATGTGACACAGTCAACACTACCACAGACATGTGACACAGCCAACACTACCACAGAGATGTGACACAGCCAACATTACCACAGAGATGTGACACAGCCAACACTACCACAGAGATGTGACACAGTCAACACTACCACAGAGACGTGACACAGCCAACACTACCACAGAGATGTGACACAGCCAACATTTCCACAGAGATGTGACACAGTCAACACTACCACAGAGACGTGACACAGCTAACACTACCACAGACAAGTGGCACAGTCAACACTATCACAAACATGTGACACAGCCAACAGTACCACAGAGATGTGACACAGCCAACACTATCACAAACATGTGACACAGCCAACAGTACCACAGAGATGTGACACAGTCAACACTACCACAGAGACGTGACACAGCCAACACTACCACAGACATGTGACACAGCTAACACTACCACAGACATGTGGCACAGTCAACACTACCACAGAGATGTGACAGAGCCAACACTACCACAGATATGTGACACAGCCAACACTACCACAGAGATGTGACACGGCCAACATTTCCACAGAGATGTGACAGAGCCAACACTACCACAGAGACGTGACACAGCCAACACTACCACAGAGACGAGACACAGCTAACACTACCACAGACATGTGGCACAGTCAACACTACCACAGAGACGTGACACAGTAAACACTACCACAGAGACGTGACACAGCTAACACTACCACAGAGACGTGACACAGCTAACACTACCACAGAGACGTGACACAGCCAAAACTACCAGAGAGACGTGACACAGCTAACACTACCACAGAGACGTGACACAGCCAACACTACCACAGAGACGCGACACAGCTAACACTAACACAGAGACGTGACACAGCCAACACTTCCACAGAGACGTGACACAGCTAACACTACCACAGAGACGTGACACAGCCAACACTACCACAGAGACGTGACACAGGTAACACTACCACAGAGACGTGACACAGCCAACACTACCACAGAGACGTGACACAGCCAACACTACCACAGAGACGTGACACAGCCAACACTACCACAGAGACGTGACACAGCCAACACTACCACAGAGACGTGACACAGCTTACACTTCCACAGAGACGTGACACAGCCAACACTACGACAGAGACGTGACACAGCTAACACTACCACAGAGACGTGACACAGCCAACACTACCACAGAGACGTGACACAGCTAACACTGCCACAGAGACGTGACACAGCTAACACTACCACAGAGACGTGACACAGCTAACACTACCACAGACATGTGACACAGCCAACACTACCAAAGAGACGTGACACAGCCAACACTACCACAGAGACGTGACACAGCCAACACTACCACAGAGACGTGACACAGCTAACGCTACCACATACATGTGACACAGCCAACACTACCACACACATGTGACACAGCCAACACTACCACAGACATGTGACACAGCCAACACTACCACAGACATGTGACACAGCCAACACTACCACAGAGACGTGACACAGCTAACACTACCACAGACATGTGACACAGCGAACACTACCACAGAGACGTGACACAGCCAACACTACCACAGAGACGTAACACAGCTAACACTACCACAGAGACGTGACACAGCTAACACTACCACAGAGACGTGACACAGCCAACACTAACACAGACATGTGACACAGCCAACACTACCACAGAGACGTGACACAGCCAACACTACCACAGACATGTGACACAGCCATCACTACCACAGAGACGTGACTCAGCTAACGCTACCACAGACATGTGACACAGCAAACACTGCCACGGACATGTGACACAGCCAACACTACCACAGACATGTGACACAGCCATCACTACCACAGAGACGTGACACAGCTAACGCTACCACAAACATGTGACACAGCAAACACTGCCACAGACATGTGACACAGCCAACACTACCACAGACATGTGACACAGCTAACACTACAACAGAGACGTGACACAGCTATCACTACCACAGACATGTGACACAGCCAACACTACCACAGGCATGTGACACAGCCAACACTACCACAGACATGTGACACAGCCAACACTACCACAGAGACGTGACACAGCCAACACTACCACAGACATGTGACACAGCCAACACTACCACAGACATGTGACACAGCCAACACTACCACAGAGACGTGACACAGCTAACACTACCACAGACATGTGACACAGCCAACACTACCACAGAGACGTGACACAGCCAACACTACCACAGAGACGTGACACAGCTAACACTACCACAGACATGTGACACAGCCAACACTACCACAGAGACGTGACACAGCCAACACTACCACAGACATGTGACACAGCCAACACTACCACAGAGACGTGACACAGCCAACACTACCACAGAGACGTGACACAGCCAACACTACCACAGACATGTGACACAGCCAACACTACCACAGAGACGAGACACAGCTAACACTACCACAGACATGTGACACAGCCAACACTACCACAGAGACGTGACACAGCAAACGCTACCACAGACATGTGACACAGCCAATACTACGACAGAGACGTGACACAGCCAACACTACCACAGAGACGTGACACAGCGAACACTACCACAGACATGTAACACAGCCAACACTACCACAGAGACGTGACACAGCTAACGCTACCACAGACATGTGGCACAGCCAAAACTACCACAGAGACGTGGCACATCCAACACTACCACAGACATGTGACACAGCCAACACTACCACAGACATGTGACACAGCTAACACTACCATAGAGACGTGACACAGCTAACACTTCCACAGACATGTGACACAGCCAACACTACCACAGACGTGTGACACAGCCAACACTACCACAGACATGTGACACTGCCAACACTTCCACAGAGACGTGACACAGCCAACACTACCACAGACATGTGACACAGCCAACACTGCCACAGACATGTGACACAGCCAACACTACCACAGAGACGTGACACAGCCAACACTACCACAGACTTGTGACACAGCCAACACTACCACAGAGACGTGACACAGCCAACACTACCACAGACATGTAACACAGCCAACACTACCACAGAGACGTGACACAGCTAACGCTACCACAGACATGTGGCACAGCCAACACTACCACAGAGACGTGACACAGCCAACACTACCACAGACATGTGACACAGCCAACACTACCACAGAGACGTGACACAGCTAACGCTACCACAGACATGTGACACAGCCAACACTACCACAGACATGTGACACAGCCAACACTACCACAGAGATGTGACACAGCTAATACTACCACAGAGACGTGACACAGCTAACACTACCACAGACATGTGACACAGCCAACACTACCACAGACATGTGACATAGCCAACACTACCACAGAGACGTGACACAGCCAACACTACCACAGACATGGGACACAGCCAACACTACCACAGAGACGTGACACAGCTAACGCTACCACAGACATGTGACACAGCCAACACTACCACAGACATGTGACACAGCCAACACTACCACAGACATGTGATACAGCTAATACTACCACAGAGACGTGACACAGATAACACTACCACAGACATGCGACACAGCCAACACTACCACAGACATGTGACATAGCCAACACTACCACAGACATGTGACACAGCCAACACTACCACAGAGACGTGACACTGCTAACACTACCACAGACATGTGACACAGCCAACACTACCACAGAGACCTGACATAGCTAACACTACCACATACATGTGAGACAGCCAACCCTACCACAGACATGTGACACAGCCAACACTACCACAGACATGTGACACAGCCAACACTACCACAGACATGTGACACAGCCAACACTACCACAGACATGTGACACAGCCAACACTACCACAGACATGTGACACAGCCAACACTACCACAGACATGTGACACAGGTAACACTACCACAGACATGTGACACAGCCAACAGTACCACAGAGACGTGACAAAGCCAACACTACCACAGACATGTGACACAGCCAACACTACCACAGAGACGTGACTACCACAGTGACACAGCAACACTTCCACAGTGACACAGCCAACACTACCACCAACACTACCACAGACATGTGACACAGCCAACACTACCACAGACATGTGACACAGACATGTGACACAGCCAACACTACCACAGAGACGTGACACAGCCAACACTACCACAGAAACGTGACACAGCCAACACTACCACAGACATGTGACACAGCCAACACTACCACAGAGATCTGACACAGCCAACACTACCACAGACATGTGACACAGCCAACACTACCACAGACATGTGACACAGCCAACACTACCACAGAGACGTGACACAGCCAACACTACCACAGAGACGTGACACAGCTAATACTACCACAGAGACGTGACACAGCTAACACTACCACAGAGACGTGACACAGCCAACACTACCACAGAGACGTGACACAGCTAACACTACCACAGAGACGTACACAGCCAGACATGTGACACAGCCAACACTACCACAGAGAGACGTGACACAGTACCACAGACACACAGCCAACACTACCACAGACATGTGACACAGCCACTACACTACCAGCCAACACTACCACAGAGACGTGACACAACCAACACTACCAGAGAGACGTGACACAGCCAACACTACCACAGACACACAGCCAACACTACCACAGAGTCGTGACACAGCTAACACTCCCACAGAGACGTGACACAGCCAACACTACCACAACACTAGACGTGACACAGCCAACACTACCACAGAGAACGAGACGTGACACAGCTAACACTACCACAGAGACGTGACACAGCCAACACTGCCACAGACATGTGACACAGCCAACACTACCACAGAGACGACGTAACACAGCCAACACTACCACAGAGACGTGACACAGCAAACACTACCACAGAGACGTGACACAGCAAACACTACCACAGAGACGTGACACAGCCAACACTACCACAGACATGTGACACAGAGACGTGACACAGCTAACACTACCACAGAGGCGTGACCACACAGCCAACACTACCACAGAGACGTGACACAGCCAACACTACCACAGAGACGTGACACAGCCAACAGTACCACAGAGACGTGACACAGCCAACACTACCACAGAGACGTGACATAGAGACGTGACACAGCCAACACTACCACAGAGACGTGACACAGCCAACACTACCACAGAGACGTGACACAGCCAACACTACCACAGAGATGTGGCACAGCCAACACTACCACAGAGACGTGACACAGCCAACACTACCACAGAGACGTGACACAGCCAACACTACCACAGAGACGTGACACAGCCAACACTACCACAGAGACGTGACACAGCAGAGACGTGACACAGCTACCACAAGAGACGTGACACAGCCAACACTACCACAGAGACGTGACACAGCCAACACTACCACAGAGACGTGACACAGCTAACACTACCACAGAGACGTGACACAGCCAACACTACCACAGAGACGTGACACAGCCAACACTACCACAGAGACGTGACACAGCCAACACTACCACAGAGACGTGACACAGCCAACACTACCACAGAGACGTGACACAGCTAACACTACCACAGAGACGTGACACAGCCAACACTACCACAGAGACGTGACACAGCTAACACTACCACAGAGACGTGACACAGCCAACACTACCACAGAGACGTGACACAGCCAACACTACCACAGAGACGTGACACAGCCAACACTACCACAGAGACGTGACACAGCCAACACTACCACAGAGACGTGACACAACCAACACTACCACAGAGACTACCACAGAGACGTGACACAGCCAACACTACCACAGAGACGTGACACAGCCAACACTACCACAGAGACGTGACACAGCCAACACTACCACAGAGACGTGACACAGCTAACACTACCACAGAGACGTGACACAGCTAACACTACCACAGAGACGTGACACAGCTAACACTACCACAGAGACGTGACACAGCCAACACTACCACAGAGACGTGACACAGCTAACACTACCACAGAGACGTGACACAGCCAACACTACCACAGAGACGTGACACAGCTAACAGTACCACAGAGACGTGACACAGCTAACACTACCACCGAGACTTGACACAGCCAACACTACCACAGAGACGTGACACAGCCAACACTACCACAGAGACGTGACACAGCTAACACTACCACAGAGACGTGACACAGCTAACACTACCACAGAGACGTGACACAGCCAACACTACCACAGAGACGTGACACAGCCAACACTACCACAGAGACGTGACACAGCTAACACTACCACAGAGACGTGACACAGCCAACACTACCACAGAGACGTGACACAGCCAACACTACCACAGAGACGTGACACAGCCAACACTATCACAGAGACGTGACACAGCTAACACTACCACAGAGACGTGACACAGCCAACACTACCACAGAGACGTGACACAGCCAACACTACCACAGAGACGTGACACAGCTAACAGTACCACCAATATCTACATAACAGTCTCTTCAATATGATCTTCATGTATGGGCGCCAATGGAAATCAGTCACTTGGATATTTTTTATTCTGGCGGGTAACTGACATATATAATATTACTATGAAGGCTGTTCTCAGACCGGGCCGCGGGGGCGCTGACCCCCGAACCCTCTCTAGGTAAACTCCAGGTCTCCAGTAATGATAATTTGCCCACATATCAATAAAATTCTGTACATACGGATGTACTTATACGCGAAGGACGTTTTCGGGGGTGAACGCCCCTTGTCGCGGTCCTAGACCAGGCCTCCACATCGACACACACTCGATACATTGCCTAGGCTACACATAAACACGTGTCCGACACACACGAGGCCTTGAACCCCTGGCAACAGTAGTCTGGGTAACACTTTTACAACGAGGTGGCTCCTACCAGTGACCCAGAGCCAGAGATTTATGGCTCGCTAATTGTTCCCCTTCCTCGTCTTCACCATGGAATGTTAAGCTGTCTCTCCCTCACCAGTGGGAGAGAACAGGTATTGTGTTAGGGAGTGTGAGTTTCCCTGTACCCCAAACCAGTGTGAGGGAGCAGGGATTGTGTTAGGGCATGTGAGGCTCCCTGTACCCCTACCAGTGTGAGGGAGCAGGGAATGTGTTAGGGAATGTGAGGCTCCCTGTACCCCTACCAGTGTGAGGGAGCAGGGATTGAGTTAGGGCATGTGAGGCTCCCTGTACCCCTACCAGTGTGAGGGAGCAGGGAATGTGTTAGGGAATGTGAGGCTCCCTGTACCCCTACTAGTGATGGAGCAGGGATTGTGTTAGGGAATGTGAGGCTCCCTGTACCGCACCAGTGTGAGGGAGCAGGGATTGTGTTAGGGAATGTGAGGCTCCCTGTACCGCACCAGTGTGAGGGAGCAGGGATTGTGTTAGGGAATGTGAGGATCCCTGTACCACACCAGTGGAGAGAGAGAGGGACGCTCCCTCTACAGGAGAAGACGAAGAATCATTGCGCTCCTCAAGAATGCCAGATTATCTATACACTGAAGGAAGTGCTAACCAGGGAAGCGGAAAATATTGAGCTGAAGTTAAAGGACTCATACAGGATCCAGGAGAGATAAGATAAGCTAAAAGCGATTAATGAAATTGAAAGAAATTCGAAATATTTCTTTTCATATGCCAAAAACAAGTCAAAACCTACTTCTAGTATAGGGCCCCTGCTCAGACAAGACGGATCCTACACAGACGACAACAAAGAAATGAGCGAGATACTGAAATTGAAGTATGACTCAGTGTTCAGCGAGCCACTAACCAGTTGAAAGATAGACAACTCAAACAATTTTTTCATAAATGAGCCTCAAAACCCTGCCAATGTAGGCCAGATTTATGACATAACCCTAACTATGTAATGTAAGGGACCTGGGAGTAGTAATGTCTGAGGATCTCACTTTCAAGGATCACAACAGTGCCACGATCTCACGTGCAAAGAAAATGATAGGATGGATAATGAGAATTTTCAAAACGAGAGATGCCAAGCCCATGATGATCCTTTTCAAACCACTTGTTCTTTCTAGGCTGGAATACTGCTGTACATTAACATCTCCATACAAAGCAGGTGAAATCGCAGATCTAGAGAGTGTACAGAGATCCTTTACTGCACGTATAAGTTCTGTCAAGCACCTTAACTACTGGGAACGCTTGGAAGCACTTGACTTGTACTCGTTGGAACGCAGGAGGGAGAGATATATCATAATCTACACTTGGAAAATCTTGGAAGGAATGGTCCCAAATCTGCACACAGAAATCACTCCCTACGAAAGTAAAAGACTGGGCAGGCGATGCAAAATGCCGCCAATAAAAAGTAGAGGCGCCATTGGTACTCTAAGAGAAAACACCATAAGTGTCGGGGGCCCAAAACTGTTCAACAGCCTCCCATCAAGCATTAGGGGAATTGCCAATAAACCCCTGGCTGCCTTCAAGAGAGAGCTGGACAGATACCTAAAGTCAGTGCCGGATCAGCCGGGCTGTGGCTCGTACGTCGGACTGCGTGCGGCCAGCAGTAACAGCCTAGTTGATCAGGCCCTGATCCATCGGGAGGCCTGATCGTGGACCGGGCCGCGGGGGCGTTGATCCCCGGAATAACCTCCAGGTAACCTCCAGGTAACTCCACTAGACTTTGAGAAAGCTATCGACGACATGCCCATGCACTCAGCCCCAGGCCCAGATTCGTGGAACTCGGTGTTCATTAAATACTGCAAGAAACCCTCTCACGATCCCTAAGTATGCTATGGAGAAGGAGCTTAGACACAGGCGAGATTCCACAGTCACTAAAAACAACAGATATAGCCCCACTCCATAAAGGTGGCAGCAAAGCAGTAGCTAAGAAATATAGACCAATAGCTTTAACGTCCCACATCATAAAAATCTCTGAAAGAGTTCTAAGAGGCAGGATAGCAAACCACCTGGACTCCCAAAAATTGCACAACCCAGGGCAATATGGTTTCAGAGCAGGTCGCTCCTGCCTCTCGCAACTGGTAGACCACTATGATATGGTCCTAGATGCACTGGAAAACAAACAGAATGCGGATGTAGCATACACAGACTTTGCAAAAAACTTTGACAAGTGCGACCATGGTGTAATAGCACACAAAATGCGTGCTAAAGGGATAACCGGCAAAGTTGGCAGATGGATCTTCAACTTTCTAACCAATCGCACACAAAGAGTAGTGGTAAACAGAGTTAAATCAGATGCTGCCATAGTGAAGAGCTCTGTCCCACAAGGCACAGTACTCGCACCTATAATGTTCCTTATTCTCATATCAGACATAGACAGAGATGTAAACCACAGCACTGTATCATCTTTTGCAGACGATACTAGGATCTGCATGAGAGTGTCATCCACTGAGGACACTGTTAACCTCCAAGAAGATATAAACCAAGTTTTCCAATGGGCAACAGAGAACAATATGATGTTCAATGAAGACAAATTCCAACTACTCCGTTATGGAAAACTGGAGGAAATAATAATTAGGACTGAGTATACTACAAACTTCAATCACACAATAGAGCGGAAAAGCAATGTGAAAGACCTGGGAGTGGTAATATCGGAGGCTGAGGATCTCACCTTCAAGGATCACAATAATGCCACTGTCACATCTGCTAGAAAACTGATAGGATGGATAATGAGAACATTCAAGACAAGAGATGCTAAGCCAATGATGATCCTTTTTAAATCGCTTGTTCTTTCAAGGCTGGAATATTACTGTACATTAACATCCCCATTCAAGGCAGGTGAAATTGCAGAGCTAGAGAATGTACAGAGAACCTTTACTGCACGTTTAAGTTCCATCAAACACCTTAACTACTGGGAGCGCCTGGAAGCACTTGACTTCTACTCACTAGAGCGCAGGCGAGAGAGATATATCATAATCTACACCTGGAAGATTCTGGAGAGACTGGTCTCTAATATGCACACAGCAATCACTCCCTACGAAAGCAAAAGACTTGGCATGCGATGCAACATACCCCCAGTGAAAAGTAGGGGCATCACTGGTACACTAAGAGAAAACACAATAAGTGTCCGGGGCCCAAGACTGTTCAACAGCCTCCCACCAGCAATAAGGGGCATTACGGGAAGACCCCTGGTTGTCTTCAAGAGGGAGCTGGACAGATACCTAAAGACGGTGCCGGATCAGCCGGCCTGTGGTGCGTACGTTGGTCTGTGTGCGGCCAGCAGTAACAGCCTCGTTGATCAGGCCCTGATCCACCGGGACGCCTGGTCGTGGACCGGGCCGCGTGGGCGTTGATCCCCGGAATGCCCTCCAGGTAGACTCCAGGTAGGGAATGTGAGGCTCCCTGTACCCGCATCAGCGCGAGAGAGCAGTGTTTGTGTTGGGGATGAAGCTGCCTCTCCCCCACCAGAGTGAGGGAGCAAGGATTGTTGGTGCTACACCCCCTTCCGCCAACACTGTCTTATATCACATCTTACCAGTAATGACTCTCATCTCGGTACTTCCGGCCTCCCCAGCCGGGCGTTTGGTGGGGATCTGGTGGTGTGGTGGGGATCTGATGGTGTGGTGGGGATCTGATGGTGTGGTGGGGATCTGATGGGGTGGTGGGGATCTGATGGTGTGGTGGGAATCTGATGGTGTGGTGGGGATCTGATGGTGTGGTGGGGATCTGATGGTGTGGTGGGGATCTGATGGTGTGGTGGGATCTCATGGTGTGGTGGGGATCTGATGGTGGGGAGGGATCTGATGGTGTGGTGGGGATCTGATGGTGTGGTGGGGATCTGATATTGTGGTGAGGACCTGATGGTGTGGTGGGGATCTGATGGTGTGGTGGGGATCTGATGGTGTGGTGGGGATCTGATGGTGTGGTGGGGATCTGATGGTGTGGTGGGATCTCATGGTGTGGTGGGGATCTGATGGTGGGGAGGGATCTGATGGTGTGGTGGGGATCTGATGGTGTGGTGGGGATCTGATGGTGGGGAGGGATCTGATGGTGTGGTGGGGATCCGATGGTGTGGTGGGGATCTGATGGTGGGGAGGGATCTGATGGTGGGGAGGGATCTGATGGTGTGGTGGGGATCTGCTGGTGTGGTGGGGATCTGATGGTGGGGAGGGATCTGATGGTGGGGAGGGATCTGATAGTGGGGAGGGATCAGATGGTGTGGTGGGGATCTGATGGTGTGGTGGGGATCTGATGGTGTGGTGGGGATCTGATGGTGGGGAGGGATCTGATAGTGTGGTGGAGATCTGATGGTGGGGAGGGATCTGATGGTGTGGTGGGGATCTGATGGTGTGGTGGAGATCTGATGGTGTGGTGGGGAACTGATGGTGGGGAGGGATCTGATGGTGTGGTGGGGATCTAATTGTGTGGTGGGGATCTGATGGTGGGGAAGGATCTGATGGTGGGGAGGGATCTGATAGTGGGAAGGGATCAGATGGTGTGGTGGGGATCTGATGGTGTGGTGGGGATCTGATGGTGGGGAGGGATCTGATAATGTGGTGGGGATCTGATGGTGGGGAGGGATCTGATGGTGTGGTGGGGATCTGATGGTGTGGTGGGGATCTGATGGTGGGGAGGGATCTGATGGTGTGGTGGGGATCTGATGGTGTGGTGGAGATCTGATGGTGGGGAGGGATCTGATGGTGTGGTGGGGATCTGGTGGTGTGGTGGGGATCTGATGGTGGGGAGGGATCTGACGGTGGGGAGGGATCTGACGGTGTGGTGGAGATCTGCTGGTGTGGTGGAGATCTGATGGTGGGGAGGGATCTGATGGTGGGGAGGGATCTGATTGTGGGGAGGGATCTGATGATGTGGTGGGGATCTGATGGTGTGGTGGGGATCTGATGGTGGGGAGGGATCTGATAGTGTGGTGGAGATCTGATGGTGGGGAGGGATCTGATGGTGTGGTGGGGATCTAATTGTGTGGTGGGGATCTGATGGTGTGGTGGGAATCTGATGGTGTGGTGGGGATCTGATGGTGGGGAGGGATCTGATGGTGTGATGGGGATCTGATGGTGTGGTGGGGATCTGATGGTGTGGTGGGGATCTGATTGTGTTGTGTGGATCTGATGGTGTGGTGGGATCTGAAGGTGTGGTGGGGATCTGATGGTGGGGAGGGATCTGATGGTGTGGTGGGGATCTGATGGTGTGGTGGGGATCTGATGGTGTGGTGGGGATCTGATGGTGGGGAGGGATCTGATGGTGGGGAGGGATCTGATGGCGTGGTGGGGATCTGATGGTGTTGTGGGGATCTGATGGTGTGGTGGGGATCTGATGGTGTGGTGGGGATCTGATTGTATGGTGTGGATCTGATGGTGTGGTGGGATCTGAAGGTGGGGAGGGATCTGATGGTGGGAAGGGATCTGATGGTGGGGAGGGATCTGATGGTGTGATGGGGATCTGATGGTGTGGTGGGGATCTGATGGTGTCTGATGTGGGGATCTGATGGCGTGTGGGGATCTGATGGATCTGATGGTCTGATGGTGGGATCTGAAGGGATCTGATGGTGTGGGGGATCTGAATCTGATGTGTGGTGATCTGATGGTGTGGTGTGGATCTGATGGTGTGGTGGGATCTGATCTGATCTGATGGTGTGGTGGGGATCTGATGGTGTGGTGGGGATCTGATGGTGGGGAGGGATCTGATGGTGGGGAGGGATCTGATGGCGTGGTGGGGATCTGATGGTGTTGTGGGGATCTGAAGGTTGGGAGGGATCTGATGGTGGGAAGGGATCTGATGGTGGGGAGGGATCTGATGGTGTGATGGGGATCTGATGGTGTGGTGGGGATCTGATGGTGGGGAGGGATCTGATGGCATGGTGGGGATCTGATGATAGGGAGGGATCTGATGGTGTGGTGGGGATCTGATGTTGGGGAGGGATCTGATGGTGTGGTAGGGATCTGATGGTGGGGAGGGATCTGATGGTGTGGTGGGATCTGATGGTGTGGTGGGGATCTGATAGTGGGGAGGGATCTGATGGTGTGATGGTGATCTGATGGTGTGGTAGGGATCTGATGGTGGGGAGGGATCTGATGGTGTGGTGGGGATCTGATTGTGGGGAGGGATCTGATGGTGTGGTGGGGATCTGATGGTGTGGTGGGGATCTGATGGTGGGGAGGGATCTGATGGTGTGGTGGGGATCTGTTGGTGGGGAGGGATATAACTGTGTTTATTTGGTATTTTGGTAGCGGAAGTAAATGATACGTCTTCGGAGGTTTCTAACTTTATTGTTAAGTCGTGGTGGGTACACAGGCTTGTGTGTTGTGCCCATGCCCTGGGCAGGGCCATCCCACGAGAGAGAGAGAGCTAGTAGGCCTTGTGTGTTGCTGCTAGGCCGCTGTGTGAGTGAGAGAGAGGCAAGGGCAGGCAGGCTGGCGTGCCCACCGAGAGGCCTGGCTACAGAGGGAAGCACCTTAGTGCACGAAATATGAACTAAGCTGGCATACAGCATGGGCTGTCTGTGCAGACAGTACAGGCTGTCTACATACACTCGACCACCTACCGCGTGTCGTCCCGACGCGACAATACTGGTGGTAAAAGAAACTCGGTCTCTCTCTCATAGGCACAGGGCACTGAACAGAAAATGAAAAAATATACATATATATACATATGGACATGGAAAAAAAAACTCCCTACAGGGAGGGAAGAAAAAAACATGTGGGTGTGCTAAACATCGTGGTCATAGGCAGTGAGCATTGAAGGGCATCACTGCATGCCTTCCTGAATCTGGACAGATACTGCAACACAGGAGACTTCGCTGCGGCTGAGCTGTGACGTAATAGGGTACGGTATCCTTTGGAACGGTGAAGCAGTGATCGTAGGAGTCGCTGCAGGTTTTCACTCAACCTGGGGCACGAAATGCTGGTGCCCTCGAGTGAGGCGTCATCAAAAGTTGGCAACTGGGCAGGACTTCTGGCAAGCGACTCAGGAGGACACTTCTCGACTGGTACTGTCGCTGGGCTGTCACTGCCAGCGAGCGTGGAGCGAGTTGTGGAGCGAGTCATGGCAGAGACGACTGGGCGAAACATCTGGGAGTCATAACATCATACACCAGACTGCAGTGAGAGAGAGCTAGCAGTCAAAGTGACATCTTCTTTGTGCAGGCTGCTCACTGAAGCTTGTGACACGAGGCTGACAGCCCCTGCCGACAGGGCTAACTGCGGCTTGAGGAGTGTCATTCTTTCGGCAGTTGGAGTTATAGCAGAGGTTAGTCTAAGCATCCCCAGACTTGTTTCTCTACATATAACTGCATTCTGAAGGTCTGGAGGTGAAGTGAAACAAATCTCGATGGGAATCGTAGCAGGTACGATTCTGCAGAACATCACGAGCGACAAGCATAAAAGCTTTCTGTACAAGGGGGCTCATATGCTCAGGGGCTGACTTGACATCAGCTGTCAAACACACTGGTCACACAGGTGACTTAACACAGTGGTGCTACTCAGGTCTGGCTCAGACCTCAATGGACACACGGAAACTTTAAACACACCCACGGTACATGCAGTACACTGACTGAGAGGAATTAATTAACACACGACATATATCTTCTCTCAATCTTCTCGACAATACTGAAATAATTACTAGAACACTCGATGGTGACATCATGTGATGTCAGGTGTGATGATGCGAGGTGACATCAGCAGCACTGTGATGTCAGCAGACATCTCGAGGTGACGTTAGCAGACATCGTGACGTCATGAAGTCGGGCAGCATCGTCGGTGACGTCAATGCAATGCAGGCAGCAGACCACAGCATTAGGCCTGGGACATCTGGCTCGGTAACTCACGTGGTTTGTAGATCCACGTGACATCGCCCACACCCACGTGGCGTCGTGATCACGTGGTGTCGTGATCTACATGGCATGCAGATCTACATGGCTTGCTGATCTATGTGGCATGCTGATCCACGTAGCTTCGAGTGGCCTCGGGCACTCGGATACACAGCTTTGGCAATGAATCACACGAAAAACAGCAGAAAACACAGCAGGGGGAGTGGGCAGTGGTGAGTGTATGGTAGACGGGTGAGCGTGAGTAGGGCGAGCATGGGCAAGGTGAGGAACGGCCACTTCCTCCTCCTCCTCCCCCACCCACAAACACGTGGAGAAGCTCACACTGGAAGCAGAAATCACAACAAAACTCACCTCTGGCTTGCTGAAACAGCTGTGCTGAGCTGAACAACAGCAGCAACATACAAGTGACGCTAAACACGTGACTTGAGAAACAGCATGGGATGCTGTAGCGTGGGGTCACTGGGACACCGCTTACAATTCTCGGAGAAATTTGGCAAATTTCGGCTGGATCCTGCTTGTACGTGTGTCTGGATGCTCAAACGTGCAGACACGACATCAGGATAACTCGTTGAGAGTCGGATGCTTCTTGTATAGGGTGATGAAGTGAAGATGACTTCATACCTCTTCCTTCCTCTCTCCAGGCAAACAACTGCTGCAACCACCGCTTCCTACCATTTATAATGAGTTTATTTGGTAGTGCTGAAAGTGGGTGGTTAATGATATACGTCTTCGGAGGCTTCTTTCTTTATTGAAAATGTCGTGGTGGGTACACAGGCTTATGTGTTGTGCCCATGGCCTGGGTAGGCCATGCCCATGAGGGAGAGAGGAGTAGGCCTTGTGTCTTGCTGCTAGGCTGCTGTGTGAGTGAGAGAGAGGCAAGGGCAGGCAGGCTGGCATGCCCACCGAGAGGCCTGGCTACAGAGGGCAGCACCTTAGTGCGCAAAATATGAACTAAGCTGGCAGACAGCATGGGCTGTCTGTGCAGACAGTACAGGGATCTGATGGTGTGGTGGGGATCTGATGGTGTGGTGGGGATCTGATGGTGGGGAGGGGTCTGATGGTGTGGTGGGGATCTGATGGTGGGGAGGGACCTGATGGTGTGGTGGGGATCTGATAGTGGGGAGGGATCTGATGATGTGGTGGGGATCTGATGGTGGGGAGGGATCTTATGGTGGGGAGGGATCTGATTGTGTGGTATGTGACTGAGAGATGTTGAGTGTGTAGTTAGGATTTAGGATTATGAGATGTGTGGTACAGAGATGTGTTTTATGTATTACTGGCTAATGCTGGTGTGTCGTGTCTTCGACACATATTGGTAAGTATATATAGATACAGGTACACATGACTGCAGTTAATCAAACTATCATACATAGTAATATGTAAATTACCTAGTGTAATCCCTAAAAAAGTCAGATAAAGTGACTTATTATCCTTGGTGTGGTATATGGTGGGTATAATTGATGGTGTGTGTGTGTGTACTCACCTAATTGTGGTTGCAGGGGTCCATTCATAGCTCCTGGCCCCATCTCTTCGCTGGTCGCTACTAGGTTCACTCTCTTCCTGCTCCATAAGCTTTATCATACCTCTTCTTAAGGCTATGTATCGATCCTGCCTCCAGCACATCACTCTTCAGATTATTCCACTTCCTGACAACTATGACTAAAGAAATAGTTCCTAACATCCCTGTGACTCATCTGAGTCTTCAGCTTCCGGTTGTTGCCCCTTGTTGCTGTGTCCCATCTCTGAAATATACATGTCTCTGACACTGGTCTGTAGTTTAATACTATCTCTCTCCTTTCTTAAAAATTGGGACTGCATTTGCTGTCTTCTACACCTCAGGTAGCTGCCCAGTTTCAATAGATGTGTTAAAGATTATTGTTAGTGGCACACACAGTGCCTCTGCTCCCTCTCTCAGGACCCATGGAGAGATGTTGTCTGGTGACACCGCCTTTAAAGTATGTAACTCACTTAGCAGCCTCTTCACCTCCTCCATGGTTGTGTGTTGTGTCCAGCACTTGCTGGTGTACCCCACGATTTCAGCTTTGTGGAGTTCTGTCTCCACTGAAAATACTTCCTTGAGCTTGTGACATGCTTCTCGGTCATTTCTTGTGATATCCTCTCGTTCCTTCCTCAGCCTGATACTTGGTCCTTGACTGTTGTCTTCCTCCTGATGTGGCTGTGTGTGTGCACTCACCTAGTTGTGGTTGCAGGGGTCGATTCATAGCTTCTGGCCCCGCCTCTTCACTGGTTGCTACCGGGTCACTCTTCCTGCATGTTACACCCTTTTGTTCAGTTTAAGTAGACTGTTTCTACTTGTAACACCACAGTGGTATACTTTTACATATTATTTTTGTTATTTCACTTAATATTATATTCAGGAGTAATTCTATTAGTAGCTAAAATGGATTTACTCGACTTTATAATATTATCTGGTCGTATTACTTAGCTTTGTACATAAGTAGGTTATATAATTAGTACAAACTGCTGGTGACCTGGCCAAGCACCAGTAGGTGTTTTGAGCTGCTCAACCCCTGCTCTGACCAAGTCAAAGTGGGCTGGTAAAGCCTCACTTTGTTCAGTTCATACCTTCCTCTGGACCAGGAAGGGTCGAGGGAAGTATCCACCTCTAAACCACCATTCGCCTCACTAGAAAATCCCAGGAATTTTCGGGAACTCATTGCTAAGACTTATCTTGGTTGGAGGAGGCGGTTGAGAAAGTGAAGTCAAGTGAACAAGCCTCTGTAGTGTAAGAGGACTTATTGTAAAGTGAACCCTATTGTAAGAAATCTATTAATGTTTTGGAGTTCTTAGGCAACGCCTGTGCATATACATATACTAATATTTCGTGACTCACTCAGAGCCATTTGTAAATACTTGACCTAGTACTGTGATGTTTTAATGAGAAATGGTAAAAGTATTCTACTCATAGTGCAAAATATGAGAAGGTGGATATAAGTGATTATTATGATTATTAATAAATTAAATAGAAACTAAGAAAATTCCTTTTCCTCTACAAGTGAAGACCCCGAGACATGCTAAGTTGGTTACGAGAACCACTGTAACCCAGGGACTATGTTCGTAACACTGCTCCACAAGCATGCGTGTGTGTGTGCGTGTGCGCGTGCATGTGTGTGTGTGTGTGTGTGTGTGTGTGTGTGTGTGTGTGTGTGTGTGTGTGTGTGTGTGCGTGTGTGTGTGTTGACACATAGTTATGTTTAGTAAGGTCAAATGATGATTTAGTGTGTTGCGGACACGTGTGGTGTGTTGCGGACACGTGTGGTGTGTTGCGGACACGTGTGGTGTGTTGCGGACACGTGTGGTGTGTTGCGGACACGTGTGGTGTGGTGTGGACACGTGTGGTGTGGTGTGGACACGTGTGGTGTGGTGTGTGGGGTAAGAGTTGTGTTTCTGGTTATATTATAACTTGGTAGAAGTGTAAGAAGGTGTAGAGGGACGTCGTGTAGTCTGCTTTATGGTCTACAGACACTTCTTGGTCTGCTTAACAATTATGAAGCAGAAACAGCAGCTCTGCTGCCAAAGAAATACGCGGATCACCACACACAAATAAGTCAATTTGTCTGACCTTATTTTTAGGGTGGGTTCTCTTAGGTAATTTACACTATGTATGATACTTGTGTACCTGTGCCTAAATAACCTTACTTAAGTATACCCAGTAAGTCAGTCATGTGTTCGTGGTTGGTAGAGTTGGTCCAGTGGTCGAGTGTATTGAGATTCTTATGTGGATGGAGGAACCAAAACAAACCAGTACACAGCTTCAAGGTGAGGAAAGATAGACAGCACATAACTGCAGGAGACACAGGAAATATCACAGGACGAAAAGAACCATGAAAAAAAACAGTAACCCAAAATATCTGTCAAAAACTTGGGATTTAAAGTAGTTCCCTGAATTTTCCCGAATTCGATATATTAAAAGCCATAAATATCTTGCTTAAGCAAATCCTAATTTATCCCAGGTTAAATATACACAAAATACTCAAAAGATACACTATAAACATTTGTAAACTCGAGATCATTATTCGTATTTTATGTTAATAAGCTTTCTTCTGTCATTTATCTTGAAGTATTCAAGAGAGATAAGGGAATCAGTCCCTCAGACTAGGAACCTTATATGTTGGGTTATTGTCACTCATGTGTCCGGCCAGTTACTCTGATTCATGTGTCCGGCCAGTTACTCTGATTCATGTGTCCGGCCAGTTACTCTGACTCATGTGCCTGGTCAGTTACTCTGTCATGTGGCCCGTGGCCTGGTAGGCAACACTCTTGCCTCACACACACAGCGTTCATGGTTCAATCCCCGGCCGGCTGCAAACATTGGAGGCGTTTCCTTACACCTGTTGTCACTGTTTACCTAGTAGTAAGTAGGTACCTGGGCGATAGTGGACTGGTGTGGGTCGCATCCTGGGTGTTAGTGGACTGGTGTGGGTCGCATCCTGGGTGTTAGTGGACTGGTGTGGGTCGCATCCTGGGCGATAGTGGACTGGAGTGGGTCGCATCCTGGGTGTTAGTGGACTGGTGTGGGTCGCATCCTGGGTGTTAGTGGACTGGTGTGGATGGCATCCTGGGTGTTAGTGGACTGGTGTGGGTCGCATCCTGGGTGTTAGTGGACTGGTGTGGGTCACATCCTGGGTGTTAGTGGACTGGTGTGGGTCACATCCTGGGTGTTAGTGGACTGGTGTGGGTCACATCCTGGGTGTTAGTCGACTGGTGTGGGTCACATCCTGGGTGTTAGTGGACTGGTGTGGATGGCATCCTGGGTGTTAGTGGACTGGTGTGGGTCGCATCCTGGGTGTTAGTGGACTGGTGTGGGTCACATCCTGGGTGCTAGTGGACTGGTGTGGGTCACATCCTGGGTGCTAGTGGACTGGTGTGGGTCACATCCTGGGTGTTAGTGGACTGGTGTGGGTCACATCCTGGGTGTTAGTGGACTGGTGTGGGTCACATCCTGGGTGTTAGTCGACTGGTGTGGGTCACATCCTGGGTGTTAGTGGACTGGTGTGGGTCACATCCTGGGTGTTAGTCGACTGGTGTGGGTCACATCCTGGGTGTTAGTGGACTGGTGTGGATGGCATCCTGGGTGTTAGTGGACTGGTGTGGGTCGCATCCTGGGTGTTAGTGGACTGGTGTGGGTCACATCCTGGGTGCTAGTGGACTGGTGTGGGTCACATCCTGGGTGCTAGTGGACTGGTGTGGGTCACATCCTGGGTGTTAGTGGACTGGTGTGGGTCACATCCTGGGTGTTAGTGGACTGGTGTGGGTCACATCCTGGGTGTTAGTCGACTGGTGTGGGTCACATCCTGGGTGTTAGTGGACTGGTGTGGGTCACATCCTGGGTGTTAGTGGACTGGTGTGGGTCACATCCTGGGTGTTAGTGGACTGGTGTGGGTCACATCCTTGGTGTTAGTAGAGTGGTGTGGGTAACATCCTGGGTGTTAGTGGACTGGTGTGGGTGGCATCCAGGGTGCTAGTTGACTGGTGTGGGTCACATCCTGGGTGTTAGTGGACTGGTGTGGGTTACATTCTGGGTGTTAGTGGACTGGTGTGGGTCACATCCTGGGTGTTAGTGGACTGGTGTGGGTCACATCCTGGGTGTTAGTGGACTGGTGTGGGTCACATCCTGGGTGTTAGTGGACTGGTGTGGGTCGCATCCTGGGTGTTAGTGGACTGGTGTGGGTCACATCCTGGGTGCTAGTGGACTGGTGTGGGTCACATCCTGGGTGTTAGTGGACTGGTGTGGGTCACATCCTGGGTGTTAGTGGACTGGTGTGGGTCACATCCTGGGTGTTAGTGGACTGGTGTGGGTCACATCCTGGGTGTTAGTGGACTGGTGTGGGTCACATCCTGGGTGTTAGTGGACTGGTGTGGGTCATATTAAGTCTCAACACTGTCGCTTGATCTTCAGTTAGTTCCAGACTTTGAAACAGAACTTCTCCAGGCTGAGGGACTGACAACCTCAAATCTACGACTTCAAGGGTGATGGACTGATTACATCGTCTTCAAATCTCTACTGCTCCTGCCTACTTTCTGTACTCGACTGAAGAAGCCTACTGTGAAGGCGAAACGTTTCGAAATAAAGATACCTAACTGTTGCATATGTGTCTTACCTAACAACCTGTCGGTATTTTATACCATTTCGATGTTCAATGCATTGTTGTCTTGGTGTTAGATTACTGCTAACCAGAGCTCCTAAATCCTTTTCGCAATCGGTAGTATTAAGATCTACATTATTTAGTTTATATGTGGCATGGTTATTTAACTGTCCAACATTTAGAACTTTGCATTTGTCAATATTAAACTGCATCTGCCACTTCTCCGACCATTGCATCAGTCTATTCAAATCATCCTGGAGTGCTCTAATGTCCTCATTAGAATGAATTGGATGGCCTATTTTGGTGTCATCAGCAAATTTGCTTATGTCGCTATTTATTCCCTCATCTATGTCGTTTATGTAAATTGTGAACAACAACGGGCCCAACACTGACCCCTGAGGAACACCGCTTGTGACGTGCCCCCATTCTGATTTCTCCCCATTTATGCAAACTCTCTGCTGTCTATTTGTCAGCCAAGCCTCTACCCAGGAAAAAATTTCTCCTCCTATTCCGTGTGCCCTAAGTTTCCTCAATAGCCTCTGGTGTGGAACTCTGTCGATAGCCTTACTGAAGTCCATATACACAGTATCATATTCATTACCATGATCTACCTCCTCAAACACCTTAGTGAAAAAAGTTAGTAAATTCGTAAGACAGAAACATCCCTTTGTAAAACCGTGTTGAGATTCATTAATCAATCTGTGCCTGTCAAGATGGCTACGAATTGCTTCGGCAATTATTGACTCCATAAATTTTCCCACTATGGAGGTAAGGCTTATTGGTCTATAGTTCGAAGCCAAGGACCTGTCACCTGCCTTGTAAACAGGTGTTACATTTGCCATTTTTCACTTATCAGGCACTATGACAGTTTGTAGTGATATGTTAAAAAGATTAGCCAAAGGTATGCTAAGTTCCTCTTTACATTCCTTTAACACCCTTGCAAACAGTTCATCAGGACCTGGGGATTTGTTAGGTTTTAGTTTCTCTATTTGTCTAAGGACCATGTCACTAGTTACCACAATCGTTCATAGTTTATTATCATCCTGTTCTACGTAATCTATTATTTCAGGAATATCGCTAGTATTTTCCTGGGTGAAAACTGAGAGGAAATAGGTATTTAGAATTTCACACATATCCTTATCACTGTCAGTGATCTGACCAGAGTTACTCTTAAGTGGGCCAATCTTGTCCCTAATCTTACTTCTGTATACCTGAAAGAACCCTTTTGGGTTAGTCTTTGAATCCCTTGCTACCTTAGCCTCATAATCTCTTTTTGCTTTTCTTATTCCTTTCTTTATTTCTCTCTTTAATTGAATATATTGATTTCTTAACTACCCATCCCCTCTTTTGATACGCCTATATATACCTCTCTTTTGACCAATGAGATGTTTTAATCTATTGTTCATCCATTTGGGATCATTTCTGTTAGATCTAATTTCCCTACTCGGAACAAAAGTTGTCTGGGCAGCTAGAACTATGCTCTGAAAAACGTCATATTGGCAACCAAGATCACCTACCTGATCCATAGTTAGGACATCCCAATTTAGCCAACCCAAGTAATTTTTCAGTCCAATGAAGTCGGTCAAGCGAAAATCTGGGACAGAGATTTGATTGCAGTTATCTGGGTAATTCCACGATATATTGAAACTAAGTGATCTGTGATCACTTTCCCCAAGCTCATCATTAACCTCAAGATTATTAATTAGTGAATCTTTGTTGGCAAGAACCAAGTCAAGCAGATTGTTTCCTCTAGTTGGTTCTGTCACAACCTGTTCTAAAAATCAATCCTGAACCGTATCAAGAAAGTCACTAGACTCAAGATTTCCTGTCATATTTTTCCAACCAATTTGTCTAAAGTTAAAATCTCCCATTATCACAACATTTTCATATCTAGATGCCTTATGAATTTCGTCCCATAACAGCTTACTGCACTCCCTATCAAGGTTTGGGGGCCTATAAATCACACCCAAAATTATTTTGTCATGACCCTCGAGAAACTGAAGCCAAACAGATTCTGTGTTGGATGTTGCTAATCTTATATCATGTCTAAGACAACAATTTAAATTTTCTCTGACATACATCGCCACACCACCACCCTTCCTGTTGACCCTATCAGTGTGGAATAGTTTATAACCCTGTATGTTGCATTCAGAAGGTATTTCTCTATCTTTCAGGTTGAACCAGGTCTCTGTTATACCAATAATATCTATATTACCTACACTTGCAAGTAATTTTAGCTCATCTATCTTATTTCTTAGACTCCTACTATTTGTATAGTAAACCTTGAGGGAGCTAGTCACTCGTTGCCCTCTACTATCTCTTTGTTTGTTGATCAATTGATTTGCCATTACTAGTGTGAGGGAAAAGTAGACGTAAGTGGGGTTAAGGTTGTTCAGGCAACCAGGAACCATTAGCGAGTTACGTCGCGCACCCCCCCCCCTTCCTCTGGCGGGCTGGGGCGAAACTAATTCTTGGTGTCTGATTTGTTCAAATTTCTACTCCTGGTAATATTGACCTTACCTGGTGTGGGTTGAAGTTTGGAGAGTCACTTCACCTCCACTCTTCTCCTAATCAGGTAGGGTGATCTACCAGGAGTATTACTGTTTGTTCCATTCTTTTGTTTGCTGGTTACCAGTAATGATTTTGGCATTTATCATTCTTTTCCATTCTTAAATGTTATATTATCATGACCATTGGTAACCAGTTATTTTTTCTTATTACCAGCTCTGTTCCTAGCGTGGTCATCCAGGATAGACGCCAGATAAAGGAGCAAGACATTTGTTAATGAGACTTATTAGCATTATTGGACTACTACTGGCCCTTACCTGTTCTACTTGTGGTGTTCCATCCAAGTGGTAAGAGATTCCAAAACATCGGACTGTCACCATCCGCCCAGGATAACCTACATCAATAATATCAGAAGATCTATCCAGGGCCTTACCTACTCCTGCCCAACTACAAGAACCGAAGGCCATTTTTTTTATTATATTTAAATTTTAAGTAAAATCCTCAAAAATCATTATTCTTATTTTTCCTAGTCGTTTCTTTATTTATTTTTCCATTAGTTTCTTTTGTTCAGATGGAAGGCGTTCCACTGACAACTAGCAACTTTATTTTGAATATTGTCTTTTAAACATATCCCTGAGGTATCCCGGTAATAACTGCTGTTTTTAACCCTAATGCTGCAGCCTGATTGTTTCCCACAAACACCCATACCTCTATAATCTATCAGTTTAAATTCCTAGAAAAGTCATCAATTACCCTCTCAATTGAATTGGCTAATAAAACCACTCCATCCCCGGAGAGATGAACCCCATCCCTTGCATACATATCACGTTTGCCAAAGAAAAGGTCCCAGTTATCAATGAATGGGATTGCAAGTTCCTTGCAGTACCTGTCTAGTCAGCGATTTATACCAATTGCCCTAGACATCCATTCATTGCCCACTCCCTTTCTAGGCAAGATGCTACATGTGACTGGGATCCCTCCCTTAGACCTAACTACTTCTATGGCTGACCTGTACTTATCCAGCAGCTCCTCTCTCCTGCCCTCCCCAATGTCATTACCCCCAACACTAAGACAGATAATGGGCTTGTTCCAATTACCTGCCATAATATTATCCAACCTGCTGACTATGTCGCCAACACCAGCTCCAGGAAGACACACTGTCTGACCTTTCTGTCTGTTACAAAATGCACAGTCCATATATCTTACCTGAGAATTGCCTATTATTAAAATATTCTTACCTTGATTAGCAGGGGAATCAGTGGTACCTTCAACCTCACTAACCACTGAAGTACACTCGCCTTGGAGAACAGAGAAGACTGGTTGAAGATCAGAAGTTTGAGGTAATCAGACCCTCAATTTTAAGTTGGTGTGTTTAGTCCATCAGTCGACAAAAGTACAGCACACAGGACTGATTCACGTCACCTGTCTGCAGTATACAAGCTCTTTCCCTTCAGCATATGCTGTACTAAACACATTGACTTAACGATGAGGGACTGATCACCTCAAACTCCTGATTTTCCAATATTGTTCTGTACTGGACTGAAGAAACCAGTGACTTGAGAAACTTTCTTCAACAGAGATATCCTAAGTGTTGTGAGTATGGTGTTCCGTAGCTGGATGGCTAGCGCACTCAACTCACACACTGAGGTCCGTAGATTGAATCCCCGGTACGGCTGGAAAATAGTACGTGCTTCCTTAAGACACCGATTGTCTATGTTCACCCTTCAGTAAAATGGGTACCTGGGTGTGAGTGGACACATCCTGGGTGTTAGTGGACTGGTGTGCGTCACATCCTGGGTGTTGGTGGACTGGTGTGCGTCACATCCTGGGTGTTAGTGGACTGGTGTGCGTCACATCCTGGGTGTTAGTGGACTGGTGTGCGTCACATCCTGGGTGTTAGTGGACTGGTGTTGGTCACATCCTGGGTGTTAGTGGACTGGTGTGGGTCACATCCTGGGTGTTAGTGGACTGGTATTGGTCACATCCTGAGTGTTAGTGGACTGGTATGGGTCACATCCTGGGTGTTAGTGGACTTGTGTGCATCACATCCTGGGTGTTAGTGGACTGGTACTGGTCACATCCTGGGTGTTAGTGGACTTGCGTGGGTCACATCCTGGGTGTTAGTGAACTGGTATTGGTGACATCCTGGGTGTTAGTGGACTGGTGTGGGTCACATCCTGGGTGTTAGTGGACTGGTGTGGGTCACATCCTGGGTGTTAGTGGTCTGGTGTGGGTCACATCCTGGGTGTTAGTGGACTGGTATTGGTCACATCCTGAGTGTTAGTGGACTGGTATTTTTTCACATCATGGGTGTTAGTGGACTGGTGTGCATCACATCCTGGGTGTTAGTGGGCTGGTGTGGGTCAAATCCTGTCAGTACAGCTACTGAATTCCTCTATAAGTATACTTGTGTAGTATATTCTTTACTTATGCAGAATAGTTAAGCATTTTCTCCCATTTCAGCTTTGTGTCATATATTCTCTTATTCTTCTTTCTTTTATGTCCTAGAGTAAGTTATCTGAGAAGATGTCCCAGTTACTTTTGAATGTTCACTTAGTGTATCATGCCAAAGTCAATATGAATCAGTCCACAGTACCAATATTCCCTTACTGACTGAAAGACAATACCTAGCCCCTGAGCACTGTGTTTGTTCTCACAGCTTGTATCTGAGATTTGTTAAGTACTGCGAAATGTGAAGTTCAGACTAAGTTCCTATAGATACGTGCATCACTTATTAACGTAGCCGAGCGGTCAGGCACTAGTAATACTGCCACTCCTGTCTGGAATCCAGCCACAATATCGTGCACGCAGGACAGACAGTGTACAGTTACCTTGGGTTTCAGAGGAACCTCAGACAACCCTGGGTGCTGAGACTACTATCCTTGCGATGACGACTTGTTCAAGTACTCGTTCCTTCCCAGGGGATGCTTTGTGAAGAACCTTACTTGCAATGAGTTATGTCACTACACGCAAGACCTGTGACTCTCTGCATGCAAGACTTGTGTGACTCACTGCATGCAAGACTTGTGTGACTCACTGCATGCAAGACCTGTGTGACTCACTGCATGTAAGACCTGTGTGACTCACTGCATGCAAGACCTGTGTGACTCACTGCATGCAAGACCTGTGTGACTCACTACATACAAGACCTGTGTGACTCACTGCATGCAAGATCTGTGTGACTCACTGCATGCAAGACCTGTGACTCACTGCATGCAAGACCTGTGACTCACTACATGCAAGACCTGTGTGACTCGCTGCATGCAAGACCTGTGTGACTCACTGCATGCAAGACCTGTGTGACTTACTGCATGCAAGACCTGTGTGACTCGCTGCATGAAAGACCTGAGTGACTCACTGCATGCAAGACCCGTGTGACTCACTGCATGCAAGACCTGTGTGACTCACTGCATGCAAGATCTGTGTGACTCACTGCATGCAAGACCTGTGTGACTCACTGCATGCAAGACCTGTGACTCACTACATGCAAGACCTGTGTGACTCGCTGCATGCAAGACCTGTGTGACTCACTGCATGCAAGACCTGTGTGACTTACTGCATGCAAGACCTGTGTGACTCGCTGCATGAAAGACCTGAGTGACTCACTGCATGCAAGACCTGTGTGACTCACTGCATGCAAGACCTGTGTGACTCACTGCATGCAAGATCTGTGTGACTCACTGCATGCAAGACCTGTGTGACTCACTGCATGCAAGACCTGTGTAACACACTACATACAAGACCTGTGACTCACTACATGCGAGAGCTGTGTGACTCATATTGCAACCCATGAATGAGTCACAATGTATATAATGTATATCACCAGTTCATATAATTTTAAATTGCTTATGTTGCAACCCCTGAATGGGTTGCAATGATTATGTATATATATAATTATCTTTTCATATAATTTTATACTGCTTATATTTGCGATAATAGCTAAATCGCGAATATATTGCTTTATAATATTATTATTTGACTTAGTTATGTTGTTAGGTAGGATGTAACATATGTGGTTAGTTCAAGTCTTGATTGTCTAACTACTGTAATTATCGCTCTTTGCTCGTTTCCCTGCTGGCTTCTTGCTGGGCAGCAACCCACGGAGCTGTCACGTGATCGAGGGGGGGGTGTCCTCACCTCGCCTGAAGTATTCAGTCTGGTCTAGACTCGCTGGGTGGTTGGACGTATTCCAGACGAAGTGCCTAAATCTCCCTTATAGGCCTTTGTTGGAAGATCATCTCTTGTCTTATTATTGTTAGTTCTGGATACTCTTTTCACAGAACATTGTATAGACTTAGTGATTTTCGACGTTGTACTGAGGTTGTGTGTCGCATAGACACTCTGAGCAACTCAGGTCCTGAGCTGTAGCTTCTGACCTAACTTGTACTGGTATCTGTGTACTGTCACAGTCAGGGATTTTCTTATGCTGAACTTAGATTCAGTAGTATGGGAGTTTTGTGACTTTTGTGGAGGATCTGCTGATGGTCCCTACTTAGTGTTGTTATATTATCTCCTTGTTCCTGATTCTGTGTCACTTTTGCTTGTTATATTGCTGTTGGGCTTAGCATTCTTTTTATTGTTCAAGCAGACTGTTCTGACTGCCAGTTGGTCAAGAAGTTAGTTTATTTGAGGACTTTGTCAGTCACTTGTTTAAGTCTAGTCGAGTCGTGAGACATAGCGAACTACAGTGGACCCCCGCATAACGATTACCTCCGAATGTGACCAATTATGTAAGTGTATTTATGTTAGTGCATTTGTTCGTGTATGTTTGGGGGTCTGAAATGGACTAATCTACTTCACAATATTTCTTATGGGAACAGATTCGGTCAGTACTGGCACCTGAACATACTTAGAGCACTGTACTTAGAGCACTTACACACATACACACAAACTTACTTGTACATATTTGTAATATCTTATTAAATGTTAATGTACCAGATGGTACTTAAGAATTATAAATGTGATATGTGCTTTCAGCATAATAATACTGTACACGAGAGAAGTGATTATTATTAATTTTTTTGAATTGATTAATTTAATTTAATTTGATGATATACCTCTAGATGATACTTAATAAATTTATTAAATTTTAATTTCTCTAGTTAGTAGCCTACCAGTTGTAATCCTGAAGCACTATTGAATCATACTGAATTCTAATGGATAATTGGACAAGGATACTGACTAATTGCTACGAAAACCCAGTAACAGGCTGGATGCTAGAAGGGAAGTCCTTTCTAGTATTCACTGGAGATCTCTAAGCTTTTAGAATCGCGTTTTTTGTAACAAATGGGGGCCTGTCCGGGATGCTCTTGATCCAAGGTGTTGGAGAAATTGTCCAGTTTGACATACTAGTAACTCTATGATCAAGCACTTGGAGTAGTTTCTTAATCTGAAGACTTTGAGTTTAGTCTTGCACAACATACCAGGTGGATGTATGTACCTGACAGAGTCTCTTGATCCAAGGAGATGGGAATACTACTTTTGAGCTCTAGCTCTAAGACAACCAACATTAAAATTCCTATTAGGATTATAGTTTCCCATAATCACTCTCTCGTAGTACACTTATTTTTGTGATGTATGCCAAAGTGAAACAGTTAATTGATACTCTGACTTTGTCTGAGTTAAGTACATTAATACTTCAGACGTGTTGGCAAGTAGCCAAATATCTCGGTGTGACGTATAACAGGAATTACACCGCAGAAACTGTCAGAGCATTAATTAAAGATATATTGTTTCCTGCTCATACAGAGATGTCTGATTATGATTCAGATTCAGAAAGCCTAGTGTCACAGTTAGGAAGTATGACTCTATTTGATGAAGTAGAAGAAAGAGCAACTAAGGCAGAAGTGTCAGAGCCTAGTGTAGCTCAGTTCTCGCTCACTCCTTCCCTCACTGACACATTAGTACAGAGTATAGCTGGTAGTATGACTAAGCCTCACGCTAGTGCTGTGTATGCTACACCTGTATCTACTTATCATAGACCAAATCTAGACTCTCTAGGGACGGTTGAACGAGGTGTCCGACCTAAGGACCATCCAGACCATGTTAGATTCCTTACTCCTCCATTACCCACTGGTTCTATCTCTCAGGAACAGTTTGAGAAGTTTGAACGCCTCATTATGTTGCAGACTGCACAAATAAGAGGCACAGAGGAAATTGAACGAAGATTTCCAGAGAGAAAATGTTCGTCTTGGAAGACAACAGACTGATAGATCACAGGACACATTTAATGTGCAGAAAGCTGCATCCATGGTTCCTAAGTTTTTTGAGAGTGACTCAAACACCTATTTTGATGTGTTTGAGAACTAGGCACATGCTATGAACTGGCCATGTAAGCACTGGGCTACCTTGTTGCACACAGCTTTGACAGGAAGAGCTCAAACTTGTACTGCTGCTTTACCATTTGCCAAGTACATTAGTTATGACGCTGTCAAGCAAACTATTCTAGAGACGTATAACTTGTTACCTGTAAGTTATCAAAGCGCATTTCGTACGTTACAACGACGACAAGATCAAACTTGTGTAGAGTTTGCTCGTGAGGAAAAAGTTGCATTTGAGAGGTGGTGTAGGTCTGCCAAATGTAACAACTACGACAGCCTTTTTCAGTTGTTACTACATGAAGAGTTTAACAACTGTATGTCTGCTGACACACAAGAATATCTGATCGATCATACTACCTCGGATATTCTGGAAACTGCAGCATTAGCAGACAATTATGAGATTTCTCACAAACTTGTACTTACTAAAACACAAAGAAACAGGGTAACTAAAGATTGTCCTAGAAGCTTGCAACCTAAATCAGCTGCTCATTGCCGGCCTGATGTATCTGCTACTGTAACTTCTCGTACCTTTACCAGGAAAACTCACAATCCTGAATCTGTCTCTGTGGCTAGACAGAAATCTGATATCGAGAAGAAGAAAGTTAAATGTACCTATTGTAACAGAAAAGGACATGCTAGAGAGTATTGCTATAAGTTAGAAAGAGATACGAGAAGCAGTCGTGCGGCTGGCGCCCCCACTCAAGTCGTATCCTCTTCCGAGTAACAAAGGCAACAAAATCCTAGTAATACCTCTGATCCTACTGTTTTAGATAATATTACTCAGGACAGATGACTAGCATCAGAAAGTGTATCTGACGAAAAGATTCGTTCAGCGATGAGTCCTTACTTTTCGAGAGGTAAAGTAGGATTTGATGAATCACATCTAACTGAGATAATTACTTTCAGAGACACTGGCAGTTATCTCACCTTATTAAGAAAAGATGTACTGACCATAACTGACGATACCTATACCAAGATAGATGTATTGTTAGAAGCCTATGGAGGGGCTGTTATAAAAGTACCTCTGCACAAAGTTTATATTCAAACAAGCTATTATACTGGTTATATTTCAGTGTGTATATCCAGTGGTGTATTTCCCATCAGGTCGGTGGACTTGTTGATAGGAAACGATATCCTTCATGCTGGTATATGTAAGGAACCACTTGTGATTGATAATAACACTGATGGTAATTATGCCATTGAAGCTTGTAAAGAGAAACCTATTTTATTTCCTCTCAGCGCAATTACTAGAGCTATGTCAAAGATTCAACAACCATCCTTGTCTCCTGTTGAGTTAGTGGATGATAATAATTTGGGCTTGAATATGTTGTTTAGTGATGCTCCTCACCCCGGATCATTAACACCAACTCCCCCCGGTCATCAACCTAGTCAGGACACAACTGACGTTAAATTTCTTACTCATGATGATTTAATCAAGGATCAGTTTGTTGATCAGTCACTGGAAAGACTGAGAGACATAGCAATTACTGAGAGTGAAGCAAAGGATCTCGATAATTGTTACTATTATAGTAATGGTGTATTGATGGAGAAAAATACATGTAAGTTGTCAGCTGATAGTGTTTCCACCACAGTCAAGCATCTCGTAGTGTTACCAGTTACATTTCGTGAACAAGCCATTGATTTTGCTCACAATAGTCCCATAGGAGGACATTTGGGTGCCAAGAAGACACTCGGTAAACTGGCAAAACATTTTACTTGGCCAAGATGAAGGAAACAGTAGCTGATCATGTGCGACGTTGCCACGTGTGTCAAGTGACAGGCAAGCCAGCACACACACACCTCCACCTACACCTCTCACTGTGTTCACTAATAGCAAAGTTCAGTTCATCTGGACTAGAGATAGTTCAGATTTGTTCGAAAGGTTGAAGCATCTGCTTTCCTCTTCTCTTGTGTTGAAAAGTCCTAATTTCAATCTTCCCTTTTTACATATAGAGACGAGTGGTTATGCAGTGGGTGTTGTGCTGCTCCAACAGTCAACATCCACTGACATTCTCCATCCTATATGTTACTATTCATCTAAGCTTATACGACACCAGAAAAATTATGCCACTATTGAGAAAGAGGCTCTAGCTCTTGTGGTGTCCTTTGAACATTTTGACGTGTATTTGGGCACTTCCCCATTTTAAATTATCGTGATTTTAATGCCCAAATACTTTTTGTTACTTGCTGTGTCAAATTCAGTAAAGTAACGTAATCCCTCCAGCCCATATTAACTATGTATACTCATGTCATATCTAATTATTATATTTATATATTCACAGTAGTGATGTGTATGAGGAGGAGACATAAGCTGAGTGATGAGTGGGTAGTGTCGTGTGGGCGATGTTACTGCTTGGCGGAACACTGTCCTGCAGCTATCCTGTCTCTACACTGATGTACATAACCATGAGAATGCAGAGATACGATACTGTGTACTGCCCTAGTACTAGGGGCATAACTTATAGTGAAACAGACACTGTTAAATTATAGAGGTGCTTGGCACAAGAGAGACTCTGATTAATGTTTATATTAAATTGTGTTAGTAATGTAACATGAGTAATCAGTAATGTGAAAGACATTAATGCAACTCCTAGTGTGACCGTTTGTCGTGTTGGGGGGGTGTTGCAACCCCTGAATGGGTTGCAATGATTATTATGTATATATATAATTATCTTTTCATATAATTTCATACTGCTTATATTTGCGATAATAGCTAAATCGTGAATATATTGCTTCATAATGTTATTTGACATAGTTATGTTGTTAGGTAGGATGTTGCATATTATGTGCTCAGTTCAGGTCTTGATTATCTAACTACTGTAATTATTGCTTGTGGCTGGTTAGACTGCCAGCTTCTTGCTAGGCAGCGACCCACGGAGCTATCACGTGATCGAGCGGGAGTGTCCTCACCTTGCCTGAAGTATTCAGTCTGGTCTAGACTCGCTGGGTAGTTGGACGTATTCCAGACAAAGTGCCTAAATCTCCCTTACAGGCCCTTGTTGGAAGACCGTCTCTTGCCTCATTATTGTTAGTTCTGCGAGACTGTTCACAGAACATTGTATAGACTTAGTGATTTTCGACGTTGTACTGAGGTTGTGTGTCGCATAGACTCTCGAAACAACTCAGGTCCTGAGCTGTAGCTTCTGACCTAATTTGTACTGGTATCTGTGTATTATCACAGTCGGGGATTTTCTTATGCGGAACTTAGATTCAGTAGTATGGGAATTTTGTGACTCTTGTGGAGGATCTGCAGATGGTCCCTACTAGCTGTCGTTATATTATCTCCTTGTTCCTGATTCTGTGTCACAGTTGCTTGTTATATTGCTATTGGGCTTAGCGTTCTTTTTATTGTTCAAGCAGACTGTTCTGACTGCCAGTTGGTCAAGAAGTTAGTTTATTTGAGGACTTTGTCAGTCACTTGTTTAAGTCTAGTCGAGTCGTGAAACATAGCGAACTACTTAGAGCACTTACACACATACACACAAACTTACTTGTACATATTTGTAATATCTTATTAAATGTTAATGTACCAGACGGTACTTAAGACTTATAAATGTTATATGTGCTTTCAGCACAATACTACTGTATACGAGAGAAGTGATTATTATTATTTTGTTGATTACTGTGATTAATTTAATTTAATTTGATAATATACCTCTAAACTTAATAAATTTATTAAATTTTAATTTCTCTAGTTAGTAGCCTACCAGTTGTAATCCTGAAGCACTATTGAATCATACTGAATTCTAATGGATAATTGGACAAGGATACTGACTAATTGTTATGAAAACCCAGTAACAGGCTGGATGCTAGAAGGGCAGTCCTTTCTAGCATTCACTGGAGATCTCTAAGCTTTTAGAATCGCGTTTTTTGTAACAGCTTATATTTTCGATATTAGCTAAATCATAAATATGTTGCTTTATATTATTATTTGACTTAGTTATATTATTAGGTAGGATGTAACATTTATATATTATTCAGTGTTCATAGTTCAAGTCTTGATTTTCTAACTACTGTTATTATTGTTTCACTCGTTACTCTGCCAGCTTCTGTGTTGCTGAGCAGCAGCAGTCCACGGAGCAATCTCGTGATCGAGGGGGGTGTATCACACCTCACCTGGAGTAGTCAGTCAGTGGGTGGCTCACTCTCTTGGTGGTTGGACGTTTTCTTGACAAGACATGCCTAACTCTCCCTTGCTGGCCCTTGTTGGAAGATCGTCTCTGTTGCTCTCTTACTGTTGGTTCTGTAGAACTCTGTTCACAGAACATATCCTAGACTTAGTGATTTTCGACGTTGTACTGAGGTTGTGTGTCACATTTACACTCTGAGAAACTCAGGTCCTGAGCTGTAGCTTCTGACCTAATTTGTACTGGTATCCGTGTACTATCACAGTCGGGGATTTTCTAATGCTGAACTTAGATTCAGTAGTATGGGAGTTTTGTGACTTTTGTGGAGGATCTGCTGATGGTCCCTACTTAGTGTCGTTATATTATCTCCTTGTTCCTGATTCTGTGTTGCTGTTGCTTGTTATATTACTGTTCGACTTATCAGTCATTTTACTGTTCAAGCAAGCTGTTCTGATTGCCAGGTTGGTCAAGAAGTTAGTTTATGTGAGGAATTTGTCAGTCACTTGTTTAAGTCTAGTCTAGTCTTGAGACACAGCGAACTACTTAGAGCACTTACACACACACACATACTCACTTGTATATATTTGTATTATATTATTAAATGTTAATGTACCAGATGGTACTTAAGACATATGTGATATGTGCCTTCAGCACAATACTACTGTACACGAGAGAAGTGATTACTTTGATTTTGTTTATATTAAATTTAATTTAATTTGATAATATACTCCTAGGCTATATTATTAATAAACTTATTAAATTTTAATTTCTTTAGTTAGTAGCCTATCAGTTGTGATCCTGAAGCACTATTAAATCTTATTGCAATCAAATGGATAACTGGACCAGGATACTGACTACTTGTTACGAAAACCCAGTAACAGGCTGGATGCTAGAAGGGCAGTCCTTTCTAGTATTCACTGGAGATCTCTACGCTTATTAGAAATCGTGTTTTTTGTAACACTCACTACAAGCTAAACATATGTGACTCCACTCAAGACCTGTGGGGCTTGTAGATGAATGGTTCAGAGAACCGACATGTTGATAAATTAGACACATGTGCAACTCTTGGGTATCTTTATTGAGGAAACGTTTCGCCACACAGTGGCTTCATCAGTCCATACAAAGGAGAATCTTGAAGAACAGGGGGAGAATGAGGTAATCAGTCCCTGATTACCTCATTCAACATTGAACAAATGTTACACGACCTATGACTGCTGCACCTCTCCTGCCAACGGTTTATAAGCTCCTTCTCAGCACGTATGCCGTATTCTATTCAAGATTGATGGACTGACCACATCGACTCAAGGTTGAGGGACTGATTACCTCATTCTCCTCCTGTTCTTCAAGATTCTCCTTTGTATGGACTGATGAAGCCACTGTGTGGCGAAACGTTTCCTCAATAAAGATACCCAAGAGTTGCACATGTGTCTAATTTATCACCTGTGGGGCTCACTACATACAAGACCTGTGTGACTCGCTACATGCAAGACCTGTGTGGCTCACTACATGCAAGGCCTGTGTGACTCACTACGTGCAAGACCTGTGTGACTCACTACATGCAAGACCTGTGTGACTCGCTACATGCAGGACCTGTGTGGCTCACTACATGCAAGACCTGTGTGACTCACTACGTGCAAGACCTGTGTGACTCACTACATGCAAGACCTGTGTGACTCACTACATGCAAGACCTGTGTGGCTCACTACATGCAAGACCTGTGTGACTCGCTACATGCAAGACCTGTGTGGCTCACTACATGCAAGACCTGTGTGACTCACTATGTGCAAGACCTGTGTGACTCACTACACGCAAAACCTATGTGACTCCACTCATGACCTGTGTGACTCACTACACGCAAGGCCTGTGTGACTCATTACATGCAAGACCTGTGTGACTCACTACACGCAAGATCTGTGTGACTCACTGCATGCAAGACCTGTGTGACTCACTGCATGCAAGACCTGTGTGACTCACTACATGCAAGACCTGTGTGACTCACTACACGCAAGACCTGAGTGACTTACTGCATGCAAGACCTGTGTGACTCGCTGCATGAAGGACCTGAGTGACTCACTGCATGCAAGACCTGTGTGACTCACTACATGCAAGACCTGTGTGACTCACTACATGCAAGCCCTGTGTGACTCACTACATGCAAGACCTGTGTGACTCACTACATGCAAGGCCTGTGTGACTCACTACATGCAAGACCTGTGTGACTCACTACATGCAAGACCTGTGTGACTTACTGCATGCAAGACCTGTGTGACTCACTACATGCAAGACCTGTGTGACTCACTGCATGCAAGACCTGTGTGACTCACTTCACTCACCATTTCACTGACTCTATATCTCTTTCCCAAGTGACTCAAACTACACCACCACCTCAGCTACTCACACTACATCACCACCTCAACGACTCACACCACACCACCACCTCAGTGACTCACACTACATCACCACCTCAGTGACTCACACTACACCACCTCAGCGACTCAAACTACACCACCACCTCAGTGACTCACACTACATCACCTCAGCGACTCGCACCACACCACCTCAGCGACTCACACCACACCACCACCTCAGCGACTCACACCACACCACCACCTCAGCGACTCGCACCACACCACCTCAGCGACTCACACTACACCAGGTCGGTTGCCGTGTTCCTCCCTTAAGTCAATGTGACCTGACCTGACTAGGTTGGGTGCATTGGCGCAAGCCGGTAGGAGACTTGGACCTGCCTAGCATGGGCCAATAGGCCTTCTGCAGTGTTCCTTCGTTCTTATGTTCTTACGTACACCACCACCTCAGCGACTCACACCACACCACCACCTCAGTGACTCACACTTCATCACCTCAGCGACTCACACCACACCACCACCTCAGTGACTCACACTACATCACCACATCAGCGACTCGCACTACATCGCCACCTCAGCGACTCGCACCACACCACCTCAGCGACTCACACCACACCACCTCAGCGACTCGCACCACACCACCACCTCAGCGACTCGCACCACACCACCTCAGCGACTCACACCACACCACCATCTCAGCAACTCGCACCACACCACCATCTCAGCGACTCGCACCACGCTACCACCTCAGCGACTCACACTACATCACCACCTCAGCGACTCACACCACAACACCATCTCAGTGACTCACACTACATCACCTCAGCGACTCACACCATACCACCACCTCAGTGACTCACACTACATCACCACATCAGCGACTCGCACTACATCGCCACCTCAGCGACTCGCACCACACCACCACCTCAGCGACTCACACCACACCATCTCCTCAGCGACTCGCACCACACCACCACCTCAGCGAGTCACACTACATCACCACATCAGCGACTCCCACTACATCGCCACCTCAGCGACTCACACCACACCACCGCCTCAGCGACTCACACCACACCACCACCTCAGTGACTCACACTACATCACCACATCAGCGACTCCCACTACATCGCCACCTCAGCGACTCACACCACACCACCGCCTCAGCGACTCGCGCCACACCACCGCCTCAGCGACTCTCACTACATCACCACCTCGGCGACTCACACCACACCACCACCTCAGTGACTCACACTACATCACCACATCAGCGACTCCCACTACATCGCCACCTCAGTGACTCGCACCACACCACCACCTCAGCGACTCACACCACACCACCGCCTCAGCGACTCGCGCCACACCACCACCTCAGCGACTCACACTACATCACCACCTCGGCGACTCACACCACACCACCACCTCAGTGACTCACACTACATCACCACATCAGCGACTCGCACTACATCGCCACCTCAACGACTCGCACCACACCACCTCAGCGACTCACACCACACCACCACCTCAGCGACTCGCACCACACCACCACCTCAGCGACTCGCACCACACCACCACCTCAGCGACTCACACCACACCACCACCTCAGCGACTCACACTCTCACTAACTGAAAAGAATATTAATTGTTTAGCAATAAATTCAAATGCTTGTGAGAGACCGGGGTTCGATCCCCAGCGTGTGTCCTTACACCTGCTGGGGATGTTTATCTAGCAAGCAAGTAGGTACCTGGGTGTTAGTCGACTGGTGTGGGTGGCATCCTGAGGGACAAGATTGATGATCACTGTGGAAACAAGACTAAGTCCTTGGTGACACAGTAATTATCTTGGGCCATCCCGGGTGGTTCATCTCCCAACAGTATCTTACCTTAACTTCAGAAAGGCCTTCATATACCTACGAGTTATGTACGAGAAATGACTTTACGAGCTAAATTCGAACGTATGCGTTACAATGCAAATTGGATGAGCTGCGGCTTCCAGGATGCTGAGAACAACATGGGGTCACCCTACCTTGAGGTCGTTCCAGGAGTCTTCGCCCCTGGAACGGCCGGGTCCTCGACCAGGCCGAACAAGTGGAAGAAAGCTCAAAGATCAAGGAGAGAAAAGAACCTTGGTGAAAATATAACAAATAAAGCAAATGTCACCAGGATATGACATTACCAATCATTTAAAAAGCACTGACGAGAACCAATAATCTACACTTCAGGAATTTATGGAAGACATATGTTAGGTGAGTCATCGAGTACGTGGCCCCAGCATGAAGCCCAAACCTGATAAAGCATGCGAACAAGGAGCCTATGGTTCATAAGTTTGCAAGGTTATTAATAGAGCTGAGATATATGTGTTACGAGGCGAGATTAACGGAACTAAACCTCACAACCTGGCGAAGGTGAGACATAATTACAGTATACACAATACTAATAGAGATACATAGAGCAGAATGAGACAAACTGTTTGAATTAATATGGCCAGGATCATAGTTACTTCAGTGACCCCATACACTATACTACCACCATAGTGACATACACTATACTACCACCATAGTGACATGTACACTATACTACCACCATAGTGACATGTACACTATACTACCACCATAGTGACATGTACACTATACTACCACCATAGTGACCCCATACACTATACTACCACCACAGTGACACACACTATACTACCACCATAGTGACACACACTATACTGCCACCACAGTGACCCATACACTATACTACCACCATAGTGACATGTACACTATACTACAACAATACTGACCCATACACTATACTACCACCACAGTGACATGTACACTATACTACAACCATACTGACCCATACACTATACTACCACCATAGTGACATGTACACTATACTACAACCATACTGACCCATACACTATACTACCACCACAGTGACACACACTATACTACCACCACAGTGACACACTATACTGTCGCCACAGTGACCCATACACTATACTACCACCATAGTGACATGTACACTATACTACAACCATACTGACCCATACACTATACTACCACCACAGTGACACACACTATACTACCACCACAGTGACACACTATACTGTCACCACAGTGACCCATACACTATACTACCACCATAGTGACATGTACACTATACTACAACCATACTGACCCATACACTATACTACCACCACAGTGACACACACTATACTACCACCATAGTGACACACACTATACTGCCACCACAGTGACCCATACACTATACTACCACCATAGTGACATGTACACTATACTACAACCATACTGACCCATACACTATACTACCACCACAGTGACACACCCTATACTACCACCACAGTGACCCATACACAATACTACCACCACAGTGACACACGCTATACTGCCACCACAGGGACCCTCACACTATACTACCACCACAGTGACACACACTATACTGTCACCACAGTGACCCATACACTATACTAACACCATAGTGACATATACACTATACTACAACCATACTGACCCATACACTATACTACCACCACAGTGACACACACTATACTACCACCATAGTGACACACACTATACTGCCACCACAGTTACCCATACACCATACTACCACCATAGTGACATATACACTATACTACAACCATACTAACCCATACACTATACTACCACCACAGTGACACACACTGTACTACCACCATAGTGACTCACACTATACTGCCACTATAGTGACATACACTATACTGCCACCACAGTGACCCATACACTATACCACCACCATAGTGACCCATACACTATACTGCAACCATACTGACCCATACACTATACTACAACCATACTGACCCATACACTATACTATCACCATAGTGACCTAAACACTATATTATCACCATAGTGACCCATACACTATACTACCACCATCGTAACCCATACACTATACTACCACCATAGTGACCCATACACTATACTACCACCATACTGACTCATACACTATACTACCACCATAGTGACCCAAACACTATATTACCACCATAGTGACCCATACACTATACTACCACCATCGTGACCCATACACTATACTACCACCATAGTGACCCATACATTATACTACCACTATAGTGACACACTATATTACCACCACAGTGACACATACACAATACTACCACCATCGTGACCCATACACTACACTACCACCATAGTGACCCATACACTATACTACCACCATAGTGACCCATACACTATACTACCACCACAGTGACACATACACTACACTACCACCACAGTGACACATACACTATACTACCACAATAGTGACCCATACACTATACTACCACCAAAGTGACGCATACACTATACTACCACCACAGTGACACATACACTACACTACCACCACAGTGACACATACACTATACTACCACCATAGTGACACATACACTATACTACCACCACAGTGACACATACACTACACTACAAGCACAGTGACACATACACTATACTACCACCATAGTGACACATACACTATACAACCACTATAGTGACCCATACACTATACTACCACCACAGTGACACATACACTACACTCCCACCACAGTGACACATACACTATACTACCACCACAGTGACACATACGCTATATTACCACCATAGTGACACATACACTATACTACTACCACAGTGACACATACTACCACCATAGTGACACATACACTATACTACCACCACAGTGACACATACACTACACTCCCACCACAGTGACACATACACTATACTACCACCACTGTGACCCAAACGCTATATTACCACCATAGTGACACATACACTATACTACCACAACGGTGATACATACTACCACCATAGTGACACACACACTATACTACCACCACAGTGACACATACACTATACTACCACCACTGTGACCCAAACGCTATATTACCACCATAGTGACACATACACTATACTACCACAACGGTGATACATACTACCACCATAGTGACACATACACTATACTACCACCACTGTGACCCATACGCTATATTACCACCACAGTGATACATACACTACACTACCAACAAGGTGACACATACACTATACTACCACAATAGTGACCCATACACTACACTATCACCACAGTGATACATACACTACACTCCCACCACAGTGACACATACACTATATTACCACCACAGTGATACATACACTACACTCCCACCACAGTGACACATACACTATATTACCACCACAGTGACACATACACTATATTACCACCACAGTGATACATACACTACACTACCACCACAGTGACACATACACTATATTACCACCACAATGATACATACACTATATTACCACCACAGTGACACATACACTATATTACCACCACAGTGATACATACACTACACTACCACAATAGTGACACATACACTATACTACCACCACAGTGACACATACACTATACTACCACAATAGTGACCCATACACTAGACTACCACCACAGTGATACATACACTACACTACCACCACAGTGACACATACACTATACTACCACAATAGTGACCCATACACTACACTACCACCACAGTGATACATACACTACACTACCACCACAGTGATACACTACACTACCACCACAGTGATACATACACTATACTGAACATTAAAATGGTATAAAATACCGACAGGTTGTTAGGTAAGACACATATGCAACAGTTAGGTATCTTTATTATGAAACGTTTCGCCTACACAGTAGGCTTCTTCAGTCAAGTACAGAAAAGTTGATAGAAGCAGAAGATACTTGAAGACGATGTAATCAGTCCATCACCCTTAAAGTTTTGAGGTGGTCAGTCCCTCAGTCTGGAGAAGAGCATTGTTCCATAGTATGAAACAATATGGAGATGAAGTGACAGAATGGAGCATTTTATAGCGCCAAGAGGTGAGACGTAGGCCACTAGGAGAGGTAAGAACTCAGATGTTGAGAGGTCAGGTCCCTCTCGAATCCAGCCGCTCTCACTAGTGGAAGTTGTCGAAGTTGATTGCAGGTCTGTACCAAGATACCCTTGTGTTGCAGTGTCTGACAGATTGAACATTAAAATGGTATAAAATACCGACAGGTTGTTAGGTAAGACACATATGCAACAGTTAGGTATCTTTATTATGAAACGTTTCGCCTAAACAGTAGGCTTCTTCAGTCAAGTACAGAAAAGTTGATAGAAGCAGAAGATACTTGAAGACGATGTAATCAGTCCATCACCCTTAAAGTTTTGAGGTGGTCAGTCCCTCAGTCTGGAGAAGAGCATTGTTCCATAGTATGAAACAATACACTATACTACCACCACAGTGACACATACACTATACTACCACAATAGTGACCCATACACTACACTACCACCACAGTGATACACTATACTACCACCACAGTGATACATACACTACACTACCACCACAGTGATACACTATACTACCACCACAGTGATACATACACTACACTACCACCACAGTGATACACCATACTACCACCACAGTGATACATACACTATACTACCACCACAGTGATACATACACTATACTACCACCACAGTGATACATACACTATACTACCACCACAGTGATACATACACTACACTACCACCACAGTGATACATACACTACACTACCACCACAGTGATACACTATACTACCACCACAGTGATACATACACTATACTACCACCACAGTGATACATACACTATACTACCACCACAGTGATACATACACTACACTACCACCACAGTGATACATACACTATTCTACCACCACAGTGATACATACACTACACTACCACCACAGTGATACATACACTATACTACCACCACAGTGATACATACACTATACTACCACCACAGTGATACATACACTACACTACCACCACAGTGATACATACACTATACTACCACCACAGTGACCCATACACTAAACTACGCCACAGTGACACACACACCACCCTGTCTGCCGCCTTGCTGCCACACCACACAGTCTGACGCCTCGCTGCCACACCACCCAGTCTGCTGCCTCGCTGCCACACCACCCAGTCTGCTGCCTCGCTGCCTCGCTGCCACACCACACAGTCTACTGCCTCGCTGCCACACCACCCAGTCTGCTGCCTCGCTGCCACACCACCCAGTCTGCTGCCTCGCTGCCACACCACCCAGTCTGCTGCCTCGCTGCCACACCACACAGTCTGCTGCCTCGCTGCCACACCACACAGTCTGCTGCCTCGCTGCCACACCACCCAGTCTGCTGCCTCTCTGCCACACCACACAGTCTGCTGCCTCGCTGGCACACCACTCAGTCTGCTGCCTCTCTGCCACACCACACAGTCTGCTGCCTCTCTGCCACACCACACAGTCTGCTGCCTCGCTGCCACACCACACAGTCTGCTGCCTCGCTGCCACACCACACAGTCTGCTGCCTCGCTGCCACACCACACAGTCTTCTGCCTCGCTGTCACACCACCCAGTCTGCCGCCTCGCTGTCACACCACACAGTCTGCTGCCTCGCTGTCACACCACACAGTCTGCTGCCTCCCTGCCACACCACCCAGTCTGCTGCCTCTCTGCCACACCACACAGTCTGCTGCCTCGCTGGCACACCACTCAGTCTGCTGCCTCTCTGCCACACCACACAGTCTGCTGCCTCTCTGCCACACCACACAGTCTGCTGCCTCGCTGCCACACCACACAGTCTTCTGCCTCGCTGTCACACCACCCAGTCTGCCGCCTCGCTGCCACACCACACAGTCTGCTGCCTCGCTGCCACACCACACAGTCTGCTGCCTCCCTGCCACACCACCCAGTCTGCTGCCTCTCTGCCACACCACACAGTCTGCTGCCTCGCTGGCACACCACTCAGTCTGCTGCCTCTCTGCCACACCACACAGTCTGCTGCCTCTCTGCCACACCACACAGTCTGCTGCCTCGCTGCCACACCACACAGTCTGCTGCCTCGCTGCCACACCACACAGTCTGCTGCCTCGCTGCCACACCACACAGTCTTCTGCCTCGCTGTCACACCACCCAGTCTGCCGCCTCGCTGTCACACCACACAGTCTGCTGCCTCGCTGTCAAACCACACAGTCTGCTGCCTCGCTGCCACACCACCCAGTCTGCTGCCTCGCTGCCACACCACACAGTCTGCTGCCTCGCTGCCACACCACACAGTCTGCTGCCTCGCTGCCACACCACACAGTCTGCTGCCTCGCTGCCACACCACACAGTCTGCTGCCTCGCTGCCACACCACCCAGTCTGCTGCCTCGCTGCCACACCACCCAGTCTGCTGCCTCGCTGCCACACCACACGGTCTGCTGCCTCGCTCCCACACCACACAGTCTGCTGCCTCGCTGCCACACCACCCAGTCTGCTGCCTCTCTGCCACACCACACAGTCTGCTGCCTCGCTGGCACACCACTCAGTCTGCTGCCTCTCTGCCACACCACACAGTCTGCTGCCTCTCTGCCACACCACACAGTCTGCTGCCTCGCTGCCACACCACACAGTCTGCTGCCTCGCTGCCACACCACACAGTCTGCTGCCTCGCTGCCACACCACACAGTCTTCTGCCTCGCTGTCACACCACCCAGTCTGCCGCCTCGCTGTCACACCACACAGTCTGCTGCCTCGCTGTCAAACCACACAGTCTGCTGCCTCGCTGCCACACCACCCAGTCTGCTGCCTCGCTGCCACACCACACAGTCTGCTGCCTCGCTGCCACACCACACAGTCTGCTGCCTCGCTGCCACACCACACAGTCTGCTGCCTCGCTGCCACACCACACAGTCTGCTGCCTCGCTGCCACACCACCCAGTCTGCTGCCTCGCTGCCACACCACCCAGTCTGCTGCCTCGCTGCCACACCACCCAGTCTGCTGCCTTGCTGCCACACCACCCAGTCTGCTGCCTCGCTGCCACTCCACACAGTCTGCTGCCTCGCTGCCACACCACCCAGTCTGCTGCCTCGCTGCCACACCACCCAGTCTGCTGCCTCGCTGCCACACCACCCAGTCTGCTGCCTCGCTGCCACACCACCCAGTCTGCTGCCTCGCTGCCACACCACCCAGTCTGCTGCCTCGCTGCCACACCACACAGTCTGCTGCCTCGCTGCCACACCACACAGTCTGCTGCCTCCCTGCCACACCACACAGTCTGCTGCCTCGCTCCCACACCACACAGTCTGCTGCCTCGCTGCCTCGCTGCCACACCACCCAGTCTTCTGCCTCGCTGCCACACCACACAGTCTGCTGCCTCTCTGCCACACCACCCAGTCTGCTGCCTCGCTGCCACACCACACAGTCTGCTGCCTCCCTGCCACACCACACATTCTGCTGCCTCGCTGCCACACCACCCAGTCTGCTGCCTCCCTGCCACACCACCCAGTCTGCTGCCTCGCTGCCACACCACACAGTCTGCTGCCTCGCTGCCCCACCACACAGTCTGCTGCCTCGCTGCCCCACCACACAGTCTGCTGCCTCGCTGCCACACCACACAGTCTGCTGCCTCGCTGCCACACCACACAGTCTGCTGCCTCGCTGCCACACCACACAGTCTGCTGCCTCGCTGCCACACCACACAGTCTGCTGCCTCTCTGCCACACCACCCAGTCTGCTGCCTCGCTGCCACACCACCCAGTCTGCTGCCTCGCTGCCACACCACACAGTCTGCTGCCTCGCTGCCCCACCACACAGTCTGCTGCCTCGCTGCCACACCACACAGTCTGCTGCCTCGCTGCCCCACCACACAGTCTGCTGCCTCGCTGCCACACCACACAGTCTGCTGCCTCGCTGCCACACCACACAGTCTGCTGCCTCGCTGCCTCGCTGCCACACCACCCAGTCTTCTGCCTCGCTGCCACACCACACAGTCTGCTGCCTCTCTGCCACACCACCCAGTCTGCTGCCTCGCTGCCACACCACACATTCTGCTGCCTCCCTGCCACACCACACATTCTGCTGCCTCGCTGCCACACCACACAGTCTGCTGCCTCGCTGCCACACCACACAGTCTGCTGCCTCGCTGCCACACCACACAGTCTGCTGCCTCGCTGCCACACCACACAGTCTGCTGCCTCGCTGCCACACCACACAGTCTGCTGCCTCGCTGCCACACCACACAGTCTGCTGCCTCGCTGCCCCACCACACAGTCTGCTGCCTCGCTGCCACACCACACAGTCTGCTGCCTCTCTGCCACACCACCCAGTCTGCTGCCTCGCTGCCACACCACCCAGTCTGCTGCCTCGCTGCCACACCACACAGTCTGCTGCCTCGCTGCCACACCACACAGTCTGCTGCCTCGCTGCCACACCACACAGTCTGCTGCCTCGCTGCCACACCACACAGTCTGCTGCCTCGCTGCCACACCACACAGTCTGCTGCCTCGCTGCCCCACCACACAGTCTGCTGCCTCGCTGCCACACCACACAGTCTGCTGCCTCGCTGCCCCACCACACAGTCTGCTGCCTCGCTGCCACACCACACAGTCTGCTGCCTCGCTGCCACACCACCCAGTCCTGTTTTTCAACGTTTTGGGGTAAATATTCATTATTCATTGTTAAGTAACCTAAACTAACGTAACTCAGCTTAACATAACTTAGCCTAATCCTATATAACTTAATGAAACCTAACCGAACCCTATCTTTTGAATTCTAACCCAATATCCTTATTCAACCTGACCCGGCGTAACCTAACTCAACTTAACCTAACCTAACCTAACCTAACTTAACCCACCTTACCCAACCTATCCTACCCTTCATAATGTAGCCCGACACAACCTAACTTAACCTAACCTACTCTACACCTACTCTAACCTAATCTTACCTAACCTAACCTCCTCTCAACTCGTCACCTCACCTCACCTCGCCTCACCTCACCTCGCCTCACCTCACCTCATCTCGCCTCACCACACCTCACCTCTCCTCACCTCGCCTCGCCTCACCTCACCTCACCTCGCCTCACCTCATCTCGCTTCACCTCACCTCACCTCGCCTCACCTCACCTCGCCTCACCTCACCTCACCTCGCCTCACCTCACCTCACCTCGCCTCACCTCACCTCACCTCACCTCACCTCACCTCGCCTCACCTCACCTCGCCTCACCTCACCTCACCTCACCTTACCTCACCTCGCCTCACCTCACCTCGCCTCACCTCGCCTCACCTCGCCTCACCTCGCCTTACCTCACCTCGCCTCACCTCACCTCGCCTCACCTCGCCTCACCTCACCTCGCCTCACCTCACCTCACCTCGCCTTACCTCACCTCGCCTCACCACACCTCGCCTCGCCTCACCTCACCTCACCTCGCCTCACCTCACCTCGCCTCGCCTGACCTCACCTCGCCTCACCTCACCTCACCTCGCCTCACCTCACCTCGCCTCACCTCACCTCGCCTCACCTCACCTCACCTCGCGTCACCTCACCTCACCTCACCTCGCCTCGCCTCACCTCACCTCCCCTCTCCTCACCTCGCCTCACCTCACCTCGCCTCACCTCACCTCACCTCACCTCACCTCGCCTCACCTCGCCTCACCTCCCCTCACCTCCCCTCACCTCACCTCACCTCACCTCACCTCGCCTCACCTCACCTCGCCTCGCCTCACCTCACCTCGCCTCACCTCACCTCACCTCGCCTCACCTCACCTCGCCTCGCCTCGCCTCCTCACCTCACCTCACCTCGCCTCGCCTCACCTCACCTCGCCTCACCTCACCTCACCTCGCCTCACCTCACCTCGAATCACCTCACCTCACCTCGCCTCACCTCACCTCACCTCGCCTCTCCTCGCCTCACCTCGCCTCACCTCGCCTCACCTCACCTCACCTCACCTCGCCTCACCTCGCCTCGCCTCACCTCACCTCGCCTCACCTCGCCTCACCTCACCTCACCTCGCCTCGCCTCACCTCGCCTCGCCTCACCTCACCTCGGCTCACCTCACCTCACCTAACCTCACCTCACTTAACCCAGCCTAAAGTAAAGAAAGCATGTTATGTTTTTGGAAAGGAACAAAAGAGCCGAAAATCAGCATAGTGTTATGAGGACTGGTTGTCGAACCCACGACACTAGGGTCGACAACCAGACAACCAGTTCCTTCAGTTCTCTCTCTCTGTCTCTCTCTCACTCTGTCTATGTCTGTCTCTGTCTCTGGCAGTCTCTCATTCATAGCGCACAGAGGGGCCAGCAGCTGTGATTCGACCCCTGCAACCTTATCTAGGTGAATACACACACAACAACAGTTGCATCATTATTATTACTTCCAGCAGAGCTGCTGACTGATGCTGCTGACTGATGCTGCTGACTGATGCTGCTGAATGATGCTGCTGAATGATGCTGCTGACTTATGCTGCTGACTGATGCTGCTGACTGATGCTGCTGACTGATGCTGCTGACTGATGCTGCTGACTGATGCTGCTGAATGATGCTGCTGAATGATGCTGCTGACTTATGCTGCTGACTGATGCTGCTGACTGATGCTGCTGACTGATGCTGCTGACTGATGCTGCTGACTGATGCTGCTGACTGATGCTGCTGACTGATGCTGCTGACTGATGCTGCTGACTGATGCTGCTGACTGATGCTGCTGACTGATGCTGCTGACTGATGCTGCTGACTGATGCTGCTGACTGATGCTGCTGACTGATGCTGCTGACTGATGCTGCTGACTGATGCTGCTGACTGATGCTGCTGACTGATGCTGCTGCTGCTGCTGACTGATGCTGCTGACTGATGCTGCTGACTGATGCTGCTGACTGATGCTGCTGACTGATGCTGCTGACTGATGCTGCTGACTGATCCTGCTGACTGATCCTGCTGATTGATGCTGCTGACTGATCCTGCTGACTGATCTTGCTGACTGATGCTGCTGACTGATCCTGCTGACTGATCTTGCTGACTGATGCTGCTGACTGATGCTGCTGACTGATCTTGCTGACTTATGCTGCTGACTGATGCTGCTGACTGATGCTGCTGACTGATGCTGCTGACTGATGCTGCTGACTGATGCTGCTGACTGATGCTGCTGACTGATGCTGCTGACTGATGCTGCTGACTGATGCTGCTGACTGATGCTGTTGACTGATGCTGCTGACTGATGCTGCTGACTGATGCTGTTGACTGATGCTGCTGACTGATGCTGCTGACTGATGCTGTTGACTGATGCTGCTGACTGATGCTGCTGACTGATGCTGCTGACTGATGATGCTGACTGATGCTGCTGACTGATGCTGCTGACTGATGCTGTTGACTGATGCTGCTGACTGATGCTGCTGACTGATGCTGCTGACTGATGCTGCTGACTGATGCTGCTGACTGATGCTGCTGACTGATGCTGCTGACTGATCCTGCTGACTGATGCTGCTGACTGATGCTGCTGACTGATGCTGCTGACTGATGCTGCTGACTGATGCTGCTGACTGATGCTGCTGACTGATGCTGCTGACTGATGCTGCTGACTGATGCTGCTGACTGATGCTGCTGACTGATGCTGCTGACTGACACCCATGTTATGACACTGGTCTAGTTATGACACTAGTCTTAGTTTTGACACTGGTCTTAGTTATGACACTGGTCTTAGTTATGACACTGGTCTTAGTTATGACACTGGTCTAGTTATGACACTGGTCTTAGTTATGACACTGGTCTAGTTATGACACTGGTCTAGTTATGACACTAGTCTTAATTATGACACTGGTCTAGTTATGACACTGGTCTTAGTTATGACACTGGTCTAGTTATGACACTGGTCTAGTTATGACACTGGTCTAGTTATGACACTGGTCTAGTTATGACACTGGTCTAGTTATGACACTGGTCTAGTTATGACACTGGTCTAGTTATGACACTGGTCTAGTTATGACACTGGTCTAGTTATGACACTGGTCTAGTTATGACACTGGTCTTAGTTATGACACTGGTCTTAGTTATGACACTGGTCTTAGTTATGACACTGGTCTTAGTTATGACACTGGTCTTAGTTATGACACTGGTCTAGTTATGACACTGGTCTAGTTATGACACTGGTCTAGTTATGACACTGGTCTAGTTATGACACTGGTCTAGTTATGACACTGGTCTAGTTATGACACTGGTCTAGTTATGACACTGGTCTAGTTATGACACTGGTCTAGTTATGACACTGGTCTAGTTATGACACTGGTCTAGTTATGACACTGGTCTAGTTATGACACTGGTCTAGTTATGACACTGGTCTTAGTTATGACACTGGTCTTAGTTATGACACTGGTCTTAGTTATGACACTGGTCTTAGTTATGACACTGGTCTAGTTATGACACTGGTCTAGTTATGACACTAGTCTTAATTATGACACTGGTCTTAGTTATGACACTAGTCTTAGTTATGACACTGGTCTTAGTTATGACACTGGTCTTAGTTATGACACTGGTCTTAGTTATGACACTGGTCTTAGTTATGACACTGCTGTTAGTTTTGACACTGGTCTTAGTTATGACACTAGTGTTAGTTATGACACTGGTCTTAGTTATGACACTGGTCTAGTTATGACACTGGTCTTAGTTATGACACTAGTCTTAGTTATGACACTGGTCTTAGTTATGACACTAGTCTTAGTTATGACACTGGTCTTAGTTATGACACTGGTCTTAGTTATGACACTGGTCTTAGTTATGACACTGGTCTTAGTTATGACACTAGTCTTAGTTATGACACTGGTCTTAGTTATGACACTAGTCTTAGTTATGACACTGGTCTTAGTTATGACACTAGTCTTAGTTATGACACTGGTCTTAGTTATGACACTAGTCTTAGTTATGACACTGGTCTTAGTTATGACACTGGTCTTAGTTATGACACTGGTCTTAGTTATGACACTGGTCTTAGTTATGACACTGGTCTTAGTTATGACACTGGTCTTTGTCATGACACTGGTCTTAGTTATGTCACTAGTCTTAGTTATGACACTAGTCTTAGTTATGACACTGGTCTTAGTTATGACACTGTTCTTAATTATGACACTAGTCTTAGTTATGACACTAGTCTTAGTTATGACACTGTTATCACTTAGTTATGACACTGGTCTTAGTCATGTGGTCTTAGTGACACTGGTATTAGTTATGACACTGGTCTTAGTTATGACACTGGTCTTAGTTATGACACTGGTCTTAGTTATGACACTAGTCTTAGTTATGACACTGGTCTTAGTTATGACACTGGTCTTAGTTATGACACTGGTCTTAGTTATGACACTGGTCTTAGTTATGACACTGGTCTTAGTTATGACACTGGTCTTAGTTATGACACTAGTTTTAGTTATGACACTGGTCTTAGTTATGACACTGGTCTTAGTTATGACACTGGTCTTAGTTATGACACTGGTCTTAGTTATGACACTGGTCTTAGTTATGACACTGGTCTTAGTTATGACACTGGTCTTAGTTATGACACTGGTCTTAGTTATGACACTGGTCTTAGTTATGACACTGGTCTTAGTTATGACACTGGTCTTAGTTATGACACTGGTCTTAGTTATGACACTGGTCTTAGTTATGACACTGGTCTTAGTTATGACACTGGTCTTAGTTATGACACTGGTCTTAGTTATGACACTGGTCTTAGTTATGACACTAGTCTTAGTTATGACACTGGTCTTAGTTATGACACTGGTCTTAGTTATGACACTGGTCTTAGTTATGACACTAGTCTTAGTTTTGACACTGGTCTTAGTTATGACACTGGTCTTAGTTATGACACTGGTCTTAGTTATGACACTGGTCTTAGTTATGACACTGGTCTTAGTTATGACACTGGTCTTAGTTATGACACTGGTCTTAGTTATGACATTAGTCTTAGTTATGACACTGGTCTTAGTTATGACATTGGTCTAGTTATGACACTGGTCTAGTTATGACACTGGTCTTAGTTATGACACTAGTCTTAGTTATGACACTGGTCTTAGTTATGACACTAGTCTTAGTTATGACACTGGTCTTAGTTATGAAACTAGTCTTAGTTATGACACTGGTCTTAGTAATGAAACTTGTCTTAGTTATGACACTGGTCTTAGTTATGACACTGGTCTTAGTTATGACACTGGTCTTAGTTATGACACTGGTCTTAGTTATGACACTGGTCTTAGTTATGACACTGGTCTTAGTTATGACACTGGTCTTAGTTATGACACTGGTCTTAGTCACTGGTCTAGTTATGACACTGGTCTTAGTTATGACACTGGTCTTAGTTATGACACTGGTCTAGTTATGACACTGGTCTTAGTTATGACACTGTTCTTAGTTATGAAACTGGTCTTAGTTATGACACTGGTCTTAGTTATGACACTGCTGTTAGTTTTGACACTGGTCTTAGTTATGACACTAGTGTTAGTTATGACACTGGTCTTAGTTATGACACTGGTCTAGTTATGACACTGACCTTAGTTATGACACTGGTCACTGGTCTTAGTTTTGACACTGGTCTTAGTTATGACACTAGTCTTAGTTATGACACTAGTCTTAGTTATGACACTAGTCTTACTTATGACACTGGTATTAGTTATGACACTGGTCTTAGTTATGACACTGTTCTTAGTTATGACACAGGTCTTAGTTATGACACTAGTCTTACTTATGACACGTGTCTTAGTTATGACACTAGTCTTACTTATGACACTGGTATTAGTTATGACACTGGTCTTAGTCATGACACTGGTCTTAGTCATGACACTGGTCTTAGTCATGACACTGGTCTTAGTCATGACACTGGTCTTAGTCATGACACTGGTCTTAGTCATGACACTGGTCTTAGTCATGACACTGGTCTTAGTCATGACACTGGTCTTAGTCATGACACTGGTCTTAGTCATGACACTGGTCTTAGTCATGACACTGGTCTTAGTCATGACACTGGTCTTAGTCATGACACTGGTCTTAGTCATGACACTGGTCTTAGTCATGACACTGGTCTTAGTCATGACACTGGTCTTAGTCATGACACTGGTCTTAGTCATGACACTGGTCTTAGTCATGACACTGGTCTTATGTGGTCTATGACACTGGTCTTAGTTATGACACTAGTCTTACTTTTGACACTGGTATTAGTTATGACACTGGTCTTAGTTATGACACTGTTCTTAGTTATGACACTGGTCTTAGTTATGACACTATTGTTATTTATGACACTGGTCTTAGTTATGACACTGGTCTTAGTCATGACACTGGTCTTAGTCATGACACTGGTCTTAGTCATGACACTGGTCTTAGTCATGACACTGGTCTTAGTCATGACACTGGTCTTAGTCATGACACTGGTCTTAGTCATGACACTGGTCTTAGTCATGACACTGGTCTTAGTCATGACACTTGTCTTAGTCATGACACTTGTCTTAGTTATGACACTGGTTTTAGTCATGACACTGGTTTTAGCCATCACACTGGTGTTAGTCATAACACTGGTCTTTAGTCTAGTTATGACATTGGTCTTAGTTATGACACTGGTCTTAGTTATGACACTGGTCTTAGTTATGACGCTGGTCTTAGTCATGACACTGGTCTTAGTTATGACATTAGTCTTAGTTATGGCACTGGTCTTAGTTATGACATTGGTCTAGTTATGACATTGGTCTTAGTTATGACACTGGTCTTAGTTATGACACTGGTCTTAGTTATGACACTGGTCTTAGTTATGACACTTCTAGTCACTGGTCTGGTCTAGTTATGACACTGGTCTTAGTTATGACACTGGTCTAGTTATGACACTGGTCTTAGTTATGACACTGGTCTAGTTATGACACTGGTCTAGTTATGACACTGGTCTAGTTATGACACTTGTCAAGTTATGACACTGGTCTAGTTATGACTTAGTTATGACATTGGTCTAATTATGACACTGGTCTTAGTTATGACAGAGGTCTTAGTAATGACACTGGTCTTAGTCATGACACTGGTCTTAGTCATGACACTGGTCTTAGTCATGACACTGGTCTTAGTCATGACACTGGTCTTAGTCATGACACTGGTCTTAGTCATGACACTGGTCTTAGTCATGACACTGGTCTTAGTCATGACACTGGTCTTAGTCATGACACTGGTCTTAGTCATGACACTGGTCTTAGTCATGACACTGGTCTTAGTCATGACACTGGTCTTAGTCATGACACTGGTCTTAGTCATGACACTGGTCTTAGTCATGACACTGGTCTTAGTTATGACACTAGTGTTAGTTATGACACTGGTCTTAGTTATGACACTGGTCTTAGTTATGACACTGGTCTTAGTTATGACACTGGTCTTAGTTATGACACTGGTCTTAGTTATGACACTAGTGTTAGTTATGACACTGGTCTTAGTTATGACACTTGTCTAGTTATGACACTGGTCTTACTTATGACACTAGTCTTAGTTATGACACTGGTCTTAGTTATGAAACTAGTCTTAGTTATGACACTGGTCTTAGTAATGAAACTTGTCTTAGTTATGACACTGGTCTTAGTTATGACATTGGTCTTACTTATGACACTAGTCTTAGTTATGAAACTAGTCTTAGTTATGACACTGGTCTTAGTAATGAAACTTGTCTTAGTTATGACACTGGTCTTAGTTATGAAACTAGTCTTAGTTATGACACTGGTCTTAGTTATGACACTGGTCTTAGTTATGACACTGGTCTTAGTTATGACACTGGTCTTAGTTATGACACTAGTCTTAGTTATGACACTAGTCTTAGTTATGACACTAGTCTTACTTATGACACTGGTATTAGTTATGACACTGGTCTTAGTTATGACACTGTTCTTAGTTATGACACTAGTCTTACTTATGACACTGGTATTAGTTATGACACTGGTCTTAGTTATGACACTGTTCTTAGTTATGACACTGGTCTTAGTTATGACACTGGTCTTAGTTATGACATTGGTCTTAGTTATGACACTGGTCTTAGTTATGACACTGGTCTTAGTTATGACACTGGTCTTAGTTATGACACTGGTCTTAGTTATGACACTAGTCTTAGTTATGACACTGGTCTTAGTTATGACACTGGTCTTAGTTATGACACTGGTCTTAGTTATGACACTGGTCTTAGTTATGACACTGGTCTTAGTTATGACACTGGTCTTAGTTATGACACTGGTCTTAGTTATGACACTGGTCTTAGTTATGACACTGGTCTTAGTTATGACACTGGTCTTAGTTATGACACTGGTCTTAGTTATGACACTGGTCTTAGTTATGACACTAGTCTTAGTTATGACACTGGTCTTAGTTATGACACTGGTCTTAGTTATGACACTAGTCTTAGTTATGACACTAGTCTTAGTTATGACACTAGTCTTAGTTATGACACTGGTCTTAGTTATGACACTAGTCTTAGTTATGACACTGGTCTTAGTTATGACACTAGTCTTAGTTATGACACTGGTCTTAGTTATGACACTGGTCTTAGTTATGACACTGGTCTTAGTTATGACACTGGTCTTAGTTATGACACTAGTCTTAGTTATGACACTGGTCTTAGTTATGACACTAGTCTTACTTATGACACTGGTATTAGTTATGACACTGGTCTTAGTTATGACACTGTTCTTAGTTATGACACTGGTCTTAGTTATGACACTGGTCTTAGTTATGACACTGGTCTTAGTTATGACACTGGTCTTAGTTATGACACTGGTCTTAGTTATGACACTGGTCTTAGTTATGACACTAGTCTTAGTTATGACACTGGTCTTAGTTATGACACTGGTCTTAGTTATGACACTGGTCTTAGTTATGACACTGGTCTTAGTTATGACACTGGTCTTAGTTATGACACTGGTCTTAGTTATGACACTGGTCTTAGTTATGACACTGGTCTTAGTTATGACACTGGTCTTAGTTATGACACTGGTCTTAGTTATGACACTGGTCTAGTTATGACACTGGTCTTAGTTATGACACTGTTCTTAGTTATGAAACTGGTCTTAGTTATGACACTGGTCTTAGTTATGACACTGCTGTTAGTTTTGACACTGGTCTTAGTTATGACACTAGTGTTAGTTATGACACTGGTCTTAGTTATGACACTGGTCTTAGTTATGACACTGGTCTTAGTTATGACACTGGTCTTAGTTATGACACTGGTCTTAGTTATGACACTTGTCTTAGTTATGACACTGGTCTTAGTTATGACACTGGTCTTAGTTATGACACTGGTCTTAGTTATGACACTGGTCTTAGTTATGACACTGGTCTTAGTTATGACACTAGTCTTAGTTATGACACTGGTCTTAGTTATGACACTGGTCTTAGTTATGACACTGGTCTTAGTTATGACACTGGTCTTAGTTATGACACTAGTCTTAGTTATGACACTAGTGTTAGTCATGACACTGGTCTTAGTTATGACACTAGTGTTAGTTATGACACTGGTCTTAGTTATGACACTAGTCTTACTTTTGACACTGGTATTAGTTATGACACTGGTCTTAGTTATGACACTGGTCTTAGTTATGACACTGTTCTTAGTTATGACACTGGTCTTAGTTATGACACTGGTCTTAGTTATGACATTGGTCTTAGTTATGAAACTAGTCTTAGTTATGACACTGGTCTTAGTTATGACACTTGTCTTAGTTATGACACTGGTCTTAGTTATGACACTGGTCTTAGTTATGACACTAGTCTTAGTTATGAAACTAGTCTTAGTTTTGATACTGGTCTTAGTTATGACACTTGTCTTAGTTATGACACTGGTCTTAGTTATGAAACTAGTCTTAGTTATGACACTGGTCTTAGTTATGACACTGGTCTTAGTTATGACACTGGTCTTAGTTATGACACTGGTCTTAGTTATGACACTGGTCTTAGTTATGACACTGGTCTTAGTTATGACACTGGTCTTAGTTATGACACTAGTCTTAGTTATGACACTGGTCTTAGTTATGACACTGGTCTTAGTTATGACACTGGTCTTAGTTATGACACTGGTCTTAGTTATGACACTGGTCTTAGTTATGACACTGGTCTTAGTTATGACACTGGTCTTAGTTATGACACTGGTCTTAGTTATGACACTGGTCTTAGTTATGACACTGGTCTTAGTTATGACACTGGTCTTAGTTATGACACTGGTCTTAGTTATGACACTGGTCTTAGTTATTGCACTGGTCTTAGTTATGACACTGGTCTTAGTTATGAAACTAGTCTTAGTTATGACACTGGTCTTAGTTATGACACTGGTCTTAGTTATGACACTGGTCTTAGTTATGACACTGGTCTTAGTTATGACACTGGTCTTAGTTATGACACTAGTCTTAGTTATGACACTGGTCTTAGTTATGACACTGGTCTTAGTTATGACACTGGTCTTAGTTATGACACTAGTCTTAGTTATGACACTGGTCTTAGTTATGACACTGGTCTTAGTTATGACACTAGTCTTAGTTATGACACTAGTCTTAGTTATGACACTAGTCTTAGTTATGACACTAGTGTCAGTTATGACACTAGTGTTAGTTATGACACTGGTCTTACTTATGACACTGGTATTAGTTATGACACTGGTCTTAGTTATGACACTGGTCTTAGTTATGACACTAGTCTTAGTTATGACACTGGTCTTAGTTATGACACTGGTCTTAGTTATGACACTAGTTTTAGTTATGACACTGGTCTTAGTTATGACACTGGTCTTAGTTATGACACTGGTCTTAGTTATGACACTGGTCTTAGTTATGACACTGGTCTTAGTTATGACACTGGTCTTAGTTATGACACTGGTCTTAGTTATGACACTTGTCTTAGTTATGACACTGGTCTTAGTTATGACACTGGTCTTAGTTATGACACTGGTCTTAGTTATGACACTGGTCTTAGTTATGACACTGGTCTTAGTTATGTCACTGGTTAGTTATGACTGGTCTTAGTTATGACACTGGTCTTAGTTATGACACTAGTCTTAGTTATGACACTGGTCTTAGTTACACTGGTCTTAGTTATGAAACTAGTCTTAGTTATGACACTGGTCTTAGTTATGACACTGGTCTTAGTTATGACACTGGTCTTAGTTATGACACTGGTCTTAGTTATGACACTGGTCTTAGTTATGACACTGGTCTTAGTTATGACACTGGTCTTAGTTATGACACTGGTCTTAGTTATGACACTGGTCTTAGTTATGACACTGGTCTTAGTTATGACACTGGTCTTAGTTATGACACTGGTCTTAGTTATGACACTGGTCTTAGTTATGACACTAGTCTTAGTTATGACACTGGTCTTAGTTATGACACTGGTCTTAGTTATGACACTGGTCTCAGTTATGAAACTGGTCTTAGTTATGACACTAGTCTTAGTTATGACACTGGTCTTAGTTATGACACTAGTCTTAGTTATGACACTAGTCTTAGTTGTGACACTGGTCTTAGTTATGACACTGGTCTTAGTTATGACACTGGTCTCAGTTATGAAACTGGTCTTAGTTATGACACTGGTCTTTGTTATGACACTGGTCTTAGTTATGACACTGGTCTTAGTCATGACTCTGGCCTTAGTCATGGCACTGGCCTTATTCATGGCACTTGCCTTAGTCATGCTACTAATCTTAGTCATTAAACTGGTCTTAGGCCTAACCCTGGTCTTAGGCCTAACACTGGTCTTAGTGATGGTGTTGGTGATAACCATAAAAGCTTGAGAGAGAGAAGCTTTGAGTTAGTTTAGCAGGTGCTGGCCGACTGTTGGTTCACCTTTGCCCCGCTGACTGTAAACACATCACAAGTGAGGGGATGTGGTGTCGGTGTGACGATGTGTCGTGATGTTATGTGATACTGTAAGCTTAATGTGTTGTTATGTTGGGTGGTGATGATGTCAGGATGAAGTACTCGCCTCTTTGTGGTTTCCAGGGGTCGAGTCTTAGCTCCTGGCCCCGATGGAGAAGGATGTTAGTTGATGTTGTCTGGTGTTGCGAAGGTGATGCATAGCTATGTTGTGGTAGCTATGTTGACTAGTTGTGTACGGGTGCACATATTTAGGCGATTACAATGATCATACCTGATCAACCACAACCTGGTTGATCAGGCCCTGATCCACCAGGAGAGCTGGTCAACGTATGGGCAGTGGGGGCGTTGACCCTGGCACATCCTCCAGCCAGAACATACGTGTAAATTACCTACGATAACCCCAAAACAGTCACGAACTTATTTGCATTAGGTTCCAAGTTAATAATACAACTAATGTCTACAATACCTCACGATACTATAGAAAAAATAACGAAATATCGTAAAGCAGGTCACCAGTTCGCTAAAAATAACGAAATATCGTAAAGCAGGTCACCAGTTCGCTGGAGTGTGGCCAGTAACGTCAACGTTCTGAACACTGTACTGTACTGTAACGTGCGTCTCTTTGACAGGTGGAGCCGTAGCCCCGCCTGCAGCGTCCAGACTCCTCCCACACGTCCCACCGTCGATACCAAGTACCAAATAATCTTGCACAGTCTATACCAACCTCAGTGTGAGTCAGACTCTTGTAGAGGGAGGAGTATACCAGGTATCCTCTCTATATCCCCTCCGTCTCTCATGGGAGGGATGTACGTCTCAGTACATTCTCTTGTGTACAACGATACCTAACTCCCGCTAACTAGTTATATAAGGATTAAAGCGAGTGGAAGTTAGTGAGGATCCCGTGGTAGTGAGGATCCAGTGGAAGTTACTGAGGATCCCGTGGAAGTTAGTGAGGATCCCGTGGTAGTGAGGATCCCGTGGTAGTGAGGATCCAGTGGAAGTTACTGAGGATCCCGTGGAAGTTAGTGAGGATCCCGTGGTAGTGAGGATCCCGTGGTAGTGAGGATCCCGTGGAAGTTACTGAGGATCCCGTGGAAGTTACTGAGGATCCCGTGGAAGTTACTGAGGATCCCGTGGAAGTTCGTGAGGATCCCGTGGTAGTGAGGATCCCGTGGAAGTTACTGAGGATCCCGTGGAAGTTAGTGAGGATCCCGTGGTAGTGAGGATCCCGTGGTAGTGAGGATCCAGTGGAAGTTACTGAGGATCCAGTGGAAGTTACTGAGGATCCCGTGGAAGTTCGTGAGGATCCCGTGGTAGTGAGGATCCCGTGGAAGTTACTGAGGATCCCGTGGTAGTGATCCCGTGGAAGTGAGGATCACGTGGAAGTTAAGCCATGTACACAGTACAGCTCCTGGTCCTGCTGGCAGTCACCATCGCACAAGAAGGTAAAATCCTCACATACAACATTCTTATTTTTAAGGGAACTGTCCAGAAATATTTCCACAGACACAGAAATACATAGATTATTATACATAGATACATAGCAGCATATGTGTAGATTATTATACATAGATACATAGCAGCATATGTGTAGATTATTATACATAGATACATAGCAGCATATGTGTAGATTATTATACATAGATACATAGCAGCATATGTGTAGATTATTATACATAGATACATAGCAGCATATGTGTAGATTATTATACATAGGCATATGTATTATTATACATAGATACATAGAGCATATGTGTAGATTATTATACATAGATACATAGCAGCATATGTGTAGATTATTATACATAGATACATAGATTAGCATATGTGTAGATTATTATACATAGATACATAGCAGCATATGTGTAGATTATTATACATAGATACATAGATACATAGATTATTATACACAGATACATAGATTATTATACATAGATACATAGATTATTATACATAGATACATAGATTATTATACATAGATACATAGATTATTATACACAGATACATAGATTATTATACATAGATACATAGATTATTATACACAGATACATAGATTATTATACATAGATACATAGATTATTATACATAGATTATTATACACAGATACATAGATTATTATACAAAGATACATAGATTATTATACACAGATACATAGATTATTATACACAGATACATAGATTATTATACAAAGATACATAGATTATTATACATAGATACATAGCAATATATGTGTAGATTATTAACCAGGAAGACCCAGAAAAATTGTGTTTAGAATTTCAACTCAGGTAAATATCTTAACTATGTGCTGTTGGAGACAATGTAATTAGGTACGTAAGGTTATTTAGGTGCAGGTTAGGTTAGGTAAGTATCGTCAGGAAACATAAGTGTTCCCTGACGCTGGTCTTAGTTATTTGATGGCCCCACAGCTGGAGGTTTTGGTTGTCTGACCGATGCCTTCCGCTGGCTTACCCTTCCACCCCTTTAATTTTTTTGTTAGGTACACATAACTGCAAGTGTAGGTGATAACAGTTATTATGCTCACTAATTTATGTGTAAATTACCCACCACGATAACCTCAAGACTAACACTGTGACCTAGTCAAGACTAACACTGTGACCTAGTCAAGACTAACACTGTGACCTAGTCAAGACTAACACTCTGACTTAGTCAAGACTAACACTGTGACTTAGTCAAGACTAACACTCTGACTTGACTTAAGAAATCTAACACTGTGACTTAGTCAAGACTAACACTGTGCGCTAGCCACTAGTCCAATGACTAACCCGTATGGTTTACTTAGTCAAGACTGTGACCTAGTCAAGACTAACACTGTGACTTAGTCAAGACTAACACTGTGACTTAGTCAAGACTAACACTGTGACTTAGTCAAGACTAACACTGTGACTTAGTCAAGACTAACACTGTGACTTAGTCAAGACTAACACTGTGACTTAGTCAAGACTAACACTGTGACTTAGTCAAGACTAACACTGTGACTTAGTCAAGACTAACACTGTGACTTAGTCAAGACTAACACTGTGACTTAGTCAAGACTAACACTGTGACTTAGTCAAGACTAACACTGTGACTTAGTCAAGACTAACACTGTGACTTAGTCAAGACTAACACTGTGACTTAGTCAAGACTAACACTGTGACTTAGTCAAGACTAACACTGTGACTTAGTCAAGACTAACACTGTGACTTAGTCAAGACTAACACTGTGACTTAGTCAAGTCTAACACTGACTTAGTCAAGACTAACACTGTGACTTAGTCAAGACCAACACAGTGACTTAGTCAAAACTAACACTGACTTAGTCAAGACTAACACTGACTTAGTCAAGACTAACACTGTGACTTAGTCAAGTCTAACACCGACTTAGTCAAGACTAACACTGTGACTTAGTCACTGACTTAGTCAAGACTGACTTAAAGACTAACACTGTGACTTAGTCAACACTAACACTGACTTAGTCAACACTAACACTGACTTAGTCAAGACTAACACTGTGACTTAGTCAAGACTAACACTGTGACTTAGTCAAGACTAACACTGTGACTTAGTCAAGACTAACACTGTGACTTAGTCAAGACTAACACTGTGACTTAGTCAAGACTAACACTGTGACTTAGTCAAGACTAACACTGTGACTTAGTCAAGACTAACACTGTGACTTAGTCAAGACTAACACTGTGACTTAGTCAAGACTAACACTGTGACTTAGTCAAGACTAACACTGTGACTTAGTCAAGACTAACACTGTGACTTAGTCAAGTCTAACACTGACTTAGTCAAGACTAACACTGTGAATTAGTCAAGTCTAACACTGACTTAGTCAAGACTAACACTGTGACTTAGTCAACACTAACACTGTGACTTAGTCAAGACTAACACTGAGACTTAGTCAACACTAACACTAACACTGTGTTGGTCAAGACTAACACTGTGACTTAGTGAACACTAACACTGACTTAGTCAAGACTAACACTGTAACTTAGTCAAGTCTAACACTGACTTAGTCAAGACTAACACTGTGACTTAGTCAAGACTAACACTGTGACTTAGTCAAGACTAACACTGTGACTTAGTCAAGACTAACACTGTGACTTAGTCAAGACTAACACTGTGACTTAGTCAAGACTAACACTGTGACTTAGTCAAGACTAACACTGTGACTTAGTCAAGACTAACACTGTGACTTAGTCAAGACTAACACTGTGACTTAGTCAAGACTAACACTGTGACTTAGTCAAGACTAACACTGACTTAGTCAAGACTAACACTGTGACTTAGTCAAGACTAACACTGTGACTTAGTCAAGACTAACACTGTGACTTAGTCAAGACTAACACTGTGACTTAGTCAAGACTAACACTGTGACTTAGTCAAGACTAACACTGTGACTTAGTCAAGACTAACACTGTGACTTAGTCAAGACTAACACTGTGACTTAGTCAAGACTAACACTGTGACTTAGTCAAGACTAACACTGTGACTTAGTCAAGACTAACACTGTGACTTAGTCAAGACTAACACTGTGACTTAGTCAAGACTAACACTGTGACTTAGTCAAGACTTAGTCAAGACACTGTGACTTAGTCAAGACTAACACTGTGACTTAGTCAAGACTAACACTGTGACTTAGTCAAGACTAACACTGTGACTTAGTCAAGACTAACACTGACATAGTCAAGACTAACACTGCGACATAGTCAAGACTAACACTGTGACTTAGTCAAGACTAGACTTAGTCAAGACTAACACTGTGACTTACTCAAGACTAACACTGTGACTTAGTCAAGACTAACACTGTGACTTAGTCAAGACCAACACTGTGACTTAGTCAAGACTAACACACTTAGTCAAGACTTAGTCAAGACTAACACTGTGACTTAGTCAAGACTAACACTGTGACTTAGTCAAGACTAACACTGTGACTTAGTCAAGACTAACACTGTGACTTAGTCAAGACTAACACTGTGACTTAGTCAAGACTAACACTGTGACTTAGTCAAGACTAACACTGTGACTTAGTCAAGACTAACACTGTGACTTAGTCAAGACTAACACTGTGACTTAGTCAAGACTAACACTGTGACTTAGTCAAAACTAACACTGTGACTTAGTCAAGACTTAGTCAAGACTAACACTGTGACTTAGTCAAGACTAACACTGTGACTTAGTCAAGACTAACACTGTGACTTAGTCAAGACTAACACTGTGACTTAGTCAAGACTAACACTGTGACTTAGTCAAGACTAACACTGTGACTTAGTCAAGACTAACACTGTGACTTAGTCAAGACTAACACTGTGACTTAGTCAAGACTAACACTGTGACTTAGTCAAGACTAACACTGTGACTTAGTCAAGACTAACACTGTGACTTAGTCAAGACTAACACTGTGACTTAGTCAAGACTAACACTGTGACTTAGTCAAGACTAACACTGTGACTTAGTCAAGACTAACACTGTGACTTAGTCAAGACTAACACTGTGACTTAGTCAAGACTAACACTGTGACTTAGTCAAGACTAACACTGTGACTTAGTCAAGACTAACACTGTGACTTAGTCAAGACTAACACTGTGACTTAGTCAAGACTAACACTGTGACTTAGTCAAGACTAACACTGTGACTTAGTCAAGACTAACACTGTGACTTAGTCAAGACTAACACTGTGACTTAGTCAAGACTAACACTGACTTAGTCAAGACTAACACTGTGACTTAGTCAAGACTAACACAGTGACTTAATCAAGACTAAGACTGTGACTTAGTCAAGACTAACACTGTGACTTAGTCAAGACTAACACTGTGACTTAGTCAAGACTAACACTGTGACTTAGTCAAGACTAACACTGTGACTTAGTCAAGACTAACACTGTGACTTAGTCAAGACTAACACTGTGAATTAGTCAAGACTAACACTGTGACTTAGTCAAGACTAACTCTGTGACTTAGTAAAGACTAACACTGACTTAGTCAAGACTAACACTGACTTAGTCAAGACTAACACTGTGACTTAGTCAAGACTAACACTGTGACTTAATCAAGACTAAGACTGTGACTTAGTCAAGACTAACACTGTGACTTAGTCATGATTAACACTGTGACTTAGTCAAGACTAACACTGTGACTTAGTCAAGACCAACACTGTGACTTAGTCAAGACTAACACTGTGACTTAGTCAAGACTAACACTGTGACTTAGTCAAGACTAACACTGTGACTTAGTCAAGACTAACACTGTGACTTAGTCAAGACTAACACTGTGACTTAGTCAAGACTAACACTGTGACTTAGTCAAGACTAACACTGTGACTTAGTCAAGACTAACACTGTGACTTAGTCAAGACTTAGTCAAGACTAACTGTGACTTAGTCAAGACTAACACTGTGACTTAGTCAAGACTAACACTGTGACTTAGTCAAGACTAACACTGTGACTTAGTCAAGACTAACACTGTGACTTAGTCAAGACTAACACTGTGACTTAGTCAAGACTAACACTGTGACTTAGTCAAGACTAACACTGTGACTTAGTCAAGACTAACACTGTGACTTAGTCAAGACTAACACTGTGACTTAGTCAAGACTAACACTGTGACTTAGTCAAGACTAACACTGTGACTTAGTCAAGACTAACACTGTGACTTAGTCAAGACTAACACTGTGACTTAGTCAAGACTAACACTGTGACTTAGTCAAGACTAACACTGTGACTTAGTCAAGACTAACACTGTGACTTAGTCAAGACTAACACTGTGACTTAGTCAAGACTAACACTGTGACTTAGTCAAGACTAACACTGTGACTTAGTCAAGACTAACACTGTGACTTAGTCAAGACTAACTCTGTGACTTAGTCAAGACTAACACTGTGACTTAGTCAAGACTAACACTGACTTAGTCAAGACTAACACTGTGACTTAGTCAAGACTAACACAGTGACTTAGTCAAGAGTAACACTGACTTAGTCAAGACTAACACTGCGACATAGTCAAGACTAACACTGTGACTTAGTCAAGACCAACACTGTCACTTAGTCAAGACTAACTCTGTGACTTAGTCAAGACTAACACTGTGACTTAGTCAAGACTAACACTGCGACTTAGTCAAGACTAACACTGACTTAGTCAAGACTAACACTGTGACTTAGTCAAGACCAACACAGTGACTTAGTCAAAACTAACACTGACTTAGTCAAGACTAACACTGTGACTTAGTCAAGTCTAACACCGACTTAGTCAAGACTAACACTGTGACTTAGTCAAGACCAACACTGTGACTTAGTCAAGACTAACACTGTGACTTAGTCAACACTAACACTGACTTAGTCAAGACCAACACTGTGACTTAGTCAAGACTAACACTGTGACTTAGTCAAGACTAACACTGTGACTTAGTCAACACTAACACTAACACTGTGTTGGTCAAGACCAACACTGTGACTTAGTCAAGACTAACACTGTGACTTAGTGAACACTAACACTGACTTAGTCAAGACTAACACTGTGAATTAGTCAAGTCTAACACTGACTTAGTCAAGACTAACACTGTGACTTAGTCAACACTAACACTGACTTAGTCAAGACTAACACTGTGACTTAGTCAAGACCAACACTGTGACTTACTCAAGACTAACACTGTGACTTAGTCAAGACTAACACTGTGACTTAGTCAAGACCAACACTGTGACTTAGTCAAGACTAACACTGTGACTTAGTCAAGACTAACACTGTGACTTAGTCAAGACTAACACTGTGACTTAGTCAAGACTAACACTGTGACTTAGTCAAGACTAACACTGTGACTTAGTCAAGACTAACACTGTGACTTAGTCAAGACTAACACTGTGACTTAGTCAAGACTAACACTGTGACTTAGTCAAGACTAACACTGTTAGTCAAGACTAACACTAATTAGTCAAGAACACTGACTTAGTCACTAACACTGTGACTTAGTCAAGACTTAGTCAAGACTAACACTGTGACTTAGTCAAGACCAACACTGTGACTTACTCAAGACTAACACTGTGACTTAGTCAAGACTAACACTGTGACTTAGTCAAGACCAACACTGTGACTTAGTCAAGACTAACACTCTGACTTAGTCAAGACTAACACTGTGACTTAGTCAAGACTAACACTGTGACTTAGTCAAGACTAACACTGTGACTTAGTCAAGACTAACACTGTGACTTAGTCAAGACTAACACTGTGACTTAGTCAAGACTAACACTGTGACTTAGTCAAGACTAACACTGTGACTTAGTCAAGACTAACACTGTGACTTAGTCAAGACTAACACTGTGACTTAGTCAAGACTAACACTGTGACTTAGTCAAGACTAACACTGTGACTTAGTCAAGACTAACACTGTGACTTAGTCAAGACTAACACTGTGACTTAGTCAAGACCAACACTGTCACTTAGTCAAGACTAACTCTGTGACTTAGTCAAGACTAACACTGTGACTTAGTCAAGACTAACACTGACTTAGTCAAGACTAACACTGTGACTTAGTCAAGACTAACACAGTGACTTAGTCAAGACTAACACTGTGACTTAGTCAAGACTAACACTGTGACTTAGTCAAGACTAACACTGTCACTTAGTCAATACCAACACTGTCACTTAGTCAAGACTAACACTGTGACTTAGTCAAGACTAACACTGTGACTTAGTCAACACTAACACTGACTTAGTCAAGACCAACACTGTGACTTAGTCAAGACTAACACTGTGACTTAGTCAAGACTAACACTGTGACTTAGTCAAGACTAACACTGTGACTTAGTCAAGACTAACACTGTGACTTAGTCAAGACCAACACTGTCACTTAGTCAAGACTAACACTGTGACTTAGTCAAGACTAACACTGACTTAGTCAAGTCTAACACTGTGACTTAGTCAATACTAACACAGTGACTTAATCAAGACTGAGACTGTGACTTAGTCAAGACTAACACTGTGACTTAGTCAAGACTAACACTGTGACTTAGTCAAGACTAACACTGTGACTTAGTCAAGACCAACACTTTAATTTATAAGTACTAGGGTTATGGGCACTCCCAAGCTTCAGAACCTTGCACTTATCTACATTGAACTGCATCTGCCACTTTTCTGACCAAGAATAGAGTTTGTTTAAATCCTCCTGAAGTTCCCTAACATCTACGTTTGAATCAATTATCCTACCTATCTTTGTGTCATCGGCGAATTTGCTCATATCACTAGTAATTCCCTCATCAAGATCATTGATATATATTATAAACAACAACGGGCCCAAGACTGATCCCTGTGGAACGCCACTTGTTACAGATCCCCACTCGGATTTAACCCCATTTATGGACACTCTCTGCTTCCTGTCAGTGAGCCATGACTCGATCCACGAGAGCACTTTTCCCCCAATGCCATGGGCTGCCACTTTCTTTAACAGTCTATGGTGCGGAACTCTATCAAAAGCCTTACTAAAATCTAAGTAAATAATATCAAATTCTTTATTGTGGTCAACAGCCTCAAAAGCTTTACTGAAGAAAGTCTGTGACTAAGTCAAGACTAACACTGTAACTTAGTCAAGACTAACACTGTGACTTAGTTGTAGTGTAGTGTAGTTGTAGTAGTGAACGCTGTCAAGATGGGGAGTCAGTGTAGCTGTAGCAGTGAACACTGTCAAGATGGGGAGTCAGTGTAGCTGTAGCAGTGAACACTGTCAAGGTGGGGATTCATTGTAGCTGTAACAGTGAACAATGTCAAGGTGGGGAGTCAGAGAAAATGTTGCAATGAACACTGTCAAGCTGGGGAGTTAGTGCAGTTGCAGCAGTGAACACTGTCAAGGTGGTGAGTTAGTGTAGCTGTAGCAGTGAACACTGTCAAGGTGGGGAGTCAATGTAATTGTAGTAGTGAACAATGTCAAGGTGGGAAGTCAGAGTAGCTGTAGAAGTGAACACTGTCAAGGTGGGGAGTCAGAGTAGCTGTAGTAGTGAACACTGTCAAAGTGGGGAGTCAGTGTACTTGTAATAGTGAACCCTGTCAAGGTGTGGAGTCAGTGTAGTTGTTGTAGTGAACACTGTCAAGGTGGAAAGTCAGAGTAGCTGTAGTAGTGAACACTGCCAAGGTGGGGAGTCAGTGTAGTTGTAGTAGTGAACACTGTCAAGGTGGGGAGTCAGTGTAGCTGTAGTAGTGAACACTGTCAAGGTGAGGAGTCAGTGTAGTTGTAGTAGTGAACACTGTCAAGGTGGTGAGACAGTGTAGCTGTAGCATTGAACACTGTCAAGGTGAGGAGTCAGTGTAATTGTAGTAGTGCACACTGTCAAGGTGGTGAATCAGTGTAGCTGTAGCAGTGAACACTCTCAAGGTGAGGAGTCAGTGTAATTGTAGTAGTGAACGCTGTCAAGGTGGTGAGTCAGTGTAGTTGTAGAAGTGAACACTGTCAAGATGTTGAGCCAGTGTAGCTGCAGCAGTGAACACTGTCAAGGTGGGGAGTCAGTGTAGTTGTAATAGTGAACGCTGTCAAAGTGAGGAGTCAGTGTAATTGTAAAAGCGAGCACTGTCAAGGGGGGTGAGTCAGTGTAGCTGTAGCAGTGAACACTGTCAAGGTATGGAGTCAGTGTAGTTGTGTTTGTGAACACTGTCAAGGTGTGGAGTCAATGTAGCAGTAGTAGTGAACTCTGTCAAGGTGGTGAGTCAGTGTAGCTGTAGCAGTGAACACTGTCAAGGTGATGGGTCAGTGTAGCTGTAGCAGTAAACACTCTCAAGGTGGGGAGTCAGTGTAGCCGTAGTGGTGAACATTTTGATGGTGTGGAGTCAGTGTAACTGTAGCAGTGAACACTGTCAAGTTCGAGAATCAGTGTAGCTGAAGAAGTGAACACTCTCAAGGTGAGGAGTCAGTGTAGCTGTAGCAGTGAACACTGTCAAGATGGGGAGTCAGTGTAACTGTGGCAGTGAAAACTGTCAAGGTGGGGATCCAGTGTAGCTGTAGCAGTGAACACTGTCAAGGTGGGGATTCAGTGTAGCTGTTGCAGTGAACACTGTCAAAGTGGGGAGTTAGTGCAGTTTTAGCAGTGAACACTCTCAAGGTGGTGAGTCAGTGTAGTTGTAGTAGAGGACACTGTCAAAGTGAGGAGTCAGTGTAGCTGTAGCAGTGAACACTGTCAAGATAGGGATTCATTGTAGCTGGAGCAGTGAACACTGTCAAGATGGGGAGTCATTGTAGTTTTAGCAGTGAACACTGTCAAAGTGGGGAGTCAGTGTAGCTGTAGCAGTAAACACTGTCAAGGTGAGCAGTCAGTGTAGCTGGTACATTGAACACTGTCAAGATGGGGAGCCAGTGTAGCTGTAGCAGTGAACACTGTCAAGGTAGGGATTCATTGTAGCTGGAGCAGTGAACACTGTCAAGGTGGGGAGTCAGTGTAGTTGTAGTAGTGAACACTGTCAAGGTGGTGAGTCAGTGTAGTTGTAGCAGTGAACACTCTCAAGGTGGTGAGTCAGTGTAGTTGTAGCAGTGAACACTGTCAAGGTGGTGAGTCAGTGTAGTTGTAGCAGTGAACACTGTCAAGGTGGTGAGTCAGTGTAGTTGTAGCAGTGAACACTCTCAAGGTGTGGAGTCAGTGTAGTTGTAGTAGTGAACACTGTCAAGGTGGGGAGTCAGTGTAATTGTAGTAGTGAACACTGTCAAGGTGGTGAGTCAGTGTAGCTGTAGCAGTGAACACTGTCAAGGTGGGGAGTCAGTGTAGTTGTGGTAGTGAACACTGTCAAGGTGGGGAGTCAGTGTAGCTGTAGCAGTGAACATTGCCAAGGTGGGGAGTCAGTGTAGTTGTAGTAGTGAACACTGTTAAGGTTGTGAGTCAGTGTAGCTGTAGCAGTGAACACTGTCAAGGTGGGGAGTCAGTGCAATTTTTGTAGTTAATACTGTCAAGGTTGGGAGTCAGTGTAGCTGTAGCAGTGAACACTGTCAAGGTGGTGAGCCAGTGTAGCTGAAGTAGTGAACACTGTCAAGGTGGGGAGTCAGTGTAATTGTAGTAGTGAAAACTGTCAAGGTCTGGAGACAGTGAAGCTGTACTAGTGAACACTGTCAAGGTGGGGGGTCAGTGTAGTTGTAGCAGTGAACACTGTCAAGGTGGGGAGTCAGAGTTGCTGTAGTAGTGAACACTGTCAAGGTGAGGAGTCAGTGTAGTTGTAGTAGTGAACACTGTCAAGGTGGTGAGTCAGTGTAGGTGTAGCAGTGAACACTGTCAAGGTGGGGAGTCAGTGTAGCTGTTGTGGTGAACATTGTGATGGTGCGGAGTCAGTGTAGCTGTAACAGAGAACACTGTCAAGGTGGGGAGCCAGGATAGATGTAGAAGTGAACACTGGCAAGGTGGGGAGTCAGTGTTGCTGTAGCAGTGAACATTGTCAAGGTGGGGAGTCAGTGTAGATGTAGAAGTAAACCTGTCAAGGTGGGTAGTCAGTGTAGTTGTAGCAGTGAACACTGTGAAGGTGGAGAGCCAGTGTAGCTGTAGCAGCGAACACTGTCAAGATGGGGAGTCAGTGTAGCTGTAACAGTGAACACTGTCAAGGTTGGAATTAAGTGTAGCTGTTGCAGTGAACACTGTCAAGGTGTGGAGTTAGTGCAGTTGTAGCAGTGAACACTCTCAAGGTGGGGAGTCAGTGTAGTTGTAGTAGTGAACACTGTCAAGGTGGGGAGTCATTGCAGTTTCAGCAGTGAACACTGCCAAGGTGCGGAATCATTGTAGCTGTATCAGTAAACACTGTCAAGGTGAGCAGTCAGTGTAGCTGTAGTGGTGAACATTGTTATGGTGAAGAGGCAGTGAAGCTGTGGCAGTGAACTCTGTCAAGGTTGGGAGCCAGGACAGATGTAGAAGTGAACACTGGCAAGGTGGGGAGTCAGTGTTGCTGTAGCAGTGAACATTGTCAAGGTGAGGAGTCAGTGTAGATGTAGCAGTGAACACTGTCAAGGTGGTGAGTCAGTGTAGTTGTAGCAGTGAACACTGTCAAGGTGGTGAGTCAGTGTAGATGTAGTAGTGAAGGTGGGGAGTCACTGTAGCAGTGAGCACTGTCAAGGTGGTGAGTCAGTGTAGTTGTAGCAGTGAACACTGTCAAGGTGGTGAGTCAGTGTAGTTGTAGCAGTGAACACTGTCAAGGTGGTGAGTCAGTGTAGTTGTAGCAGTGAACACTGTCAAGGTGGTGAGTCAGTGTAGTTGTAGCAGTGAACACTGTCAAGGTGGTGAGTCAGTGTAGATGTAGCAGTGAACACTGTCAAGGTGGGGAGTCAGTGCAGATTTTGCAGTGAACACTGTCAAGGTGGTGAGTCAGTGTAGCTGTAGCAGTGAACACTGTCAAGGTGGGGAGTCAGAGTAGCTGGAGTAGTGAACACTCTCAAGGCGGGGAGTCAGTGTAGCTGTAGTAGTGAACACTGCCAAGGTGGGGAGTCAGTGTAGTTGTAGTAGTGAACACTGTCAAGGTGGGGAGTCAGTGTAGCTGTAGTAGTGAACACTGTCAAGGTGGTGAATCAGTGTAGCTGTAGCAGTGAACACTCTCAAGGTGAGGAGTCAGTGTAGTTGTAGTAGTGAACGCTGTCAAGGTGGTGAGTCAGTGTAGTTGAAGTAGTGAACACTGTCAAGGTGGTGAGTCAGTGTAGCTGTAGCAGTGAACACTGTCAAAATGGGGAGTCAGTGTAGTTGTGGTAGTGAACACTGTCAAGGTGTGGAGTCAATGTAGCTGTAGTAGTGAACACTGTCAAGGTGGTGAGTCAGTGTAGCTGTAGCAGTGAACACTGTCAAAATGGGGAGTCAGTGTAGTTGTGGTAGTGAACACTGTCAAGGTGTGGAGTCAATGTAGCTGTAATAGTGAACACTGTCAAGGTGGTGAGTCAGTGTAGCTGTAGCAGAGAACACTGTCAAGGTGGCGAGTCAGTGTAGCTGTAGCAGTAAACACTGTCAAGGTGGGGAGTCAGTGTAGCTGTAGCAGTGAACACTGTCAAGGTGGGGAGCCAGTGAAGATGTAGAAGTGGACATTGTCAAGGTGGGGAGTCAGAGTAGATGTAGAAGTGAACCTGTCAAGGTGGGTAGTCAGTGTAGTTGTAGGAGTGAACACTGTCAAGGTGGAGAGTCAGTGTAGCTGTAGCAGTGAACACTCTCAAGGTGAGTAGTCAGTGTAGCTGTAGCTTTGAACACTCTCAAGATGGGGAGTCAGTGTAGCTGTGGCAGTGAACTCTGTCAAGGTGGGGATTCAGTGTAGCTGTGGCAGTGAACTCTGTCAAGATGGGTATTCAGTGTAGCTGTTGCAATGAACACTGTCAAAGTGCGGAGTTACTGCAGTTGTAGCATTGAACACTCTCATGGTGCTGAGTTAGTTTAGTTGTAGTAGTGAACACTGTCCTGGTGGGGAGTCAGTGTAGTTTTAGCAGTGAACACTGTCAAGGTGGGAAGTCAGTGTAGTTGTAGTAGTGAACACTGTCAAGGTGGGGAGTCAGTGTAGCTGGTACAGTGAACACTGTCAAGATGGGGAGCCAGTGTAGCTGTAGCAGTGAACACTGTCAAGGTGGGGATTCATTGTAGCTGTAGCAGTGAACACTGTCAAGGTGGGGAGTCAGTGTAGTTGTTGTAGTGAACACTGTCAAGGTGGGGAGTCACTGTAGCTGTAGCAGTGAACACTCTCAAGGTGGTGAGTCAGTGCAGCTATAGTAGTGAACACTGTCAAGTTGGGGAGTCAGTGTAGTTGTGGTAGTGAACACTGTCAAGGTGGTGAGTCAGTGTAGCTGTAGCAGTGAACACTCTCAAGGTGTGGAGTCAGTGTAGTTGTAGTAGTGAACACTGTCAAGGTGGGGAGTCAGTGTAATTGTAGTAGTGAACACTGTCAAGGTGGTGAGTCAGTGTAGCTGTTGCAGTGACCACTGTCAAGGTGGGGAGTCAGTGCAGTTGTGGTAGTGAACAATGTCAAGGTGGGGAGTCAGTGTAGCTGTAGCAGTGAATATTGCCAAGGTAGGGAGTCAGTGTAGTTGTAGTAGTGAACACTGTCAAGGTGGTGAGTCAGTGTAGCTGTAAAAGTGAACACTGACAAGGTGGGGAGTCAGTGTAGCTGTAGCAGTGAACACTGTCAAGATGGGGAGACAGTGTAGCTGTAGCAGTGAACACTGTCAAGGTGGGGAGTCAGTGTAGCTGTAGCAGTGAACACTGTCAAGGTGGAGATTCAGTGTAGCTGTAGCAGTGAACACTGTCAAGGTGGGGAGTCAGTGTAGTTGTAGTAGTGAACACTGTCAAGGTGGGGAGTCAGTGTAGCTGTAGCAGTGAACACTGTCAAGGTGGGGAGTCAGTGTAGCTGTAGCAGTGAACACTGTCAAGGTGGGGATTCATTTTAACTGTAGAAGTGAACACTGTCAAGGAGAGGAGTCAGTGTAGCTGTAGTAGTGAACACTGTCAAGATGTGGAGTCAGTGTAGCTGTAGCAGTGAACACTGTCAAGGTGGGGAGTCAGTGTAGCTGTAGCAGTGAACACTGTCAAGGTGGTGAGTTAGTGTAGTTGTAGCAGTGAACACTGTCAAGGTAGGGAGTCAGTGTAGGTGTAGCAGTGAACACTGTCAAGGAGGGGAGTCAGTGTAGCTGTGGCAGTGAACACTGTCAAGGTGGGTAGTCAGCGTAGCTGTAGCAGTGAACACTGTCAAGATGGAGAGTCAGTGTAGCTGTGGCAGTGAACACTGTCAAGGTGGGTAGTCAGCGTAGCTGTTGCAGTGAACACTGTCAAGATGGAGAGTCAGTGTAGCTGTAGCAGTGAACACTCTCAAGCTGTGGATGCATTGTAGCTGTAGCAATGAACACTGTCAAGGTGGGGAGTCAGTGTAGCTGTAGCAGTGAACGCTGTCAAGGTGGGGAGTTAGTGTAGTTGTAGCAGTGAACACTGTCAAGGTGGGGAGTCAGTGAAGGTGTAGCAGTGAACACTGTCAAGGAGGGGAGTCAGTGTAGTTGTGGCAGTGAACACTGTCAAGGTGGGTAGTCAGCGTAGCTGTAGCATTGAACACTGTCAAGGTGAGGAGTCAGTGTAGCTGTAGCAGTGAACACTGTCAAGATGTAGAGTCAGTGTAGCTGTAGCAGTGAACACTCTCAAGGTGGGGATGCATTGTACCTGTTGCAGTGAACACTGTCAAGGTGTGGAGTCAGTCTAGCTGTAGCAGTGAACACTGTCAAGGTGGGGAGTCAGTGTAGCTGTAACAGTGAACGCTGTCTAGGTGGGAAGTCAGTGTAGCTGTAGTAATGAACACTATCAAGGTGAGGAGTCAGTGTAGGTGTAGTAGTGAACACTGTCAGGGTGGGGAGCCAGTGTAGTTGAAGTAGTGAACACTGTCAAGGTGGGGAGTCAGTGTAGCTGTAGTAGTGAACACTGTCAAGGTGAGGAGTGAGTGTAGTTGTAGTAGTGAACACTGTCAAGGTTGTGTGTCAGTGCAGTTGTAGTAGTGAACACTGTGAAGGTGGGGAGTCAGTGTAGTTGTAGTGAACACTCTCAAGGTTTGGAGTCAGTGTAGTTGTAGTAGTGAACACTGTCAAGGTGGGGAGTCAGTGTAGTTGTAGTAGTGAACACTGTCAAGGTGGGGAGTCAGTGTAGTTGTAGTAGTGAACACTGTCAAGGTGGTGAGTCAGTGTAGTTGTAGCAGTGAACACTGTCAAGGTGGTGAGTCAGTGTAGTTGTAGCAGTGAACACTGTCAAGGTGGTGAGTCAGTGTAGTTGTAGCAGTGAACACTGTCAAGGTGGTGAGTCAGTGTAGTTGTAGCAGTGAACACTGTCTAGATGGGGAGTCAGTGTAGTTGCGGTAGTGAATACTGACAAGGTGGGGAGTCAATGTAGTTGTAGTAGTGAACACTGTCAAGGTGGGGAGTCAGTGTAGTTGTAGTAGTGAACACTGTCAAGGTGGGGAGTCAGTGTAGCTGTAGCAGTGAACACTGTCAAGGTGGGGAGTCAGTGTAGTTGTAGTAGTGAACACTGTCAAGGTGGGGAGTCAGTGTAGTTGTAGTAGTGAACACTGTCAAGGTGGTGAGTCAGTGTAGCTGTAGCAGTGAACACTGTCAAGATGGTGAGTCAGTGTAGCTGTAACAGTAAAGACTGCCAAAGTGGGGAGTCAGTGTAGCTGTAGTGGTGAACATTGTGATGGTGGGGAGTCAGTGTTGCTGTAGCAGTGAACATTTTCAAGGTGTGAAGTAAGTGTAGATGTAGAAGTGAAAACTGTCAAGGTGGGAAGTCAGTGTAGATGTAGAAGTGAACCCTGTCAAGGTGGGTAGTCAGTGTATTTGTAGCAGTGAACACTGTCAAGGCGGGGAGTCAGTGTAGCTGTAGCAGTGAACATTCCCAAGGTGGTGAGTCAGTGTAGCTGTAGTAGTGAACATTGTCAAGTTGGGGAGTCAGTGTAGTTGTGGTAGTGAACACTGTCAAGGTGGTGAGTCAGTGTAGCTGTAGCAGTGAACACTCTCAAGGTGTGGAGTCAGTGTAGTTGTACTATTGAACACTGTCAAGGTGGGGAGTCAGCGTAATTGAAGTAGTGAACACTGTCAAGGTGGGAAATCAATGTAGCTGTAGCAGTGAACATTGCCAAGGTTGGGAGACAGTGTAGCTGTTGAGGTGAACATTGTCAAGGTGCTGATTCAGTGTAGATGTAGAAGTAAACCTGTCAAGGTGGGTAGTCAGTGTAGTTGTAGCAGTGAACACTGTGAAGGTGGAGAGTCAGTGTAGCTGTAGCAGTGAACACTGTCAAGATGGGGAGTCAGTGTAGCTGTAGCAGTGAACACTGTCAAGGTGGGGAGTCAGTGTAGCTGTTGCAGTGAACACTGTCAAGGTGTGGAGTTAGTGCGGTTGTAGCAGTGAACACTCTCAAGGTGGGGAGTCAGTGTAGTTGTATTAGTGAACACCGTCAACGTGGGGATTCTTTGTAGTTGTAGCAGTGAACACTGTCAAGGTGGGGAGTCAGTGTAACTCTAGCAGTGAACACTATCAAGGTGGTGAGTCAGTGTAGTTGTAGTAGTGAACACTGTCAAGGTGGCGAGTCAGTGTAGCTGTAGCAGTGAACACTCTCAATGTGGTGTGTCAGAAGCTGTAGTAGTGAACACTTTCAAGGTGGGGAGCCTGTGTAGTTGTAGTAGCGAACACTCTCAAGGTGGGGAGTCAGTGTAGTAATAGTGAACGCTGTCAAGGTGGGGAGTCAGTGTAATTGTAGTAGTGAACACTGTCAATGTGGAGAGTCAGTGTAGCTGTAGCAGTGAACACTGTCAAGGTGGGGAGTCAGTTTAGTTGTTTTAGTGAACACTATCAAGGTGTGGAGTCAATGTAGTTGTTGTAGTAAAAACTGTCAAGGTGGTGAGTCATTGTAGCTGTAGCAATGGACACACTCAAGGTAGGGAGTCAGTGTACATGTAGCAGTGAACACTGTCAAGGTGTGGAGCCAGTGTAGATGTGGAAGTGAGCACTGGCAAGGTTGGGAGTTAGTGTAGCTGTGGCAGTGAACATTGTCAAGGTGGGGAGCCAGTGTAGATGTAGAAGTGAACACTGTCAAGGTGGAGAGTCAGTGTAGCTGTAGCAGGGAACACTCTCAAGGTGAGGAGTCAGTGTAGCTGTAGCAGTGAACACTGTCAAGGTGGGGATTCAATGTAGCTGTTGTAGTGAACACTGTCAATGTGGGGAGTTAGTGTAGTTGTAGCAGTGAACACTGTCAAGGTATGGAGTCAGTGAAGTTGTTGTAGTGAACACTGTCAAGGTTGGGAGTTATTGTAGTTTTAGCAGTGAACACTGTCAAGGTGGGAAGTCAGTGTAGCTGTAGCAGTGAACACTGTCAAGGTGGGGTTTCATTGTAGCTGTAGCAGTGAACACTGTCAAGGTGATGAGTCAGTGTAGCTGTAGTAGTGAACACTGTCAAGGTGGGGACTCAGTGTAGTTGTAGTAGTGAACACTGTCAAGGTGGTGAGTCAGTGTAGCTGTAGCAGTGAACACTGTCAAAGTGGGGAGCCAGTGTAGTTGTATTAGTGATCTCTGTCAAAGTAGTGAGCCCGTGTAGCTGTAGTAGCGAACACTCTCAAGGTGGGGAGTCAGTGTAGTAATAGTGAACGCTGTCAAGGTGGGCAGTCAGTGTAATTGTAATAGTGAACACTGTCAATGTGGAGAGTCAGTGTAGCTGTAGCAGTGAACACTGTCAAGGTGGGGAGTCAGTTTAGTTGTTTTAGTGAACACTGTCAAGGTGTGCAGTCAATGTAGTTGTTGTAGTGAAAACTGTCAAGGTGGTGAGTCAGTGTAGCTGTAGCAATGGACACTCTCAAGGTGGGGAGTCAGTGTAGCTGTAGCAGTGAACTCTGTCAAGGTGGGGAGTCAGTGTATGTGTGTTGGTGAACATTGTGATGGACGGGAGTCAGTGTAGCTGTAGCAGTGAACACTGTCAAGGTGTGGAGCCAGTGTAGATGTGGAAGTGAGCACTGGCAAGGTTGGGAGTTAGTGTAGCTGTAGCAGTGAACATTGTCAAGGTGGGTAGTCAGTGAAGATGTAGAAGTGAACACTGTCAAGGTGGAGAGTCAGTGTAGCTGTAGCAGGGAACACTCTCAAGGTGAGGAGTCAGTGAAGCTGTAGCATTGAACACTGTCAAGGTGGGGATTCAATGTAGCTGTTGTAGTGAACACTGTCAATGTCGGGAGTTAGTGTAGTTGTAGCAGTGAACACTGTCAAGGTATGGAGTCAGTGAAGTTGTAGTAGTGAACACTGTCAAGGTGGGAAGTCAGTGTAGCTCTAGCAGTGAACACTGTCAAGGTGGGGATTCATTGTAGCTGTAGCAGTGAACACTGTCAAGGTGACGAGTCAGTGTAGCTGTAGTAGTGAACACTGTCAAGGTGGGGACTCAGTGTAGTTATAGTAGTGAACACTGTCAAGGTGGTGAGTCAGTGTAGCTGTAGCAGTGAACACTGTCAAGGTGGGGAGCCAGTGTAGTTGTATTAGTGATCTCTGTCAAGGTGGTGAGTCAGTGTAGTTGTAGTAGTGAACACTGTCAAGGTGGAGAGTCAGTGTAGCTGTAGCAGTGAACACTGTCAAGGAGGGGAGTCAGTGTAATTGTAGTAGTGCACACTATCAAGGTGATGAGTCAGTGAGTGTAGATGTAGCAGTGAACACTGTCAAGGTGGGGAGTCAGTTTAGTTGTAGTAGAGAACACTGTCAGGGTGGTGAGTCAGTGTAGATGTAGTAGTGAACACTGTCAAGGTGGAGAGTCAGTAAAGCTGTAACAGTGAACACTGTCAAGGTGGGGAGTCAGTGTAGTTGTAGTAGTGAACACTGTCAAGGTTGTGAGTCAGTGTAGCTGTAGCAGTGAGTACTCTCAAGGTGGGGAGTCAGTGTAGATGTAGTGGTGAACATTGTGATGGTGGGGAGTCAGTGTAGCTGTAGCATTGAACACTGTCAAGTTGGGGAGCCACTGTAGATGTAGAAGCGAACGCTGGCAAGGTGGAGAGTCAGTGTAGCTGTAGCAGTGAACATTGTCAAGGTGGGGAGTCAGTGTAGATGTAGAAGTGAACACTGTCAAGGTGGGGAGTCAGTGTAGATGTAGAAGTGAACCCTGTCAAGGTGTGTAGTCAGTGTAGTTGTAGCAGTGAACACTGTCAAGGTGGTGAGTCAGTGTAGTTGTAGCAGTGAACACTGTCAAGGTGGTGAGTCAGTGTAGTTGTAGCAGTGAACACTGTCAAGGTGGTGAGTCAGTGTAGTTGTAGCAGTGAACACTGTCAAGGTGGTGAGTCAGTGTAGTTGTAGCAGTGAACACTGTCAAGGTGGTGAGTCAGTGTAGCTTTGGGGAGTCAGTTTAGTTGTGGCAGTGACCACTGTCAAGGTGTGGAGTCACTGTCGTGGTTGTAGTGAAAACTGTCAAGGTGGTGAGTCAGTGTAGCTGTAGCAATGGACACTCTCAAGGTGGGGAGTCAGTGTAGCTGTAGCAGTGAACTCTGTCAAGGTGGGGAGTCAGTGTAGGTGTGTTGGTGAACATTGTGATGGACGGGAGTCAGTGTAGTTGTAGCAGTGAACACTGTCAAGGTGTGGAGCCAGTGTAGTTGTGGCAGTGAACACTGTCAAGGTGAAGAGTCAGTGTAGCTGTTGCAGTGAACACTGTCAAGATGGGGAGTCAGTGTAGCTGTAGCAGTGAACACTCTCAAGATTGGGATTCAGTGTAGCTGTAGCAGTGAACACTGTCAAGGTGGGGATTCATTGTAGCTGTAGCAGTGAACACTGTTAAGGTTGGGAGTCAGTTAGTTACCATTTTGTCCTATGCACAAGTCTGTTAGACACTAGGCCTGTTGTACATGCGTGTGTGCGTGTGTGTGGGTGTGAGTGTGTGTGTGTGTGTGTGTGTGTGTGTGTGTGTGTGTGTGTGTGTGTGTGTGTGTGTGTGTGTGTGTGTGTGTGTGTGTGTGTGTGTGTGTGTGTGTGTGTTAGTGTAGTTGTAGTAGTGAACACTCTCAAGGTGGGGAGACAGCGTAGCTGAAGCAGTGAACACTGTCAAGGTGAGGAGTCAGTGTAACTGTAGCAGTGAACACTGTAAAGATGGGGAGTCAATGTAGCTGTAGCAGTGAACACTGTCAAGGTGGGGAGCTAGTGTAGCTGTAGCAGTGAACACTGTCTAGTGGACGAGTCATTGTAGCTGTAGCAGTGAACACTGTCAAGGTGGGGAGTCAGTGTAGTTTTAGTAGCGAACACTGTCAAGATGGGAAGTCAGTGTAGCTGTAGCAGTGAGCACCGTCAAGGTGGGGATTCATTGTAGCTGTAGCAGTGAACACTGTCAAGGTGGGGATTCATTTTAACTGTAGCAGTGAACACTGTCAAGGTGAGGAGTCAGTGTAGCTGTAGTAGTGAACACTGTCAAGATGGGGAGTCAGTGTAGCTGTAGCAGGGAACACTGTCAAGGTGGGGATTCATTGTAGCTGTAGCAGTGAACACTGTCAAGGTGGGGAGTCAGTGTAGCTATAGCAGTGAACACTGTCAAGGTGAGGAGTTAGTGTAGTTGTAGCAGTGAACACTGTCAAAGTGTGGAGTCAGTGTAGGTGTAGCATTGAACACTGTCAATGAGGGGAGTCAGTGCAGTTGTGGCAGTGAACACTGTCAAGGTGAGTAGTCAGCGTAGCTGTAGCAGTGAACACTGTCATGGTGAGCAGTCAGTGTAGCTGTAGCAGTGAACACTGTCAAGATGGAGAGTCAGTGTAGCTGTAGCAGTGAACACTCTCAAGGTAGGGATGCATTGTAGCTGTAGCAGTGAACACTGTCAAGGTGGGGAGTCAGTGTAGCTGTAGCAGTGAACACTGTCATGATGGGGAGTCAGTGTAGTTGCAGTAGTGAACACTCTGAAGGTGGGGAGTCAGTGTAGTTGTAGTAGTGAACACTCTGAAGGTGGTGAGTCAGTGTAGCTGTAGCAGTGAACACTGTCAATGTGGGGAGTCAGTGTAATTGTAGTAGTGAACACTGTCAATATGGGGAGTCAGTGTAGTTGCAGTAGTGAACACTCTGAAGGTGGGGAGTCAGTGTAGTTGTAGTAGTGAACACTGTCAAGGTGGTGAGTCAGTGTAGGTGTAGTAGTGAACACTGTCAAGGTGTGGAGTCAGTGTAGCTGTAGTAGTGAACACTGTCAAGTGATGAGTCAGTGTAGTTGTAGTAGTGAACACTGTCAAGGTGGTGAGTCAGTGTAACTGTAGTAGTGAACATTGTCAAGGTGGGGAGTCAGTGTAGCTGTAGCAGTGAACACTGTCAAGGTGTTGAGCCAGTGTAGCTGTAATAGTGAACACTCTCAAGGTGGGGAGTCAGAGTAGCTGTAGCAGTGAACACTGTCAAGGTGTTGAGCCAGTGTAGCTGTAATAGTGAACACTGTCAATGTGGGGAGTCAGAGTAGCTGTAGTAGTGAACACTCTCAAGGTTGGGAGTCAGTGTAATTGTAGTAGTTAACACTCTCAAGGTGGGGAGTCAGTGTAGTTGTAGTAGTGAACACTGTCAAGGTGGGGAGTCAGTGTAGTTGTAATAGTGAACACTGTCAAGGTGGGGAGTCAGAGTATTTGTAGTAGTGAACACTGTCAAGGTGGGGAGTCAGTGTAGTTGTAGTAGTGAACGCTGTCAAGGTGGTGAGTCAGTGTAGTTGTAGTAGTGAACACTGTCAAGGTGGTGAGTCAGTGTAGCTGTAACAGTGAACACTGTCTAGGTGGGGAGTCAGTGTAGTTGCGGTAGTGAACACTGCCAAGGTGGGGAGTCAGTGTTTTTGTAGTAGTGAACACTGTCAAGGTGGTGAGTCAGTGTAGTTGTAGTAGTGAACACTGTCAAGGTGGTGAGTCAGTGTAGCTGTAACAGTGAACACTGTCTAGGTGAGCAGTCAGTGTAGTTGCGGTAGTGAACACTGCCAAGGTGGGGAGTCAGTGTTTTTGTAGTAGTGAACACTGTCAAGGTGGTGTGTCAGTGTAGTTGTAGTAGTGAGCAGTCTCAAGGTAGGGAGTCAGTGTAGTTGTAGTAGTGAACACTGGCTAAGGTGGGGAGTCAGTGTTTTTGTAGTAGTGAACACTGTCAAGGTGGTGAGTCAGTGTAGTTGTAGTAGTGAGCAGTCTCAAGGTAGGGAGTCAGTGTAGTTGTAGTAGTGAACACTGGCTAAGGTGGTGAGTCAGTGTAGTTGTAGTAGTGAACACTGGCTAAGGTGGTGAGTCAGTGTATTTGTAGTAGTGAACACTGTCAAGGGGAATATCACATGCAGAGTAACAACAGACACAAAGCAATAGCCTTCCTGGAGAAATGACAAGATATGCCACGGCAGGGAGAGAAGAAATGAGAGAGGAAATACTGATGGAACAGAGTCATAATAAAGAGGGGCGGGGGGCGGGGTCAGGGGGCGGTAGTAACACACATGCATAACAAAACAGTTCAATGAAACACACATGTAACACAGTACAGATGTGCCAGACATACAACTACAGAGCAACACAGGTGAGGGAAATAAATGTTAAGAACACAGGAAAGAGAGACCGAGTCAGTGATGCATAACAGTACTACAGCTGGGGCTGGTTACCTGGAGACTACCTGCTGTCTACCTGCTTGTTACCTGGAGTCTAATTGCTGTCTACCTGCTGGTTACCTGGAGACTACCTGCTGTCTACCTGCTTGTTACCTGGAGTCTAATTGCTGTCTACCTGCTGTCTACCTGCTGGTTACCTGGAGTCTACCTGCTGTCTACCTACTGGTTACCTGGAGTCTAACTGCTGTCTACCTGCTGGATACCTGGAGTCTAACTGCTGTCTACCTGCTGGTTACCTGGAGTCTACCTGCTGTCTACCTGCTGGTTACCTGGAGTCTACCTTCTGTCTACCTGCTGGTTGCCTTTAGTCTACCTGCTGTCTACCTGCTGGTTACCTGGAGTCTACCTGCTGGTTACCTGGAGTCTACCTGTTGTCTACCTGCTGGTTACCTGGAGTCTACCTACTGTCTATCTGCTGGTTACCTGGAGTCCACCTGCTGGTTACCTGGAGTCTACCTCCTGTCTACCTGCTGGTTGCCTGGAGTCTACCTGCTGTCTACCTGCTGGTTACATGGAGTCTACCTGCTGGTTACCTGGAGTCTACCTGCTGTCTACCTGCTGGTTACCTGGAGTCTACCTGCTGTCTACCTGCTGGTTACCTGGAGTCTACCTGCTGTCTACCTGCTGGTTACCTGGAGTCTACCTGCTGTCTACCTGCTGGTTACCTGGAGTCTACCTGCTGGTTACCTGGAGTCTACCTGCTGTCTACCTGCTTTTACCTGGAGTCTACCTGCTGGTTACCTGGAGTCAACCTGTTGTCTACCTGCTGGTTACCTGGAGTCTACCTGCTGTCTACCTGCTGGTTTCCTGGAGTGTACCTCCTGTCTACCTGCTGGTTACCTGGAGTCTACCTGCTGTCTACCTGCTGGTTACCTGGAGTCTACCTGCTGTCTACCTGCTGGTTACCTGGAGTCTACCTCCTGTCTACCTGCTGGTTACCTGGAGTCTACCTGCTGTCTGCCTTCTGGTTACCTGGAGTCTACCTGCTGTCTACCTGCTGGTTACCTGGAGTCTACCTGCTGTCTACCTGCTTGTTACCTGGAGTCTGCCTGCTTGTTACCTGGAGTCTACCTGCTGTCTACCTGCTTTTACCTGGAGTCCACCTGCTGGTTATCTGGAGTCTACCTGTTGTCTACCTGCTGGTTACCTGGAGTCTACCTGCTGTCTACCTGCTGGTTTCCTGGAGTGTACCTCCTGTCTACCTGCTGGTTACCTGGAGTATGCCTCCTGTCTACCTGCTGGTTACCTGGAGTCTACCTCCTGCCTACCTGCTGGTTACCTGGAGTCTATCTGCTGTCTACCTGCTGGTTACCTGGAGTCTACCTGCTGGTTACCTGGAGTCTACCTGCTGGTTACCTGGAGTCTACCTGCTGTCTATCTGCTGGTTACCTGGAGTCTACCTGCTGGTTACCTGGAGTCTACCTGCTGTCTACCTGCTTTTATCTGCAGTCTACCTGCTCTCTACCTGCTGGTTACCTGGAGTCTACCTGTTGTCTACCTGCTGGTTACCTGGAGTCTACCTGCTGTTTACCTGCTGGTTTCCAGGAGTCTACCTCCTGTCTACCTGCTGGTTACCTGGAGTCTACCGCCTGTCTACCTGCTGGTTACCTGGAGTCTACCGCCTGTCTACCTGCTGGTTACCTGGAGTCTACCTGCTGTCTAGCTGCTGGTTACCTGGAGTCTACCTCCTGTTTACCTGCTGGTTACCTGGAGTCTACCTGATGGTTACCTGGAGTTTACCTGCTGTCTACCTGCTGGTTACCCGGAGTCTACGTCCTGTCTATGTGCTGGTTACCTGGAGTCTTCCTCCTGTCTACCTGCTGGTTACCTGGAGTCTACCTGCTGTCTACCTGCTGGTTACTTGGAGTCTACCTGCTGTCTACCTGCTGGTTACCTGGAGACTACCTGTTGTCTACCTGCTGGTTACCTGAAGTCTACCTGCTGTCTACCTGCTTGTTACCTGGAGTCTACCTGCTGTCTACCTGCTGGTTACCTGGAGTCTACCTGCTGGTTACCTGGAATCTACCTCCTGTCTATGTGCTGGTTACCTGGAGTCTACCTTCTGTCTACCTGCTGGTTACCTGGAGTCTATCTGCTGTCTACCTGCTGGTTACCTGGAGTCTACCTGCTGGTTACCTGGAGTCTACCTGCTGGTTACCTGGAGTCTACCTGCTGGTTACCTGGAGTCTACCTGCTGGTTACCTGGAGTCTACCTGCTGTCTACCTGCTTTTACCTGCAGTCTACCTGCTCTCTACCTGCTGGTTACCTGGAGTCTACCTGTTGTCTACCTGCTGGTTACCTGGAGTCTACCTGCTGTTTACCTGCTGGTTTCCAGGAGTCTACCTCCTGTCTACCTGCTGGTTACCTGGAGTCTACCGCCTGTCTACCTGCTGGTTACCTGGAGTCTACCGCCTGTCTACCTGCTGGTTACCTGGAGTCTACCTGCTGTCTAGCTGCTGGTTACCTGGAGTCTACCTCCTGTTTACCTGCTGGTTACCTGGAGTCTACCTGATGGTTACCTGGAGTTTACCTGCTGTCTACCTGCTGGTTACCCGGAGTCTACGTCCTGTCTATGTGCTGGTTACCTGGAGTCTTCCTCCTGTCTACCTGCTGGTTACCTGGAGTCTACCTGCTGTCTACCTGCTGGTTACTTGGAGTCTACCTGCTGTCTACCTGCTGGTTACCTGGAGACTACCTGTTGTCTACCTGCTGGTTACCTGAAGTCTACCTGCTGTCTACCTGCTTGTTACCTGGAGTCTACCTGCTGTCTACCTGCTGGTTACCTGGAGTCTACCTGCTGGTTACCTGGAATCTACCTCCTGTCTATGTGCTGGTTACCTGGAGTTTACCTTCTGTCTACCTGCTGGTTACCTGGAGTCTACCTGCTGTCTACCTGCTGGTTACTTGGAGTCTACCAGCTGTCTACCTGCTGGTTACCTGGAGTCTACCTGTTGTCTACCTGCTGGCTACCTGAAGTCTACCTGCTGTCTACCTGCTTGTTACCTGGAGTCTACCTGCTGTCTACCTGCTTGTTACCTGGAGTCTACCTGCTGTCTACCTTCTGGTTACCTGGAGTCTACCTGCTGGCTACCTGGAGTCTACCTGCTGTCTACCTGCTGGTTACCTACAGTCTACCTGCTGTCTACCTGCTGGTACCTGGAGTGTACCTGCTGTCTACCTGCTGGTTACCTGGAGTCTTCCTGCTGTCTGCCTGCTGGTTACCTGGAGTCTACCTGCTGTCTACCTGCGTGCTTCAGGGTGTGTTGCTTGGTGCTTCAGTGTGTGTTGCTTGGTGCTTCAGTGTGTGTTGCTTGGTGCTTCAGCGTGTGTTGCTTGGTGCTTCAGGGTGTGTTGCTTGGTGTTTCAGGGTGTGCTGTTTGGTGCTTCAGGGTGTGTTGCTTGGTGTTTCAGGGTGTGCTGTTTGGTGCTTCAGGGTGTGTTGCTTGGTGCTTCAGGGTGTGTTGCTTGGTGCTTCAGTGTGTGTTGCTTGGTGCTTCAGTGTGTGTTGCTTGGTGCTTCAGCGTGTGTTGCTTGGTGCTTCAGTGATTGTTGCTTGGTGCTTCAGGGTGTGTTGCTTGGTGCTTCAGTGTGTGTTCCTTGGTGTTTCAGGGTGTGTTGCTTGGTGCTTCTGTGAGTGTTGCTTGGTGCTTCAGTGTGTGTTCCTTGGTGTTTCAGGGTGTGTTGCTTGGTGCTTCAGTTTGTGTTGCTTGGTGCTTCACGGTGTGTTGCTTGGTGCTTCAGTGTGTGTTGCTTGGTGCCTCAGGGTGTGTTGCTTGGTGCTTCAGTGTGTGTTGTTTGGTGCTTCACGGTGTGTTGCTTGGTGCTTCAGTGTGTGTTGCTTCGTGCTTCAGGGTGTGTTGCTTGGTGCTTCAGTGATTGTTGCTTGGTGTTTCAGGGTGTGTTGTTTGGTGCTTTAGGGTGTGTTGCTTGGTGCTTCAGTGTGTGTTGCTTGGTGCTTCAGGGTGTGTTGCTTGGTGCTTCAGTTATTGATGCTTTGTGTTTCAGGGTGTGCTGCTTGGTGCTTCAGGGTGTGTTGCTTGGTGCTTCAGTGTGTGTTGCTTGGTGCTTCAGTGTGTGTTGCTTGGTGCTTCTGCGTGTGTTGCTTGGTGCTTCAGTGATTGTTGCTAGGTGCTTCAGGGTGTGTTCCTTGGTGCTTCAGGGTGAGTTGCTTGGTGCTTCAGGGCGTGTTTCTTGGTGCTTCAGGGTGTGTTGCTTGGTGCTGCAGAGTGTGTTGCTTGGTGTTTCAGTGATTGTTGCTTGGTGCTTCAGGGTTTGTTGCTTGGTGCTTCAGAGTGTGTTGCTTGGTGCTTCAGTGTGTGTTGCTTTGAGCTGCAGAGTGTGTTGCTTGGTGCTTCAGCGTGTGTTGCTTCGTGCTTCAGGGTGTGTTGCTTGGTGCTTCAGGGTGTGTTGCTTGGTGCTTCAGTGAGTGTTGCTTGGTGCTTCAGTGAGTGTTGCTTGGTGCTTCACCGTGGGTTGCTTGGTGCTTCAGCGTGTGTTGCTTGGTGTTTCAGTGTGTTGCTTGATGCTTCAGTGAGTGTTTCTTGGTGCTTCAGTGAGTGTTGCTGGGTGCTTCAGTGAGTGTTGCTTGGTGCTTCAGTGAGTGTTGCTTGGTACTTCAGTGTGTGTTGCTTAGTTTTTCAGTGTGTGTTGCTTGGTGCTTCAGAGTGTGTTGCTTGGTGCTTCTGCGTGTGTTGCTTGGTGCTTCAGTGATTGTTGCTTGGTGCTTCAGGGTGTGTTGCTTGGTGCGTCAGTTATTGTTGCTTTGTGTTTCAGGGTGTGCTGCTTGGTGCTTCAGGGTGTTGCTTGGTGCTTCAGTGTGGGTTCCTTGGTGCTTCAGTGTGTGTTGCTTGGTGCTTCTGCGTGTGTTGCTTGGTGCTTCAGTGATTGTTGCTTGGTGCTTCAGGGTGTGTTGCTTGGTGCTTCAGGGTGAGTTGCTTGGTTCTTCAGTGTGTGTTGCTTGGTGCTTCAGTGTGTGTTGCTTGGTGCTTCAGGGTGTGTTGCTTGGTGCTTCAGAGTGTGTTGCTTGGTGCTTCAGTGTGTGTTGCTTTGAGCTGCAGAGTGTGTTGCTTGGTGCTTCAGCGTGTGTTGCTTGGTGCTTCAGGGTGTGTTGCTTGGTGCTTCAGGGTGTGTTGCTTGGTGCTTCAGGGTGTGTTGCTTGGTGCTTCAGGGTGTGTTGTTTGGTGCTTCAGTGTGAGTTGCTTTGTGCTTCAGTGTGTGTTGCTTGGTGCTTCAGTGATTGTTGCTTTGTGCTTCAGGGTGTGTTGCTTTGTGCTTCAGTGATTGTTGCTTTGTGCTTCAGTGTGTGTTGCTTGGTGCTTCAGGGTGTGTTGCTTTGTGTTTCAGTGATTGTTGTTTTGTGCTTCAGTGAGTGTTGCTTTGAGCTTCAGTGTGTGTTGCTTAGTTTTTCAGTGTTGCTTGGTGCTTCAGTGTGTGTTGCTTGGTGTTTCAGTGATTGTTGCTCTGTGCTTCAGGGTGTGTTGCTTGGTGCTTCAGAGTGTGTTGTTTTGTGCTTCAGGGTGTGTTGCTTTGTGCTTCAGGGTATGTTGTTTGGTGCTTCAGGGTGTGTTGCTTTGAGCTTCAGTGTGTGTTGCTTAGTTTTTCAGTGTTGCTTGGTGCTTCAGTGTGTGTTGCTTTCTGCTTCAGTGTGTGTTGCTTGGTGCTTCAGTGTGTGTTGCTTTGTGCTTCAGTGTGTTTTGCTTTGTGCTTCAGGGTGTGTTGCTTTGTGCTTCAGTGTGTGTTGCTTGGTGCTTCAGGGTGTGTTGCTTTGTGCTTCAGGGTGTGTTGCTTGGTGCTTCAGTGATTGTTGCTTGGTGTTTCAGGGTGTGTTGCTTGGTGCTTCAGTGAGTGTTGCTTGGTGCTTCAGTGATTGTTGCTTGGTGCTTCAGTGTGTGTTGCTTGGTGCTTCAGTGTGTGTTGCTTGGTGCTTCAGCGTGTGTTGCTTGGTGCTTCAGCGTGTGTTGCTTGGTGCTTCAGCGTGTGTTACTTGGTGCTTCAGCGTGTGTTACTTGGTGCTTCAGCGTGTGTTACTTGGTGCTTCAGCGTGTGTTACTTGGTGCTTCAGCGTGTGTTACTTGGTGCTTCAGCGTGTGTTGCTTGGTGCTTCAGCGTGTGTTGCTCGGTGCTTCAGTGAGTGTTGCTTGGTGCTTCAGCGTGTGTTGCTTGGTGCTTCAGCGTGTGTTGATTGATGCTTAAGTGAGTGTTGCTTGGTGTTTCAGTGAGTGTTGCTTGGTGCTTCAGGGTGTGTTGCTTCGTGCTTCAGTGATTGTTGCTTGGTGCTTCAGTGTGTGTTGCTTGGTGCTTCTGGATGTGTTGCTTTGTGCTTCAGGGTGTGTTGCTTGGTACCTCAGGGTTTGTTGCTTTGTGCTTCAGTGTGTGTTTCTTTGTGCTTCAGTGTGTGTTGCTTTGTGCTTCAGTGTGTGTTGCTTTGTGCTTCAGTGTGTGTTGCTTGGTGCTTCAGGGTGTGTTGCTTGGTGCTTCAGTGTGTGTTGCTTGGTGCTTCAGGGTGTGTTGCTTGGTGCTTCAGGGTGTGTTGCTTGGTGCTTCAGCGTGTGTTGCTTGGTGCTTCAGTGTGTGTTGCTTGGTGCTTCAGTGTGTGTTGCTTGGTGCTTCAGGGTGTGTTGCTTGGTGCTTCAGTGTGTGTTGCTTGATGCTTCAGGGTGTGTTGCTTGGTGCTTCAGGGTGTGTTGCTTGGTGCTTCAGGGTGTGTTGCTTTGTGCTTCAGGGTATGTTGTTTGGTGCTTCAGTGACTGTTGCTTGGTGCTTCAGTGTGTGTTGCTTTGTGCTTCAGTGTGTGTTGCTTGGTGCTTCAGTGTGTGTTGCTTGGTGCTTCAGTGTGTGTTGCTTGGTGCTTCAGTGTGTGTTGCTTGGTGCTTCAGTGTGTGTTGCTTGGTGCTTCAGGGTGTGTTGCTTGGTGCTTCAGGGTGTGTTGCTTGGTGCTTCAGTGTGTGTTGCTTGGTGCTTCAGTGTGTGTTGCTTGGTGCTTCAGTGTGTGTTGCTTGGTGCTTCAGGGTGTGTTGCTTGGTGCTTCAGTGTGTGTTGCTTGGTGCTTCAGTGTGTTGCTTGGTGCTTCAGGTTGGTGCTTCAGTGTGTGTTGCTTGGTGCTTCAGTGTTTTGCTTGGTGCTTCAGTGTGTGTTGCTTGGTGCTTCAGTGATTGTTGCTTGGTGCTTCCGTGAGTGTTGCTTTGTGCTTCAGGGTGTGTTGCTTTGTCCTTCAGGGTGTGTTGCTTGGTGCTTCAGTGTGTGTTGCTTGGTGCTTCAGTGTGTGTTGCTTTGTGCTTCAGTGTGTGTTGCTTGGTGCTTCACGGTGTGTTGCTTGGTGCTTCACGGTGTGTTGCTTGGTGCCTCAGGGTGTGTTCCTTCGTGCTTCAGGGTGTGTTGCTTGGTGCTTCAGTGATTGTTGCTTGGTGTTTCAGGGTGTGTTGCTTGGTGCATTAGGGTGTGTTGCTTGGTGCTTTAGTGTGTGTTGCTTGGTGCTTCAGGGTGTGTTGCTTGGTGCTTCAGCGTGTATTGCTTTGTACTTCAGCGTGTGTTGCTTGGTGCTTCAGTGTGTGTTCCTTGATGTTTCAGTGAGTGTTGCTTGGTGCTTCAGTGTGTGTTGCTTGATGCTGATTCAGTGTGTGTTGCTTGGTGCTTCAGTGAGTGTTGCTTGGTGCATCGGTGAGTGTTGCTTGGTGCTTCAGTGTGTGTTGCTTGGTGCTTCAGGGTGTGTTGCTTGGTGCTTCAGTGTGTGTTGCTTGGTGCTTCAGTGTGTGTTGCTTGGTGCTTCAGTGATTGTTGCTTGGTGCTTCAGTGTGTGTTGCTTGGTGCTTCAGTGTGTGTTGCTTTGTGCTTCAGGGTGTGTTGCTTTGTGCTTCAGTGTGTGTTGCTTGGTGCTTCAGTGTGTGTTGCTTGGTGCTTCAGTGTGTGTTGCTTGGTGCTTCAGTGTGTGTTGCTTGGTGCTTCAGTGTGTGTTGCTTGGTGCTTCAGCGTGTGTTGCTTGGTGCTTCAGTGTGTGTTGCTTGATGCATCGGTGAGTGTTGCTTGGTGCTTCAGTGAGGTTTGCTTGGTGCTTCAGCGTGTGCTGCTTGGTGTTTCAGTGTGTTGCTTGATGCTTCAGTGAGTGTTTCTTGGTGCTTCAGTGAGTGTTTCTTGGTGCTTCAGTGAGTGTTGCTTGGTGCTTCAGTGTGTGTTGCTTGGTGCTTCAGTGAGTGTTGCTTGGTGCTTCAGCGTGTGTTGCTTGGTGCTTCAGTGTGTGTTGCTTGTGTTGTCTTGGTGCTTCAGTGGTGTTGCTTGCTTGTTGCTTGGTGCTTCAGTGTGTGTTGCTTGGTGTTTCAGTGATTGTTGCTCTGTGCTTCAGGGTGTGTTGCTTGGTGCTTCACGGTGTGTTGCTTGGTGCTTCAGTGTGTGTTGCTTGGTGCTTCAGGGTGTGTTGCTTGGTGCTTCAGTGAGTGTTGCTTGGTGCTTCAGTGTGTGTTGCTTGGTGCTTCAGGGTGTGTTGCTTTGTGCTTCAGTGTGTGTTGCTTGGTGCTTCAGTGTGTGTTGCTTTGTGCTTCAGTGTGTGTTGCTTTGTGCTTCAGTGTGTGTTGCTTTGTGCTTCAGTGTGTGTTGCTTGGTGCTTCAGGGTGTGTTGCTTGGTGCTTCAGTGTGTGTTGCTTGGTGCTTCAGTGTGTGTTGCTTGGTGCTTCAGTGTGTGCTGCTTGGTGCTTCAGGGTGTGTTGCTTGGTGCTTCAGGGTGTGTTGCTTGGTGCTTCAGTGATTGTTGCTTGGTGCTTCAGTGTGTGTTGCTTGGTGCTTCAGGGTGTGTTGCTTTGTGCTTCAGGGTGTGTTGCTTTGTGCTTCAGGGTGTGTTGCTTGGTACTTCAGGGTTTGTTGCTTTGTGCTTCAGGGTGTGTTGCTTGGTGCTTCAGTGTGTGTTGCTTGGTGCTTCAGTGATTGTTGCTTGGTGCTTCAGTGTGTGTTGCTTGGTGCTTCAGTGAGTGTTGCTTGGTGCTTCAGTGAGTGTTGCTTGGTGCTTCTCCGAGTGTTGCTTGGTGCTTCAGTGATTGTTGCTTGGTGCTTCAGTGAGTGTTGCTTGGTGCTTCAGTGAGTGTTGCTTGGTGCTTCAGTGAGTGTTGCTTGGTGCTTCAGTGAGTGTTGCTTGGTGCTTCAGCGTGTGTTGCTTGGTGCTTCAGTGAGTGTTGCTTGGTGCTTCAGTGAGTGTTGCTTGGTGCTTCAGTGAGTGTTGCTTGGTGCTTCAGTGAGTGTTGCTTGGTGCTTCAGTGAGTGTTACTTGGTGCTTCAGTGAGTTTTGCTTGGTGCTTCAGCGCGTGTTGCTTGGTGCTTCAGTGAGTGTTGCTTGGTGCTTCAGCGTGTGTTGCTTGGTGCTTCAGTGAGTGTTGCTTGGTGCTTCACCGTGGGTTGCTTGGTGCTTCAGCGTGTGTTGCTTGGTGCTTCAGTGAGTGTTGCTTGGTGCTTCAGTGAGTGTTGCTTGGTGCTTCAGTGAGTGTTGCTTGGTGCTTCAGTGAGTGTTGCTTGGTGCTTCAGTGAGTGTTGCTTGGTGCTTCAGTGAGTGTTGCTTGGTGCTTCAGTGAGTGTTGCTTGGTGCTTCAGTGAGTGTTGCTTGGTGCTTCAGTGTGTGTTGCTTGGTGCTTCAGTGAGTGTTGCTTGGTGCTTCAGTGAGTGTTGCTTGGTGCTTCAGTGTGTGTTGCTTGGTGCTTCAGTGAGTGTTGCTTGGTGCTTCAGTGAGTGTTGCTTGGTGCTTCAGTGAGTGTTGCTTGGTGCTTCAGTGTGTGTTGCTTGGTGCTTCAGTGTGTGTTGCTTGGTGCTTCAGTGTGTGTTGCTTGGTGCTTCAGTGAGTGTTGCTTGGTGCTTCAGTGAGTGTTGCTTGGTGCTTCAGCGTGTGTTGCTTGGTGCTTCAGTGTGTGTTGCTTGATGCTTCAGTGAGTGTTGCTTGGTGCTTCAGTGTGTGTTGCTTGATGCTTCAGTGAGTGTTGCTTGCTTGGTGTTTCAGCCTCAGTGTGTTGCTTCAGTGTGTGTTGCTTGGTGCTTCAGTGTGTGTGTTGCCTTGTGCTTCAGTGTGTGTTGCTTGGTGCTTCAGTGTGTGTTGCTTGGTGCTTCAGTGTGTGTTGCTTGGTGCTTCAGCGTGTGTTGCTTGGTGCTTCAGTGTGTGTTGCTTGGTGCTTCAGTGAGTGTTGCTTGGTGCTTCAGTGTGTGTTGCTTGGTGCTTCAGTGAGTGTTGCTTGGTGCTTCAGCGTGTGTTGCTTGGTGCTTCAGTGTGTGTTGCTTGTTGCTTCAGTGAGTGTTGCTTGGTGCTTCAGTGTGTGTTGCTTGATGCTTCAGTGTGTGTTGCTTGGTGCTTCAGTGAGTGTTGCTTGGTGCTTCAGTGTGTGTTGCTTGGTGCTTCAGTGTGTGTTGCTTGGTGCTTCAGTGTGTGTTGCTTGATGCATCGGTGAGTGTTGCTTGGTGCTTCAGTGAGTGTTGCTTGATGCTTCAGTGATTGTTGCTTGGTGCTTCAGTGAGTGTTGCTTGGTGCTTCAGTGAGTGTTGCTTGGTGCTTCAGCGTGTGTTGCTTGGTGCTTCAGTGTGTGTTGCTTGATGCTTCAGCGTGTGTTGCTTGGTGCTTCAGGGTGTGTTGCTTGGTGCTTCAGGGTGTGTTGCTTGGTGCTTCAGCGTGTGTTGCTTGGTGCTTCAGGGTGTGTTGCTTGGTGCTTCAGGGTGTGTTGCTTGGTGCTTCATCGTGTGTTGCTTGGTGCTTCAGGGTGTTGTTGTTCAGGAGTGCTTGTTGCTTGCTTCAGTGAGTGTTGCTTGGTGCTTCAGTGAGTGTTGCTTGATGTTTCAGTGTGTTGCTTGGTGCTTCAGTGAGTGTTGCTTGGTGCTTCAGTGAGTGTTGCTTGGTGCTTCAGTGTGTGTTGCTTGTGTGTGTTGCTGTGTTGCTTGGTGCTTCAGGGTGTGTTGCTTGGTGCTTCAGGGTGTGTTGCTTGGTGCTTCAGCGTGTGTTGCTTGGTGCTTCAGGGTGTGTTGCTTGGTGCTTCAGGGTGTGTTGCTTGGTGTTTCAGTGTGTTGCTTGATGCTTCAGTGAGTGTTGCTTGGTGCTTCAGTGAGTGTTGCTTGGTGCTTCAGTGAGTGTTGCTTGGTGCTTCAGTGTGTGTTGCTTGGTGCTTCAGGGTGTGTTGCTTGGTGCTTCAGTGTGTGTTGCTTGGTGCTTCAGTGTGTGTTGCTTGTTGCTTGGTGCTTCAGCGTGTGTTGCTTGGTGCTTCAGTGTGTGTTGCTTGATGCATCGGTGAGTGTTGCTTGGTGCTTCAGCGTGTGTTGCTTGGTGCTTCAGGGTGTGTTGCTTGGTGCTTCAGGGTGTGTTGCTTGGTGCTTCAGCGTGTGTTGCTTGGTGCTTCAGGGTGTGTTGCTTGGTGCTTCAGGGTGTGTTGCTTGGTGCTTCAGTGTGTGTTGCTTGGTGCTTCAGTGTGTGTTGCTTGGTGCTTCAGTGTGTGTTGCTTGGTGCTTCAGTGTGTGTTGCTTGGTGCTTCAGTGAGTGTTGCTTGGTGCTTCAGTGAGTGTTGCTTGGTGCTTCAGGTTGTTGTCTACCAACCTACTACCACAGGATGGTAGTACCTCCCTGGGTGGTTGCTGTCTGCCAACCTACTACCACAGGACGGTAGTACGTCCCTGGGTGGTTGTTGTCTACCAACCTACTACCACAGGATGGTAGTACCTCCCTGGGTGGTTGTTGTCTACCAACCTACTACCACAGGATGGTAGTACCTCCCTGGGTGGTTGTTGTCTACCAACCTACTACCACAGGATGGCAGTACCTCCCTGGGTGGTTGCTGTCTGCCAACCTACTACCACAGGATGGTAGTACCTCCCTGGGTGGTTGCTGTCTACCAACCTACTACCACAGGATGGTAGTACCTCCCTGGGTGGTTGTTGTCTACCAACCTACTACCACAGGATGGCAGTACCTCCCTGGGTGGTTGCTGTCTGCCAACCTACTACCACAGGATGGTAGTACCTCCCTGGGTGGTTGTTGTCTACCAACCTACTACCACAGGATGGTAGTACCTCCCTGGGTGGTTGTTGTCTACCAACCTACTACCACAGGATGGTAGTACCTCCCTGGGTGGTTGTTGTCTACCAACCTACTACCACAGGATGGTAGTACCTCCCTGGGTGGTTGTTGTCTACCAACCTACTACCACAGGATGGTAGTACCTCCCTGGGTGGTTGTTGTCTACCAACCTACTACCACAGGATGGTAGTACCTCCCTGGGTGGTTGTTGTCTACCAACCTACTACCACAGGATGGTAGTACCTCCCTGGGTGGTTGCTGTCTGCCAACCTACTGCACTTTATAATATACGCACAGAAGGATATCCAATAAATCCTTCAGCTGTATAGTCACTGATGCACAGAATTAATGTTTCAGATGGGCCGCCGGTGATTAAGGAGCATCCTAGCAACGTGGTTGCACGTCGCAATGACCCAGTCACACTCAACTGCACAGCTTCAGGTGCCACCAGCATCAGATGGTTCCGTGACGGCAAGGAGGTCATTACATCTACACAAGACCCTCGTTCTCACCGTCTTCTACTGCCTGCTGGCTCACTTTTCTTCCTCCGTGTCACCTCCACCAGGAAGGACAGTGATACTGGCACATATTGGTGTGTAGCTTCCAATAATTATGGCGCTACACGCTCCCAGAATGCCACCTTGACTGTGGCAATGCTTGCATATGAATTCCAAAGCCAGGCAGAACCTTTGGTGAAGGCCCGCATTGGAGACTCTGTCTCCTTACATTGTCAGCCACCAGCGGGCACTCCTTCACCAGAGGTGACATGGCTGAAGGATGGTCGCCAGATGAGTAACTCCAGCCGCATCAGTATCACCCAGATACTGGTCATCAACCAGGCCATCCAGGAAGACTCATCAACCTACACTTGTCGTGCCCGTAATGCTGCTGGAACAAGAGAATCTTCACCGACCCAACTAATTGTGATGAGTAAGTATTTACATGACTCACGAAATCGTAATGACACGATTGCAAACAAACCATACCACGGACGGGGATAGAACCCGCGATCAGAGAGTCTCAAAACTCCAGACCGTCGCGTTAGCCACTGGACCAGCTAGCCAAAATAAGATTCATCCAACTAGGGGAGATGAGCTAGAGTTCATCACGGCCTCGCTAGCTGGAGATTCGTCTGTAAAAACTTGCATTTGTGGTCACAGAGGTGCCTGTGCTAACCTTCCTATGGTGTAGAAATATACCTAGGTGGATGAATCTTATTGTGGCTAGCTGGTCCAGTGGCTAACGCGACGGTCTGGAATTTTGAGACTCTCTGATCGCGGGTTCTATCCCCGTCCATGGTATGGTAAGTATTTACATTTTCTTTTGTGGTGTAATTCTGTGCATTACTGTATTTATTCCTTGTCAGTTTCTTAGCATATGCTTACATTATATTTCTGTTACTTTCAAGGAACCTGTAAATATGGATTTATACAGCCATGTTGACTGCATTATCTCGTATTAATAACGATAATTATCCTCAGCTCCGCCTAGATTTGAGGAGAGACCAGCCAACGTTACAAGTCCATCAGGAGTGCTAGTGGAGTTGAAGTGTAGAGCTCAAGCAACTCCCGCTCCTACAGTGACCTGGCGCAGGTTAGATGGGAAGATGCCTCTGGGTCGTGTCAGGATAGAGGAACAGCATCAACGCTTGGTGTTGGAACATGTGACAGTAGATGAATCTGGTATTTATGTGTGTGAGGTGGAGAATGAAGCAGGTATCGCCATAGCACAGGCCACTGTTAAAATCGTCGATGCCCCTGAGTTGGCAGATTCACTGCAGAACTTTCAGGTTATGGTTGGAGAGGAGGTAACGATTTCATGTAATGTTAAGGGTGAGCCTCAACCCCTGGTACTGTGGCACCTCCCCACGTTAGATAGAACAGCTCTTCTAACTCTGGGTCAGACCAAGGGCCATTCTTCTGTGTCTGATGATGGTCGCTTTCTGATGCTAAGGAATTCAGCTAAAGAGGATAGTGGCACATATTACTGCTGGGGTGTGAGTAGTGGCGGGGGTGTAAAAGGACAGGCAGAAGTGACAGTTGTGTCAGCGCTTCCACCACCAGTAATGGGCATCAAACCCAAAGATCTTACAGCTGCTTCAGGAGATATTGCTTCTTTCCCTTGTGAGGTAGTGAGCGAGGCAGCTGAAGCCACCATCTCCTGGTGGTACAGTCCATCTGTTCACCTGCTTCCCCGTCAACTCTCCAAAGACTCTGTTGATCCTAGGATATCGCTTCCAGACAATGGTGCTCTTATTCTCAAGAACGTGAATCTAGATGATGCAGGCATCTATACCTGTCGTGCAACTGCAGTTACTGGCACTGTGGAGCAGGCAGCAGTACTGCGAGTAGAGCGTTATGGTAAAGCAAGTGAGCCCCTGTTGCTGCCAGCACCTCCCACCAAGCCACGTATTATAGCAACGAACCAAACATCTGTGCAATTGAGCTGGCTTCCCAACTCTCAAGTGAGCGTAGAGTCAGGTCAGTGGTACACCGTGGAGTACTGGAGACCGGGTTGGGATGAATGGCGTGTGGCTGATGCTGCTATGATGCCAGAGTCGTGTATTATAAGTCACCTCACACCAGGACACACCTACACCTTCTTGGTTCGTGCTGTCAACAGTAAAGGGGCGTCATTTCCGAGCCCCTGGTCAGACCCAGTGACCACCAACCTTCCTCGTGACCCTAACCTCACAGTGGAACAGGTGCGACAGGCTCGCCGACGCCTCTCTCGCCCCATCGTCACTCTCATTAATGCTACAATCACTGCCCCAGAGAGTGTGCTACTCAACTATGAATTCCTGACCACGGCAGATGAGTCCGTGGAAGGAGTGTTGGTGTACACAGTAGCTAAAGTGGGTACAGTGCAAGTAGCTACTGTCCTGGGCACCTCATCTACTTCCCACCTCTTGCATCATCTTCATCCCAACACTCCCTACACCTTCTTTATCGTCCCTTTCTGGCACAGCATCGAGGGAACTCCCAGCAACTCTCACTCACTTACCACGCCAGAAGATGGTAAGTTCTTATATTTTACTAATTATTATTTCACTCTGCTTCTGAAACTGGATTAAACTCTTCTCTAGAAGAGATTTACTTCTCAGTAGGTTAAGTATTCCCATGATAGCAACTTAATCGTGGTAAAGGTTAAGTTGCTCTCCCATATAACAAACTTGACTGAAAGCTTGGAACTCCTTACCTTATCCTTTTCAACCAAAACAGTTGGGAAATTACCTCTTTCACCAAAATTTGCTTCAAGAATTATTTGGTATCTAAATCACTCCTGGTGTGGTAAACTCTCGCAGCTGTGAACTTTGTATATGAAGGCAGTTTGCAAGCCTACAGTAGTAAAGTTTCCCCCCCGGTGGCTGCCACACCACGATGAAGATACAAGCCTACAGTAGTAAAGTTTCCCCCCCGGTGGCTGCCACACCACAATGAAGATACAAGCCTACAGTAGTAAAGTTTCCCCCCCGGTGGCTGCCACACCACGATGAAGATACAAGCCTACAGTAGTAAAGTTTCCCCCCCGGTGGCTGCCACACCACGATGAAGATACAAGCCTACAGTAGTAAAGTTTCCCCCCCGGTGGCTGCCACACCACGATGAAGATACAAGCCTACAGTAGTAAAGTTTCCCCCCCGGTGGCTGCCACACCACGATGAAGATACTGTGATATCTGAGGGCAAGTAAATTACTGGAGTAGTTACTATTTTTGTGGTGACTCAAAGAATATGGTTTTTAGTTTTTCCTGCCTCTCCCTCTGATACCATTGTTAGGTAAATCATTGCAGCGCTGTCAGTGATCTAAGCCTCAGTCTAAATATAAGGTAATGATGCCTAACCTGGTATTTTATTTTTCCTGGGGAGTTGCCAGAGAAATTGTGCTCTGTTGTAAAGAATATTTTGGTCCTTTCTCATCTCAAGGGTCCTAGACCTCTACCAGACCTTCTGGTGGATCAGGGTCTGATCAACCAGAATGTTACTAATGGACATACACAATCTAGTGTACAAACCACAACCCAGCTGATCGGGCAATGACTTTAGGTATCTCTCCAGTTCCCTCTGAAGACAGCCAGGGATCTATTGGTAATCCCCTTTATGTATGATGAGAGGCTGTTGAACAGTCTTAGACCCCGGACACTTATTATGTTGTCTCTTCATTGTGACCTTCCATGATCACCTATAGATGACCACCAAGATGAGGGGTTTTTGCCTCTCGTATTTTGACCACAGTGCATACCTGACTTGTTTGGGTAATCCCTTAGAACTTAAGTATTTGATGGGACCACAAAAAAATTGGGGGGATTTTTTACTTTTAACACATAAAAAATTTCCCCTGTTACAGTTTTTTCCATTTTGATATAAGAGGAGTTATTGTTTTATTGTTTGATTGTGAGTTTTTAGCTCTAATTTATTTTAAATTCTTTCTCATTCACAGTACCTGCGTCTGCTCCTAGTGAGGTGCACGTGACAGTACATGAGGAAGGCTCTGCACTAATTAGGTGGTCGAGTGTAAGTGTGGATGAAACTCGAGGGAATCTGCAGGGCTATCAGGTAGTAATAAGCTATAATGGTAGCCAGACCACAGAGACGGTCGTGAGTCCCTGGTTGGAGGCTCGTGGCCTCCTGCCTGGTCGTCTGTACACTGTACGTGTAGCGGCCCTCACGGGGGCAGGTCTTGGGCCCTTTAGTGATCCCTTTTTGCTGGATGTAGGACACGGTGACACCCACAACATTCAGAGGGTCAACACAGTCCTTGATAATGGTGATTCTGTAATGTATGCACCACTGCAGCCAGTTTGGCTACTGTACCTCTTGATACCTCTAGTACTCTTGGTGTTCTTGGTTACTTTGCTGTATGTCAAACGACTACACCAAAAATCACCGTCTTCCAGCCCACCTAACACTGCTACCCTTTATCAGGACCCCTCCTGCTACCCAGACCATCACTCAGTCAACATGTACAGTGAGCAGGAGCTGGTAAATGAATATGCAGAGCCACGGGTTCAAGGGCTCAATGATGCAGTAGAGCCTTATGCCATCACTTCACTACTGGCATCCCCATCACTCTGTGATTCTTGGCAGCATCACAGTAGTGAATCTGTCATGCAGGTCAACTGGGCTGCATTCCTACCTCCTCCACCCACCTGTCCACCACCACTTGACTTAGGAGACACTGCTGGTGGCAGTGATCACCAGGAGACCCACATGGCAGCCTCTGGTTCGCAGTATGACAACATGAGTAGATCAGAGCAGTATGAGCGACCGTGTGTTGCTACTTCGGATATTACCTACGATGTGTATTCACACGTGACACCTGCTGATTGTCGAAATGGGTTCCTTTATCAGGACCCCTCCTGCTACCCAGACCATCACTCAGTCAACATGTACAGTGAGCAGAAACTGTGGCGACCCTCGGAAAGTGACAAGGACTCTAGTTTATCTTCAGCACGGCTCCTGCACACAGATAAACTGGTAAATGAATATGCAGAGCCACGGGTTCAAGGGCTCAATGATGCAGTAGAGCCTTATGCCACCACTGCACTACTGGCACCCCCATCACTCTGTGATTCTTGGCAGCATCACAGTAGTGAATCTGTCATGCAGGTCAACTGGGCTGCATTCCTACCTCCTCCACCCACCTGTCCACCACCACTTGACTTAGGAGACACTGCTGGTGGCAGTGATCACCAGGAGACCCACATGGCAGCCTCTGGTTCGCAGTATGACAACATGAGTAGATCAGAGCAGTATGAGCGACCGTGTGATGCTACTTCGGATATCACCTACGATGTGTATTCACACGTGACACCTGCTGATTGTCGAAATGGGTTCCTTGCTTTCAATACCTTACAGGACCGCAGCTGTCAGAAAGTACGAGCTGACTGCCACCCTTCACCTCTTACAGACGCACCACACAGCAACACCCACTAGCACCCTTGTGTACTGTGTCAACTGAATCTTACACATTACCACTAGCATATACAAGTGTGGTCTCGACTAGCAGACCCACCACTCAGGGACACGAATCTGTAATGATGCATAATTAAAACAGTCATATCTCGAATCTTTTGGCTCATTCTAGAATCTTTTGGCTCATTCTAGAGATCAGTTGGATAATAAATCTCCCCCAACACTTAACTCAGCTAGATTCATTGTGCCACAAAATGGCTGCTAGGATGTCCTTGATCCTATTGTTACAGAGTTCAGAATATAATGACGGAGATGTTAGACTAGTAACTTACGGTGCCAGGGTATTTACATTGTATATATTGCAAATGATAGTGTCTTCCACAGCCTCCACTCAGATCACAGGTCCTGTGATGCTACACTTGAGCGTCGTTTATGTTGATACAGTTACTTCTTATTAACAAGTTGGCAACATAACAGTAACATTCTCTAACACTTTTGTCTTGATGCATGTTTACTCTCTGTATTATTAATGGTGCACTTACTTGGTGCACCAGTGTAATGGTGCACTTACTTGGTGCACCAGTGTAATGGCGCATTTACATGGTGCACCAGTGTAATGGTGCACTTACTTGGAGTACAACCAGTGTAATGGTGCACTTACATGGTGCACAACCAGTGTAATGGTGCACTTACATGGTGCACCAGTGTAATGGTGCACTTACATGGTGCACAACCAATGTAACGGTGCACTTACATGGTGCACAACCAGTGTAACGGTGCACTTACATGGTGCACAACCAGTGTAATGGTGCACTTACATGGTGCACAACCAGTGTAATGGTGCACTTACATGGTGCACAACCAGTGTAATGGTGCACTTACATGGTGCACAACCAGTGTAATGGTGCACTTACATGGTGCACAACCAGTGTAATGGTGCACTTACATGGTGCACAACCAGTGTAATGGTGCACTTACATGGTGCACAACCAGTGTAATGGTGCACTTACTTGGTGCACAACCAGTGTAATGGTGCACTTACATGGTGCACCAGTGTAATGGTGCCAGTGTGCAATGTAACGTGCACTTACATGGTGCACAACCAGTGTAATGGTGCACTTACATGGTGCACAACCAGTGTAATGGTGCACTTACATGGTGCACAACCAGTGTAATGGTGCACTTACATGGTGCACAACCAGTGTAATGGTGCACTTACATGGTGCACAACCAGTGTAATGGTGCACTTACATGGTGCACTTACACTTGGTGCACAACCAGTGTAATGGTGCACTTACACAACCAGTGTAATGGTGCACTTACTTGGTGCACCAGTGTAATGGTGCACTTACATGGTGCACAACCAGTGTAATGGTGCACTTACATGGTGCACAACCAGTGTAATGGTGCACTTACATGGTGCACAACCAGTGTAATGGTGCACTTACATGGTGCACAACCAGTGTAATGGTGCACTTACTTGGTGCACCAGTGGTGCACTTACTTGGTGCACCAGTGTAATGGTGCACTTACATGGTGCACAACCAGTGTAATGGTGCACTTACATGGTGCACAACCAGTGTAATGGTGCACTTACATGGTGCACAACCAGTGTAATGGTGCACTTACATGGTGCACAACCAGTGTAATGGTGCACTTACTTGGTGCACCAGTGTAATGGTGCACTTACATGGTGCACAACCAGTGTAATGGTGCACTTACATGGTGCACAACCAGTGTAATGGTGCACTTACTTGGTGCACCAGTGTAATGGTGCACTTACATGGTGCACAACCAGTGTAATGGTACACTCACATGGTGCACAACCAGTGTAATGGTGCACTTACATGGTGCACAACCAGTGTAATGGTGCACTTACTTGGTGCACAACCAGTGTAATGGTGCACTTACATGGTGCACAACCAGTGTAATGGTGCACTTACTTGGTGCACCAGTGTAATGGTGCACTTACATGGTGCACAACCAGTGTAATGGTGCACTTACATGGTGCACAACCAGTGTAATGGTGCACTTACATGGTGCACAACCAGTGTAATGGTGCACTTCGGTCTGGAGTTTCACGACTCTCTAACCGCGGGTTCTAACCCCCACCCATGGTATGGTTTGTTTACAATGGTGTCATTACGACTTCGTGAGTCACCAGTCAGGTTATATACTCAAAATATACAACAACAACCATGATCTTGAGTGATTTATATCACTGTTGTGTCAAGCAGTAGATACTCCGCCATATATCTGACACAATGATAGTCATTCCTTGTATATATATCTGTAATTTGCAAGTTATTTTTGTAATAAACACAGAATATAACGTTTGTTTTATATCCTCTAGTGTAACATAGGTAGAAGATATGTTAACTAACAGGTTATGTTAGTTATAATCTAATTAACACAGAGGTATGGGAGTTCTAGCATCGATAGATACATCTATTATTTTTATGTGTTTAAAAGGGGAGTCGATGTTGATAATGTTTGGTACAGTCGAAGGAAGTCATGAGACGTGATTAGTATTATCAGGCTGTGATGGATGTATGGGGCAGCGGGACTCCTGCAGCAAGAGCCTGGTTGACGAGGCAAGCACCAGACGAGCCTGACCCCTGGCTGGGCTCAGTAGACAAACTCTCGAAACTCTTCAAAGGTATATAAAAGGTAGAGTATGTGTTATTCAAGCATTTGAAACACTGTAAATAAAGTCGAGCTAGAAAGTCGACCACATCGACTCAGGTTGAGGGACTGATTACCTCATTCTCCCCCTGGTCTTCATCACTCTCCTTTGTATGGACTGACGAAGCCACTGTGTGGTGAAACGTTTAATCATTAAAGTTACCCAAGTGTTGCACATGTGTCTAATTGATCCAGTTGTTGGTTCTCTGAACCATTTATCCACTTCCATTAAATTATTAACTCTAGAGTGATCAGTACAACTCAGCTGGGTAAACTCTGCCACTTTCTCTGTAACTCTTATGGCCAAAATCATGTACCTACACTTAACTCTTATCCTTGTAGCGTCCTCGATGTAAGGTCCAACCTGGAGTTTACCTAGAGAGGGTTCCGGGGGTCAACGCCCCCTCGGCCCGGTCTGTGACCAGGCCTCCTGGTGGATCATGGACTGGTCACAGACCAGGCCTTAACTTTAGGTGTCTATCCAGTACCTGCTTGAAGACAGCCAGGAGTCTATTGGCAATCCCCTTTATGTGTGCTGGGAGACAGTCACATCTGTGGAATATAACTGTAAATGAGAATAGGCAGCGCTGTATGACCTTTGTGGGTTTAGCGTTTAATTAATTAATTAATAATAATAATAATAATAATAATAATAATAATAATAACTGGAATGGTAGCACATACTGGCTGAAAGAGAGGGAGACTTGCGTACACTGTTTACATCTCGGGGATACGAACCTAATCACAGATATGAAATAATTCACTAATACCACAGAATTTGGCTGACATTCCGATACCACCACAAACCTTTGGAGATTTTGACCAGAATATTGGGAAAGAAATGGCAGGAGCTGATCAATGTGGAGAAATATATGAGGTGCATTTTTAAATGGTTCATTACTTTGTAAAAGCCATTTTTGCCTGATAAAACAGTGTTGGAGCATTTACTGTGCCAGGAAGCGTCGTGTGTGAAGCACACAATATCTGAAACTTAATGGGGGGCTGCAAATACGGTGCTTAAAATGGGGGGCTGCGAATACAGTGCTTAAAATGGGGGGCTGCAAATACGGTGCTTAAAATGGGGGGCTGCAAATATGGTGCTTAAAATGGGGGGGCTGCAAATACGGTGCTTAAAATGGGGGGCTGTAAATACGGTGCTTAAAATGGGGGGCTGCGAATACAGTGCTTAAAATGGGGTGCTGCGAATATGGTGCTTAAAATGGGGTGCTGCGAATACGGTGCTTAAAATGGGGTGCTTCAAATAGGGTGCTTAAAATGGGGTGCTTTAAATAGGGTGCTTAAAATGGGGTGCTTTAAATAGGGTGCTTAAAATGGGGTGCTTTAAATAGGGTGCTTCAAATACGGTGCTTAAAATGGGGTGCTTCAAAATATGGCGCTTAAAATGGGGTGCTTCAAATAGGGTGCTTAAAATGGGGTGCTTTAAATAGGGTGCTTAAAATGGGGTGCTTTAAATAGGGTGCTTCAAATAGGGTGCTTAAAATGAGGTGCTTCAAATAGGGTGCTTAAAGTAGTGTGCTTCAAATAGGATACTTAAAATGGGGTGCTTCAAATAGAGTGTTTAAAATGGGGTAGTTAAAATGGGGGTGCTTCAAATAGGATACTTAAAATGGGGTACTTAAAATGGGGTACTTAAAATAGGATGCTTAAAATGGAGTACTTAAAACAGTGTGCTTCAAATGGGGGTACTTAAAATAGGGTGCTTCAAATGGGGAACATAAAATAGGGTACTTAAAATAGGGTGCTTCGAATGGGGTACTTAAAATAGGGTGCTTCAAATGGGGTACTTAAAATAGGGTGCTTCAAATGGGGGTACTTAAAATAGGGTGCTTCAAATGGGGGTACTTAAAATAGGGTGCTTCAAATAGGTACTTAAAATAGGGTGCTTAAAATAATACACTGTAACTGGAAAAGTACAGAGAAGGGAAAACAAGTCCTGAATTCTCTCCATCTTCCCGGAGCTGTATGACCCATATGGGTTTAGCTCCCACGAATGTAATAATTAAGATGAGGGCTGTGATGCTGATGAAGGGCTCTTGATCCAAGAAACTGGACCAGCTCTCTCATTCCTTGAATCAAACCTATGATTTATACGATTCCTCTATAGACAGATTCCTCAATAAATAAGGACATAAGAAGGAACACTGCAACAGGCCTACTGACCCATGCGGAGCAGGTCCATGTCCCCCCCGGATTAGCCCAATGACCCACCCAGTCTGGTCACCTCCACTCAAGGAAGGAGCACGACGCCAGACCCAGCAGCACAAGCTAGTCAGGTCCAACTCACACCCACCAACACCCACTCATGTATTTATCCAACCTATTTTTAAAACTACACAACGTTTTAGCCTGAATAACTGTACTCGGGAGTTCGTTCCACTCATCCACAACTCTATTACCAAACCAATGCTTTCCTATATCATTCCTGAATCTGAATTTTTCCAACTTAAAACCATTACTGCGAGTCCTGTCTAGGATAGATATTTTCAGCACACTATTTACATCCCCTTTATTTATTCCTGTTTTCCATTTATACACCTCGATCATATCCCCCGTAATTCTATGCTTTTCGAGAGAGTGCAGATTCAGGGCCCTCAGTATGTCCTTATTACAACCCAGGAGTCCAAATGGCCTGTTATCCTGGGTGTAAAGGGAGCAAAATAAACACAGCAGAAAAGTTTTGACTTATATTATCCTTCACCAATTTAGAACAGAAGTATGTACACTATATACACTATGTACAGTGATAGGTATTAGTGCACTCCACGGTAAGCAAGGCGGAATAGAAGCCACTAGAGAGCAGACCGTGCTTCAACCAGCTCTAGAATGGGAATGACAAAGGCAGACAGGAGAGTGGTACCCACATAACCTCTGCAATTGCCAAAACCATCTCATTGGCTGGAACCTGGGTACTGGTTGAACGATGGGCCCCCATCATCAACCCTCAGTTCCCTGGTTTGCTGGTTGGGGGAGATAGCCTGTAAATGAGGGTGTGTACATGCGCCGAATAAAGAATAAAGGTTACGTACTCTTTGCATGTCACACCCCTCACCCCGAGAAGGCTCAGGATTAGGCTCCCACCTCCCAGTGGTAACCATGCCGCCATGGCACAAAATAATGGGACCACCTTTCCTCTCAACCATCCAACTCTTAGATAGAGCTCAGCTTTTTTTGTGACAAAAAGCCAAACCCTAAACTCAGAGCGAGACAGCAGACAGTCGGGCTAACATAGGTCCAAGACACAGGCGGACGGTAGCCCACATCCCCTCACTAAAAAAAAAAACCCCACACCAGGGGATAAAAAAAAGAGCTTGGAAGGGGTTACCACAAGTAACCTAACACATCCTAACCTAATATATAATTATAAATAATATAGTTAGACTCTAGATAAAGAGTCTGCCAACATATTTTCTTTGCCGGCAATATGTATAGTTCTCAGAGAGTAGGGTTGCAGTCTTATACTCCATCTTGTGAGCCACGTATTATGGTTCTTCATGGCTTGGAGATATACTAGAGGATTGTGGTCACTAGAGACAGTGACCACCTGTGAAGTCTGTCCCATGTATACATCAAAGTGCTCCAAAGCCAGTACCAGCACAAGGGCTTCTTTTTCAATGGTAGAGTAAGCCCTCTGATGCGGCTGGAACTTGGCAGAGTAAGCCCTCTGATGCGGCTGGAACTTGGCAGAGTAAAAGGCTACAGGCTGCAACTCCTCATTCCCGTTTTGCAACAGTACTGCCCCAATCCCAGACTCCCAAGCATCAACCTGTAATGAGAAAGGTTTTGAGATGTCTGGAGACAAAACAATGGGTGCAGTACACAATAATCTTTTTGCTTTGTCAAACGCACCCTGAGCAACTGAAGTCCAAATAAAGGGAACTTTGTGACTGGTAAGAGAGATAAAAGAGGCTACAATATCTGAAAAATTCTTACAGAATCTTCTGTAAAATCCTATCATGCCTAGGAAACGTTGAAGAGATTTCCTATCATGTGGAACTGGATAATCTTTAAAGGCAAGAACTTTAGCAAGTTTAGGAGCAACTTTACCACTACCTACTTCATGGCCTAGAAAAGTAACAGTGGCCTGGCCAAAGGAAGACTTAGATAAATTAACAGTTAAATGGGAACTCTGAAAGGTCTCAAAAAGAGCCTTAAGTCTAAATAGGTGTTGATCCCAAGTATCAGACACCACAACAATATCATACAGGTACGTTGCCATGCCTTCAAATCCTTTAATAGCCTGATGGATAAGTTTCTGGAATGAAGAGGGGGGAGTTTTTCATTCCGAAGGGGGTAACTGCATATTGATAATGACCTCCTGGAATTATGAAGGCAGAGATTTCCTTCGCCTTATCTGTCAAAGGTACCTGATAGTAACCTTTAAGGAGATCTAACTTGGACACAAAAGTAGCATTACCCAAAAAGTCGATTACGTCATCCAGACGAGGAAGAGGGTAAGCATCGGTGATTGTGACCTCATTCACCTTACGGTAGTCTGTACACATGCGAAACCCTCCATTAGCTTTTTTAACAAGAATGCACGGTGAAGCCCATGGACTAGATGACTCCTCCACTAATCCATGCTTTAACAAAAATTCTACTTCCTGCTGAAGTAGCCTCTGCTTTTCAGTATTTGCTCTGTAGGGGGAGAGTTTAATAGGTTTCGAGTTACACAAATAACCCGCACATAAAAGAGAGAAGCTTACGACGACGTTTCGGTCCGACTTGGACCATTGTTATCCTTGGTAGTTATCCTTGATCGCGAGGATTACCTCCGTAAAGCTGATGTCTTGCTCTCTGACTCATGTACCTACACTCCTCTCTTTTCCAACCCTCTTGATCGCATCAAGAGAACTTTCAACAAAAAACTAAGGACTCTCTCCGACTTCTGTCCTCCTGACTTTGACCTTGTTCAACGGTTTCGTGTCATCTGTCCCTCTCTTCCCTATTTCTATGACCTTCCCAAAACTCATAAACCTGATATTCCTCTTCGTCCTATCATATCCTCTAGACTCGGTTCTGTCTCTTATTCTCTTGCTTCTTGGCTGGCCAAAACCCTCACTCCCTTTCTTGGTACTTTTTCTCCTGCCCACCTCCGTCACTCTCAAGACTTCATTGAACGGGTTCGCTCTCTCCCAACCTTGAGACGTTGAGTCCCTCTTTACCAATGTCCCTCTTGATGATGTCCTTGATTTCCTTAGAGAGAAGGCCCATGAAGGGTTTCTTCATCTCCCTATACCTACTGATGTCTTTCTTGATCTTATCCACCTTTGTGTGGACTCTAACTCCTTTTCCTTCCAAGGGAAATATTATTCTCAAACCTTCGGTGTCGCTATGGGCTCTCCTCTCTCTCCTGTCCTTGCTAATCATTACATGGAATACTTCGAGACTGTTCTTCTTCCTACCCTCGATGTGCAGCCTTCACTCTGGCTCCACTATGTGGATGACATCTTTGCTCTGTGGCCTCATGACTCCAGTCTCTTCCAACCTTTTCTTGAAGCTCTTAATAATCTTGCCCCTTCCATTAAGTTTAAAGCTGAATGGGAATCTAATTCCTTGCTTCCTTTCCTTGATGTCCATGTCCATCACTCAGATACAGGTTTTTCCTTTTCCGTTTACTGAAAACCTATGCGCAGTGGCATGTACATTAACTACTTTTCCTATCATGCTTCCCCTGTCAAGAAAAGTGTTCTTATCTCTCTCTTTCTCCATGCCCTCCCCATCTGTGATTCTCAGTTCCTTCCAGCAGAAATTTCCACTCTTCATAATTCGTTTTCCCGTCTTGGCTACCCTTCCCATTTCATAGACTCTGCCCTCTCACATGCTAAATGCAATTTCTTCTCTCCCAAACTCTCTACTCCTGGGAACTCTTCTATCCTCTGCCTTCCCTACATTTCCGGTCTTTCTAATCTCAACAATTCTCTCCGTCCCATAGACATCAAGCTTACCTTCCGCCAGACTAACACTCTTCGCACTAATCTCGTTCATACCTCTCCTCCCTCTACAGATGTTCCTGGTGTCTACTCTATTTCTTGCTCCTCCTGTCCTCTTCAATACTGGGCGTTCTCTTTCTGACAGACTTAGGGAGCACAAAAATAGCGTTACGCTTGACGACACAAACAATGCTCTTTTCTGTCACGTCAGAGATCATAGCCATCCTATTGACTGGTCTTCTGCTAAAACTGTCTTCCCTACTTCCAATTCGAACAGTCGCCGTCTAGTTGAATCCTCTCTAATACACAACTTTCCTTGTATGAACCTTAGCCCTGGCTTCGTCTCTGTAGATGCCTTCCTTTCCCACTACATTGTAAAATGCTCCAAACTTCAGAACACCCGTGACTTAACCTGACTCCTCATTATTTTTTTTCTCCCTCTTCCCCTTTCCTCTTTCCTTTTTCCTCTGGGTTGTCTTTCTCTCTTCTGTCTCATGTTTCTGTTCCTTCTTCATTTATTTCACCACTTCCCCTTTCACGCACCTCTGTGCGCTTGCTCTCCCTCAGTGCGCATCTAGCTCTCTTGCAGTGCTCCCCTTCCTTTGTATTTGACTGGCTCGTCCTCCTTATTTCCCACTTCTACCACTACTACTACCTCTTCTACTACTACCACTACTACAACTACTGATGAAATTAAGACACATGTGCGGCGTCTGGTTGTCTATGTTGTGGACGTTTCGCCATCCAGTGGCTGGCTGGATGGCGAAACGTCTATGATAGGGATGCCCGGGTGTTGCGCATGTGTCTTAATTCCATCTTGTCGGTATTATATACCATTCTTGTGCTACTACTACTACTACCACCACCTCTTCCTGCCTATATATAGCCGTCCTGCTCCACTTCTGGTTAGTGTAACTTTGTCAATGGTCCAAGTCGGACCGAAACGTCGTCGTAAGCTTCTCTCTTTTATGTGCGGGTTTTGTGTGTATCGTTCCAGTCACGGTATTGTGCCTTTTTTGTTATTTAAGTATAGAGTTTCCCACATCTACATCATGATAACCTAACGTGCATTTTTTCGGCACATCCGAAAAATTATCAGGGTATGACTGTAGAAGCGCAGTTAAACTTGTTGCTTGAGTTTCAGATAGCCCCACCATTAAAGGGCTAGGGGTTCTTGAAGAGGACAGAGTTTGGAAGTTTAACATTAATTTCAGAAATAGAGTGCAAAGAGTCAGAGTCGTCCTCAGAGGTAGAGGACAGAGTCATTACTGGAACTTTATCTGGTGTATGAAAAGATTTTAATTGATTAATGTGGTAAGTTTTAGTTTTTGAGATCTTATCAAGGGGAGTTACCACAATTTACATCAGATAATTTACTTACAATTTGCATAGGTCCCGTAAATCTAGCTTTCAAGGTGTGGCCAGGTATAGGTTCCTGTACCAACACCTTGTCTCCTGGATGGAAGGAGTGGAATTGTGCATTTCTGTCATACCTCTGTTTCATCTTATTTTGGGCTGCATTTAGGTTAGCCTTAGCTAACTGACGTGCCACCTGCAACCTTGAAGACGGGTTGTAGAGTGTTGAGCTAACGTCTTCTCCCATTCATCCTTCTTTGAGCACCCGAAGAGGACCTCGTACATTGTGCCCAAAGATCAGCTCAAACGGACTATACCCGTTAGATTCTTGCACCGTTTCTCGTACTGAGAACAACAACAAAGGTAGTGATTCATCCCAGTCTGTAGGAAAATGCATGAAAAAAGTTCTAATCATGGTTTTTAACATCTGATGGAATCTTTCCAAGGCGCCTTGGGACTGAGGATGATAGGCAGTGGATAAGTTGTGGATTATCCCTAACCTAGTTAATGCTTCCCTAAATGCTTTGGTGGTGAAGTTAGTACCTTGATCACTTTGAATAGTTTTAGGAATGCCAAAACAAGAAATAAATCTGCTTAAAACTTTGAGAATAGGTTTAGTATTAACACTGCACATGGTAATTGCTTCAGGATATCTAGTTACTCTATCCATAATGGTAAATAAATACTGATTTCCAAACTTTGACCTAGGTAGTGGGCCTACACAATCTATAATTAAATCTGCGAAAGGTTCTCCATCAGCAGGCATAGGTTGAAGAGGTGCAGGTTTAATGGAATGTCCAGGTTTCCCTACTTGCTAACATTCTCGGCAACACTGGATATGATTCTTCACATCCTGCTTTAATTTTGGTCCAAAAAATTCTTCTGTAATTCTATATAATGTTTTAGTAATTCCTAAGTGACCTCCTAATGAAGTATTATGAGCTATATTCAATATTTGAGGTTTAAACTTTGTTGGAACCACTAACCTGTCAGACAATTGCCGGCCCTCTATCTCCTTACCAGTCTCAGTACAGAACAAATAGTCGTTTTTAAGTTTATACTTGACCGGATGATCCAAAGAGGATTTGCCCATGGCTACCTGAAAAGCAAAATTTAAAGAAGGGCCCTTTCGTTGTTCCTCCTGGAAGGACAGTCCCTCGGGCACGGAAACAGAGATATCTGGCAATCCTGCAACCTTGGAATAGGAAGGCTTGATCGGGGTCTGTTCACTTGATCTATGAGGCCCTGGCCGGTTTTCCTTGCTAAACAACGTGGCTATTCCGAGATCAGAGTCGTCCAAGGATAGGCCAACATTCTTGCCAGACAACCCTCAGGATGTTGCCTGAGTTATGGCCAACACCGGAGAAGAATTAATCATTATGGGTTCAGGACACACACTAGCAGTGGTAATGTTATTACCCAGTAATAACATGGCATCTTTCATGGGGAATCCTTTGGATACACCCCAGTCAAGTACCCAGTGTAATATTTGCACTACATAAATTTTATGCAAAGGGACAAAATATATAGCTCCTCCAAATGCTTCAAACAAAACAAAGGAATTTAAGGAGGTATTCTTTGAAAGGGGTAATATTCCCTCTCTTATAAGTGAGCAATATGCTCCAGTATCTCTAAAGGTTTTGACTTCAGTTGTTTTGGAGTTCTCCTGAAGAGAAATAAGACTCTGACAGTAGTAAGGGGGCCATCCCTTTTTCTACTTTCAGGGACATGTTACTAGGGATATTAGAGATTTTCAAAATGGGTTGGGGGTTTTGGGGGCAGTTGGGATGGATGTGACCTACTTGGTTACACATGTAGCAGACGACAGGCTTGCCCTTTACTCCCTGCTGACATTGCAACTGGTGTCACTCTGGCAGGTGTCTCTCTGGATACTGTTGTCGAGTTGCACCATGATGAGGGGTTTGTCTCTCACCAGGTGGACCATAAGTTGAGAAGAGAGGCTCACCAGGTGACTTAGTTGGCTGACGTAGATGTTCTCCCTCCGGCTGGCACTTCATTCTCCAAGATTGACGATCTCTGCTCATGCCAGGCTGTTGAAAAGAGAGACGGGACCGCTCGGACAAGGAGCGGTTAGTTTCAAAGGTATCAGCCAACCTGGCTGCCTCCAATGCAGTGGTTAAGTCACGATCTTGCAGAAAGAGTCGAACCTCTGGTCCCACAGACTCCAGCAGGTTGTCAACCAGAATAAGCTGCACAAGATCATTGAAGGTAGCAACACCACTTGCTTTATACCAGCTGGTAAAAACTTTGGTCTGCTGTCGCACAAAATCAACCAGAGATTGACCAACCTGTCGTCTGCCTAGCTTAAAGATCTTTTTATACTTAGCTGGGATACATGTATATGCTCCCAAAACTGTGGTCTTCACTACTTTATAATCAGAAAATTCAGTGTCATTTAACACTGACGTAAATTCCTGTGCCTTACCAAACAATGCTGTGTGAACCAACGATGCCCAATGCTGTTCCGGCCACCTCAAGGTTCGAGCCTGATTTTCGAAGCTTTCGAAAAAATTGTTCTGGTTCGGCCTCATTGAAGCGGGGAACAAGCTGTACTGCTTTCTGTAAACTAAAGTCATTTACAAGATACGAAAACGCCTTCTTTCTTTTTCCCTATCAAATTCGTCTTTTGCAAATGCTCTCTGTTCCCTAGTCTGCTCAAGATTGATTTTTGCCAGCTCAAGTGCCAACGCCGCTGATTCACCTTGAGACAACCCTGCTGCACAAGGCTGACGGTTTTGGTCCGTAGGTGTATCACGGATGGAAATAAGTCACTGTGTCTGACTTTTTTGGGTTATCCTAGGTTCTCTACACATATGCTGCTATATATGATAATTCTATGTAACTGTATTTGTGTATACCTGAATAAACTTACTTACTTACTTACTTATTCCTCTTGTGAGAACACAGTTTTATTCCTAGCTCCCGTAGAGGAAGGAGTCTGATGTGCCATCTCTTCTCGAAGTTTGTCGGTGATCAGTGAACGCAGTTGCACAGCTGTGAAAGTGCGTTCGTAATCAATGCCAATGGAACGAGCAATTTGCCAACAACGCTGTAGGGACAATTTAGATAGGTTAAACAAGGTATATGCCGACACCAGACGTCTGACTCGTCTAGGTGGTATACCCCAATGTATAAGTTATTTGCTATGCACAGTACGATTGCAGAATATGCATACAAGGTGGATATGCAATAGCAAAGCTGACTGCAAAATCTTCACACCGAACAAGCTAGTAGCGAGCTGTTAAATGATCACACAACAGCAAGGCTGACCATAGCAAAGCAACTGACACGCAAAGTTTGTAAAGCGTTGGCAAAGCTAATGAATGCAGGACAGCAAGCTACACAATGTTCCTGCTTCCAGCTTCACCCTAGGCTCAACCTGTTCTCTAAGTCCAGCTCCACCTCCCATCACTCTTGTAGGAAGTGACTTCCTACAAGAGTGATGGACTGAACACATCGATTCCAGGTTGAGGGACTGATTGCCTCAAACTTCTCCTCTCCTTACCCTTTTCTACTTTGTATTGGACTGATGAAGCCACTGTGTGGCGAAACGTTTCTTCAATAAAGATTCCCATGTGTTGCATTAGTGTATCAATTCTTCTACATCCCCTTTATTTATTCCTTTTTTTCATTTATACACCTCGATCATATCCCCCCTAATTCTACGCCTTTCTAGATAGTGCAGATTCAGGGCCTCAGTCAATCCTCATAGGGAAGATTTCTGATACATGAGATCATCTTTGTCATCCTCCTCTGTACGTTTTCCAGAGCATTTATATCCATTCTGTAATACGGTGACCAGAACTGAGCAGCATAGTCTAAATGAGGCCTAACCAAGGATATATAGAGTTGAAGAACAACCTGAGGACTTCTATTATTTATACTTCTAGATATGAAGCCAAGAATTCTGTTAGCTTTACTGCGAGCACTGATGCACTGTTGTCTTGGTTTTAGGTTATTGCTAACCAGAACTCCTAAATCCTTTTCGCAATCAGTAGTATTAAGATCCTCATTATTTAGTTTATATGTGGCATGGTTATTTAACTGTCCAACATTTAGAACTTTGCATTTGTCAATATTAAACTGCATCTGCCACTTCTCCGACCATTGCATCAGTCAATTCAAATCATCCTGGAGTGCTCTAGCATCCTCATTAGAATGAATTGGACGGCCTATTTTGTTGTCATCAGCAAATTTGCTTATGTCGCTATTCATTCCCTCATCTATGTCGTTTATGTAAATTGTGAACAACAAGGGGCCCAACACTGACCCCTGAGGAACACCGCTCGTGACGTGCCCCCATTCTGATTTCTCCCCATTAATGCAAACTCTCTGCTGTCTATTTGTCAGCCATGCCTCTACCCAGGAAAAAATTTCTCCTCCTATTCCGTGTGCCTTAAGTTTCCTCAATAGCCTCTGGTGTGGAACTCTATCGAAAGCCTTACTGAAGTCCATATACACAATATCATATTCATTGACATGATCTACCTCCTCAAACACCTTAGTGAAAAAAGTTAGTAAATTCGTAAGACGCCCCTTTGTAAAACCATGTTGAGATTCATTAATCAATCTGTGCCTGTCAAGATAGCTACGAATTGCTTCTGCAATTATTGATTCCATAAATTTTCCCAATATGGAGGTAAGGCTTTGGTCTATAGTTCGAAGCGAAGGACCTGTCACCTGCCTTGTAAATAGGTATTACATTTGTCATATTCCACTTATCAGGCACTATGCCAGTTTGTAGTGATATGTTAAAAAGATTAGCCAAAGGTATGCTAAGTTCCTCTTTACATTCCTTTAACACCCTTGCAAACAGTTCATCAGGATATGGGAATTTGTTAGGTTTTAGTTTCTCTGTTTGTCTGAGGACCATGTCACTAGTTACCACAATCGTTCATAGTTTATTATCCTGTTCTTCATAATCTATTATTTCAGGAATATCGCTAGTATTTTCCCATTGGATTATAAAGTGCATGTGGGCGGGAAGGTATTCAGACTTAATTCAGTCAACAGGAGCACAGATCCAATTCCCTAGATCAAGAGCCCCTCATCAGCATCAAGGAACTTCCCTGAAGGGGCCCGGTAACTACAGAAACATCGGACTGAGGCAGTTTAATGGAGCAGTTGCCTTACAGGTACGAAATAAACCTTAGTGTTGTCCAGAACAAGTGTTCTTCACTAGTTACAATAATGTGTGTCGTCTTTCAGGCTTCAAAATAATTTCTGAAGCTTTAATTAAACAGTATTTTCAGAGCGTCTTAATTTCAGGTTTGGAAATAAATGGTATAAAATACCGACACAATGGAAAAATAAACACATATGCAGTATAATGTGATCCTTTGTTGACAACGTTTCGCCCACACAGTGGGTTTTCTCAAGTCACAAACAGATCTACCTGGGGTGGAAGGTACGTGAGTATTTATAGTCAGGTTCAGAATGTTGAGGTCAGGTGGAGAATGCTGCATCTGATGATCTACCGAGTGGGGTTATAGAGTCGAAAATCTTGGGTAGCTTGGAAGGGAGATTGAATAAGAACATAAGAACATAAGAATGTAGGAACACTGCAGAAGGCCTACTGGCCCATACGAGGCAGGTCCTTATCAAAACGACATCTACCTAAAGCTACTCAAGAAACAACTCCCGCACCCCCCAACACCAATCAAACCCAGCCCCTCCCACTCATATATTTGTCCAGTCTCTTCTTAAAGCTACCCAAGGTCCTAGCCTCTATCACCCCACTGGGAAGACTGTTCCACGCATCTACAACTCTGTTAGAAAACCAGTACTTACCTATGTCCTTTCTAAATCTAAATTTATCCAACTTAAATCCATTATTCCTGGTTCTTACCTGGTTCGACACCCTCAGTACTTTATTAATGTCTCCCTTGTTTATGCCCGTCATCCACTTATACACTTCAATGATATCTCCCCTCATTCTACGCCTGTGAGCAGACCTTCTGCAGTGTTCTATGTTCTTATGTGGGATAGCGATAAAGAAGTTTCTTGGCAAGTGGTTCAGTTATGTTATAGAAGCCATTGTTCTGGTTGAAATTGTTGGATATAGAGATAAGCGATGATTCCAGGATTCTTCGGTATTGAGTGTTGTCTTCTCTGGCGATAAGTTTTGAGTTTCTGTAGTTAATTAAATGGTTGTGTGAATTGCGATGTTGTACACAGGCATTCCTTGCATCGTCAGTCCTGCTTGCGTATTGGTGTTCTGAAATACGTATTTGGAGGTCCCTTGATGTTTTGCCCACGTATAATTTGATGCAGTCATTACAAGGGATTATGTATACCCCTGCAGAGGATGGAAGCTTATCCTGTCTACTACTGGTGATGTCCTTGATGGTCGTGGTTGTGGAGGTAGATATTGGAATGATGTATTGGAAAAGATATTGGAAACGTGTTTGGCAATGGAGTTGGTGGGGAGGACTATGTATCTCTTCTCGGCAGTGTCTTCTCTGGGTGTGTTGAAGATGTTTAATGCCCGCCGTCTGCAGTCTCTGATGAAGTGACGAGGATAGTGGAGTTTAGAAAATACTTGTTCAATTATAGTGCATTCTTCCTAAAGGAACTCATTGCTGCAGATTCTGAGTGCGCCCACTGCGTGGGCGAAACGTTGCCAATAAAGGATCACATTAAACTGCGTATGAACATAAGAACATAAGAACATAAGAACGAAGGAACACTGCAGAAGGCCTACTGGCCCATGCGAGGCAGGTCCAAGTCTCCTACCGGCTTAAGCCAATGTACTCAACCTAGTCAGGTCAGGTCACATTGACTTAAGGGAGGAACACGGCAACCGACCTGGTAGCACAAGCTGTCAGGTCTAACTCACACCCACCCACATCTACTCATGTATTTATCCAACCTATTTTTAAAGCTACACAACGTTCTGGCCTCTATAACGGTACTTGGGAGTTTGTTCCACTCATCCACAACTCTATTACCAAACCAGTACTTTCCTATATCCTTCCTGAATCTGAATTTTTCCAACTTAAAACCATTGCTGCGAGTCCTGTCTAGGCTAGATATTTTCAGCACACTATTTACATCCCCTTTATTTATTCCTGTCTTCCATTTATACACCTCAATCATATCCACCCTAATTCTACGTCTTTCTAGAGAGTGCAGTTTCAGGGCCCTTAGTCTATCCTCATAGGGAAGGTTTCTGATACATGGGATCAACTTTGTCATCCTCCTTTGTACATTTTCCAGAGAATTTATATCCATTCTGTAATACGGTGACCAAAACTGTGCAGCATAATCTAAATGAGGCCTAACCAAGGATGTATAGAGTTGAAGAACAACCTGAGGACTCCTATTATTTATGCTTCTTGATATGAAGCCAAGGATTCTATTAGCTTTATTGCGAACACTTATGCACTGTTGTCTTGGTTTCAGATTACTGCTAACCAGAACTCCTAAATCTTTTTCGCAATCCGTAATATTAAGATCTACATTATTTAGTTTATATGTGGCATGGTTATTGTCCTGTCCAACATTTAGAACTTTGCATTTGTCTATATTAAACTGCATCTGCCACTTCTCCGACCACTGCATCAGCCTATTCAAATCTTCCTGGAGTGCTCGAATGTCCTCGTCAGAATGAATTCGACGGCCTATTTTGGTGTCATCGGCAAACTTGCCGATGTCGCTCTTTATGCCCTCATCTATGTCGTTTATGTAGATTGTGAACAGCAGGGGGCCCAACACTGACCCCTGTGGAACACCGCTCGTGACACTTCCCCACTCTGATTTCTCCCCATTTATGCAAACTCTCTGCTGCCTATTTGTCAACCATGAACATTAAAATGGTATAAAATACCGACAGATTGTTAGGTAAGACACATATGCAACAGTTAGGTATCTTTATTTTGAAACGTTTCGCCTACACAGTAGGCTTCTTCAGTCGAGTACAGAAAAGTTGATAGAAGCAGAAGATACTTGAAGACGATGTAATCAGTCCATCACCCTTAAAGTTTTGAGGTGGTCAGTCCCTCAGTCTGGAGAAGAGCATTGTTCCGTTGTCTGAAACAATATGAAGTTGAAGTGACAGAATCGGGCCTTATATAGTCCCAGGAGGTGAGACGTAGGTTGATTTGGGAGGGCAGGTCCTTCTCAAACCCAGCCGTTCTCACTAGTAGAGGTTGTCGAAGTAGATGGTCTGTACCAAGATACCCTTGTGTTGCAGTGTCTGACAGAATGAACATTAAAATGGTATAAAATACCGACAGATTGTTAGGTAAGACACATATGCCTTAGGTAAGGCACAGATACCTAACTGTTGCATATGTGTCTTACCTAACAATCTGTCGGTATTTTATACCATTTTAATGTTCATTCTGTCAGACACTGCAACACAAGGGTATCTTGGTACAGACCATCTACTTCGACAACCTCTACTAGTGAGAACGGCTGGGTTTGAGAAGGACCTGCCCTCCCAAATCAACCTACGTCTCACCTCCTGGGACTATATAAGGCCCGATTCTGTCACTTCAACTTCATATTGTTTCAGACAACGGAACAATGCTCTTCTCCAGACTGAGGGACTGACCACCTCAAAACTTTAAGGGTGATGGACTGATTACATCGTCTTCAAGTATCTTCTGCTTCTATCAACTTTTCTGTACTCGACCATTTGTCAACCATGCCTCTATCCAGGAAAAAATTTCTCCTCCTATTCCATGTGCTTTAATTTTCCTCAATAGTCTCTGATGTGGGACCCTGTCAAAAGCCTTACTGAAGTCCATATACACAATATCATATTCATTACCATGATCTACCTCTTCAAATACCTTAGTGAAAAAAGTTAATAAATTCGTAAGGCAGGAACGCCCCTTTGTAAAACCATGCTGAGATTCGTTGATTAATTTATGCTTTTCAAGGTGGCTACGAACTGCCTCGGCAATTATTGATTCCATAAATTTTCCCACTATGGAGGTTAGGCTTATTGGTCTATAGTTCGAAGCTAAGGACCTGTCACCTGTTTTGAAAATAGGTATCACATTTGCCATTTTCCACTTATCCGGCACCATGCCAGTTTGTAGTGATATGTTGAAAAGATTAGCCAAAGGTGTGCTAAGCTCTTCTCCAGACTGAGGGACTGACCACCTCAAAACTTTAAGGGTGATGGACTGATTACATCGTCTTCAAGTATCTTCTGCTTCTATCAACTTCTCTGTACTCGACTGAAGAAGCCTACTGTGTAGGCGAAACGTTTCAAAATAAAGATACCTAACTGTTGCATATGTGTCTTACCTAACAATCTGTCGGTATTTTATACCATTTTAATGAACCTGAGGTTGGTGACTGGGATCAGTAATGTATAGTAACGTTGTCATCTCAGTCATGTAACAGACTCTGATGCTCTCTATCTCTATCTATCTATCTATCTATCTATCTATCTATCTATCTATATATATATATATATATATATATATATATATATATATATATATATATATATATATATATATATATATATATATATATATATATATATATATATATATATATATATATATATATATATATATATATATATATATATATATATTCTCTCACTGTCTCTGTCTGTCTGTCTGTCTGTCTGTTTGTCTGTCTGTCTGTCTGTCTGTCTGTCTGTCTCTCTCTCTCTCTCTCTCTCTCTCTCTCTCTCTCTCTCTCTCTCTCTCTCTCTCTCTCTCTCTCTCTCTCTCTCTCTCTCTCTCTCTCTCTCTCTCGCTCTCTCTCTCTCTCTCTCTGGTCTTTGTCTCCTCGTCTCATCCACTGAGACTCGTCTCCCCCCATCACATTGCTTTGCTATATAAGGCTCTGACCTTATAAAAAGCTCACGATACAAGGTATCAGGGAGTGAATCAGTGAATGCTTTTTACACATCCCTGACACCACTAGTAACAATGACCAACCTTCCACCCCTGGATACCAGGTATTCTGCACTCATTACCTGCTGGATTTTGTAAGTGATAGAGGTTGGGGGTGGGCTATGTTGTATGTTGGCTATGTTGTGTGGGAGGGTGGTGTTGTATGTTGGCTATGTTGTATGGAAAGGTGGTGTTGTATGTTGGCTATGTTGTGTGGGAGAGTGGTGTTGTATGTTGGCTATGTTGTGTGGGAGAGTGGTGTTGTATGTTGGCTATGTTGTGTGGGAGAGTGGTGTTGTATGTTGGCTATGTTGTGTGGGAGAGTGGTGTTGTATGTTGGCTATGTTGTGTGGGAGAGTGGTGTTGTATGTTGGCTATGTTGTGTGGGAGAGTGGTGTTGTATGTTGGCTATGTTGTGTGGGAGAGTGGTGTTGTATGTTGACTATGTTGTGTGGGAGAGTGGTGTTGTATGTTGGCTATGTTGTGTGGGAGAGTGGTGTTGTATGTTGGCTATGTTGTGTGGGAGGGTGGTGTTGTATGTTGGCTATGTTGTGTGAGAGAGTGGTGTTGTATGTTGGCTATGTTGTGTGGGAGAGTGGTGTTGTATGTTGGCTATGTTGTGTGGGAGGGTGGTGTTGTATGTTGACTATGTTGTGTGGGAGAGTGGTGTTGTATGTTGGCTATGTTGTGTGGGAGGGTGGTGTTGTATGTTGGCTATGTTGTGTGGGAGGGTGGTGTTGTATGTTGGCTATGTTGTGTGGGAGAGTGGTGTTGTATGTTGGCTATGTTGTGTGGGAGAGTGGTGTTGTATGTTGGCTATGTTGTGTGGGAGGGTGGTGTTGTATGTTGGCTATGTTGTGTGAGAGAGTGGTGTTGTATGTTGGCTATGTTGTGTGGGAGAGTGGTGTTGTATGTTGGCTATGTTGTGTGGGAGAGTGGTGTTGTATGTTGGCTATGTTGTGTGGGAGAGTGGTGTTGTATGTTGGCTATGTTGTGTGGGAGAGTGGTGTTGTATGTTGGCTATGTTGTGTGGGAGAGTGGTGTTGTATGTTGGCTATGTTGTGAGGGAGAGTGGTGTTGTATGTTGGCTATGTTGTGTGGGAGAGTGGTGTTGTATGTTGGCTATGTTGTGTGGGAGAGTGGTGTTGTATGTTGGCTATGTTGTGTGGGAGGGTGGTGTTGTATGTTGGCTATGTTGTGTGGGAGAGTGGTGTTGTATGTTGGCTATGTTGTGTGGGAGAGTGGTGTTGTATGTTGGCTATGTTGTGTGGGAGAGTGGTGTTGTATGTTGGCTATGTTGTGTGGGAGGGTGGTGTTGTATGTTGGCTATGTTGTGTGGGAGAGTGGTGTTGTATGTTGGCTATGTTGTGTGGGAGAGTGGTGTTGTATGTTGGCTATGTTGTGTGGGAGAGTGGTGTTGTATGTTGGCTATGTTGTGTGGGAGGGTGGTGTTGTATGTTGGCTATGTTGTGTGGGAGAGTGGTGTTGTATGTTGGCTATGTTGTGTGGGAGAGTGGTGTTGTATGTTGGCTATGTTGTGTGGGAGAGTGGTGTTGTATGTTGGCTATGTTGTGTGGGAGAGTGGTGTTGTATGTTGGTTGTGTGGAAAGGTGGTGTTGTATGTTGTCTATGTTGTGTGGGAGAGTGGTGTTGTATGTTGGCTATGTTGTGTGGGAGAGTGGTGTTGTATGTTTGCTATGTTGTGTGGGAGGGTGGTGTTGTATGTTGGCTATGTTGTGTGGGAGAGTGGTGTTGTATGTTGGCTATGTTGTGTTGGAGGGTGGTGTTGTATGTTAGCTATGTTGTGTGAGAGAGTGGTGTTGTATGTTGGCTATGTTGTGTGGGAGGGTGGTGTTGTATGTTGGCTATGTTGTGTGGGAGAGTGGTGTTGTATGTTGGCTATGTTGTGTGGGAGAGTGGTGTTGTATGTTGGCTATGTTGTGTGGGAGAGTGGTGTTGTATGTTGGCTATGTTGTGTGGGAGAGTGGTGTTGTATGTTGGCTATGTTGTGTGGGAGAGTGGTGTTGTATGTTGGCTATGTTGTGTGGGAGGGTGGTGTTGTATGTTGGCTATGTTGTGTGAGAGAGTGGTGTTGTATGTTGGCTATGTTGTGTGGGAGGGTGGTGTTGTATGTTGGCTATGTTGTGTGGGAGAGTGGTGTTGTATGTTGGCTATGTTGTGTGGGAGAGTGGTGTTGTATGTTGGCTATGTTGTGTGGGAGGGTGGTGTTGTATGTTGACTATGTTGGGTGGGAGAGTGGTGTTGTATGTTGGCTATGTTGTGTGGGAGAGTGGTGTTGTATGTTGGCTATGTTGTGTGGGAGAGTGGTGTTGTATGTTGGCTATGTTGTGTGGGAGAGTGGTGTTGTATGTTGGCTATGTTGTGTGGGAGGGTGGTGTTGTATGTTGGCTATGTTGTGTGGGAGAGTGGTGTTGTATGTTGGCTATGTTGTGTGGGAGAGTGGTGTTGTATGTTGGCTATGTTGTGTGGGAGGGTGGTGTTGTATGTTGGCTATGTTGTGTGGGAGGGTGGTGTTGTATGTTGGCTATGTTGTGTGGGAGAGTGGTGTTGTATGTTGGCTATGTTGTGTGGGAGAGTGGTGTTGTATGTTGGCTATGTTGTGTGGGAGAGTGGTGTTGTATGTTGGCTATGTTGTGTGGGAGAGTGGTGTTGTATGTTGGCTATGTTGTGTGGGAGAGTGGTGTTGTATGTTGGCTATGTTGTGTGGGAGAGTGGTGTTGTATGTTGGCTATGTTGTGTGGGAGAGTGGTGTTGTATGTTGGCTATGTTGTGTGGGAGAGTGGTGTTGTATGTTGGCTATGTTGTGTGGGAGAGTGGTGTTGTATGTTGGCTATGTTGTGTGGGAGAGTGGTGTTGTATGTTGGCTATGTTGTGTGGGAGAGTGGTGTTGTATGTTGGCTATGTTGTGTGGGAGGGTGGTGTTGTATGTTGGCTATGTTGTGTGGGAGGGTGGTGTTGTATGTTGGCTATGTTGTGTGGGAGAGTGGTGTTGTATGTTTGCTATGTTGTGTGGGAGAGTGGTGTTGTATGTTGGCTATGTTGTGTGGGAGAGTGGTGTTGTATGTTGGCTATGTTGTGTGGGAGAGTGGTGTTGTATGTTGGCTATGTTGTGTGGGAGAGTGGTGTTGTATGTTTGCTATGTTGTGTGGGAGAGTGGTGTTGTATGTTGGCTATGTTGTGTGGGAGAGTGGTGTTGTATGTTGGCTATGTTGTGTGGGAGAGTGGTGTTGTATTTTGGCTATGTTGTGTGGGAGAGTGGTGTTGTATGTTGGCTATGTTGTGTGGGAGAGTGGTGTTGTATGTTGGCTATGTTGTGTGGGAGAGTGGTGTTGTATGTTGGCTATGTTGTGTGGGAAAGTGGTGTTGTATGTTGGCTATGTTGTGTGGGAGAGTGGTGTTGTGACAGTGTCATCACCTGGTGGTGGTGTTGTGATGGTGTCATCACCTGGTGGTGGTGTTGTGATGGTGTCATCACCTGGTGGTGGTGTTGTGATGGTGTCATCACCTGGTGGTGGTGTTGTGATGGTGTCATCACCTGGTGGTGGTGTTGTGATGGTGTCATCACCTGGTGGTGGTGTTGTGATGGTGTCATCACCTGGTGGTGGTGTTGTGATGGTGTCATCACTGGTGGTGTTGTGATGGTGTCATCACCTGGTGGTGGTGTTGTGATGGTGTCATCACCTGGTGGTGGTGTTGTGATGGTGTCATCACCTGGTGGTGGTGTTGTGATGGTGTCATCACCTGGTGGTGGTGTTGTGATGGTGTCATCACCTGGTGGTGGTGTTGTGATGGTGTCATCACCTGGTGGTGGTGTTGTGATGGTGTCATCACTTGGTGGTGGTGTTGTGACAGTGTCATCCCCTGGTGGTGGTGTTGTGACAGTGTCATCACCTGGTGGTGGTGTTGTGATGGTGTCATCACCTGGTGGTGGTGTTGTGATGGTGTCATCACTTGGTGGTGGTGTTGTGACAGTGTCATCCCCTGGTGGTGGTGTTGTGACAGTGTCATCACCTGGTGGTGGTGTTGTGATGGTGTCATTACTTGGTGGTGGTGTTGTGACAGTGTCATCACCTGGTGGTGGTGTTGTGACAGTGTCATCACCTGGTGGTGGTGTTGTGATGGTGTCATCACTTGGTGGTGGTGTTGTGATGGTGTCATCACTTGGTGGTGGTGTTGTGACAGTGTCATCCCCTGGTGGTGGTGTTGTGACAGTGTCATCACCTGGTGGTGGTGTTGTGATGGTCTCATCACTTGGTGGTGGTGTTGTGACAGTGTCATCACCTGGTGGTGGTGTTGTGATGGTGTCATCACTTGGTGGTGGTGTTGTGACAGTGTCATCCCCTGGTGGTGGTGTTGTGACAGTGTCATCACCTGGTGGTGGTGTTGTGATGGTGTCATCACCTGGTGGTGGTGTTGTGATGGTGTCATCACTTGGTGGTGGTGTTGTGACAGTGTCATCCCCTGGTGGTGGTGTTGTGACAGTGTCATCACCTGGTGGTGGTGTTGTGATGGTGTCATCACTTGGTGGTGGTGTTGTGACAGTGTCATCCCCTGGTGGTGGTGTTGTGATGGTGTCATCACCTTGTGGTGGGTGTTGTGATGGTGTCATTACCTGGTGGTGGTGTTGTGGTGATGTCATCACCTGGTGGTGGTGTTGTGACAGTGTCATCACCTGGTGGTGGTGTTATGATAGTGTCATCACCTGGTGGTGGTGTTTTGATGGTGTCATCACCTGGTGGTGGTGTTGTAACAGTGTCATCACCTGGTGGTGGTGTTGTAACAGTGTCATCACCTGGTGGTGGTGTTGTGATGGTGTCATCACTTCGTGGTGGTGTTTTGATGGTGTCATCACCTGGTGGTGGTGTTGTGATGGTGTCATCACTTGGTGGTGGTGTTGTGACAGTGTCATCACCTACATGGTTACCTGGAGGTTACCTGGAGGTTATTCCGGGGATTAACGCCCCCGCGGCCCGGTCCATGACCAGGCCTCCCGATGGATCAGGGCCTGATCAACTAGGCTGTTACTGCTGGCCGCATGCATTCCAACGTACGAGCCACAGCCCGGCTGATCCGTCACTGACTTTATGTATCAGTCCAGCTCTCTCTTGAAGGCAGCCAGGGGTTTATTGGCAATTCCCCAAATGCTTGATGGGAGGCTGTTGAACAGTCTTGGGCCCTGGACACTTATGGTGTTTTCCCTTAGTGTACCAATGGCGCCCCTACTTTTTATTGGGGGCATTTTGCATCGCCTGCCTAGTCTTTTACTTTCGTAGGGAGTGATTTCTGTGTGCAGATTTGGGATCATTCCTTCCAAGATTTTCCAAGTGTAGATTATGATATATCTCTCCCTCCTGCGTTCCACCGAGTACAAGGCAAGTGCTTCCAAGCGTTCCCAGTAGTTAAGGTGCTTGACAGAACTTATACGTGCAGTAAAGGATCTCTGTACACTCTAGATCTGCGATTTCACCTGCTTTGAATGGAGATGTTAATGTACAGCAGTATTCCAGCCTAGAGAGAACAAGTGATTTGAAAAGGATCATCATTGGCATGGCATCTCTCGTTTTGAACGTTTTCATTATCCATCCTATCATTTTCTTTGCACTTGTGATCGTGGCACTGTTGTGATCCTTGAAAGTGAGATCCTCAGACATTACTACTCCCAGGTCCCTTACATTATTTTTCCGCTCTATTGTATGGCTAGAGTCTGTAGTATACTCTGTTCTAGTTATTATCTCCTCCAGTTTTCCATAACGGAGTAGTTGGAATTTGTCCTCATTGAACATCATATTGTTTACAGTTGCCCACTGGAAAACTTTGTTTATATATTCTTGGAGGTTAACCGCGTCCTCAGCAGATGACAGTCTCATGCAGATCCTAATATCGTCTGCAAAGGATGATACGGTGCTGTGGTGTATATCTCTGTCTATGTCTGATATGAGGATAAGGAATAAGATGGGGGCGAGTACTGTGCCTTGTGGAACAGTCCTGGTGGTGGTGTTGTGACAGTGTCATCACCTGGTGGTGGTGTTGTGACAGTGTCTTCACCTGGTGGTGGTGTTATGACAGCGTCATCACCTGGTGGTGGTATTGTGATGGTGTCATCACCTGGTGGTGGTGTTGTGATGGTGTCATCACCTGGTGGTGGTGTTGTGACAGCGTCATCACCTGGTGGTGGTGTTGTGATGGTGTCACCATCTGTTTGTGGTGTTGTGAGAGTGTCATCACCTGGTGGTGGTGTTGTGACAGTGTCATCACCTGGTGGTGGTGTTGTGATGGTGTCATCACCTGGTGGTGGTGTTGTGATGGTGTCATCACCTGGTGGTGGTGGTGTTGTGATGGTGTCATCACCTGGTGGTGGTGTTGTGACAGCGTCATCACCTGGTGGTGGTGTTGTGATGGTGTCATCACCTGGTGGTGGTGTTGTGACAGTGTCATTACCTGGTGGTGGTGTTGTGATGATGTCATCACCTGGTGGTGGTGTTGTGATGGTGTCATCACCTGGTGGTGGTGTTGTGATTGTGTCATCACATGGTGGTGGTGTTGTGACAGTGTCATCACCTGGTGGTGGTGTTGTGATGGTGGTGTTGTGACAGTGTCATCACCTGGAGGTGGTGTTGTGGCAGTGTCATCACCTGGTGGTGGTGTTATGACAGTGTCATCACCTGGTGGTGGTGTTGTGAGTGTCATCACATGGTGGTGGTGTTGTGACAGTGTCATCACCTGGTGGTGGTGCTCCTGCTGTCATAACGCAATGGACATTAATGGGACTATGGTAGTGAGGTGGACCCACCATTGCCCACTTCAACCATAAATGAGTCTAGTTGGAGAGTGTTCTGGGGTCAACGCCCCCCTCGGACCGGTCCATGACCACCCTTCACGGTGAATTCGTTCCTGATCAACCAGGCTGCTAAGAAACACAGACCAGTTGGCGAGACACTGACCTAAGGTATCTGTCCAGTTCTCTCTGAAGACAAATAAGGGTCTGTAATCCCCCTTATATATAATGGGAGGTTGTTAAACAACCTTGGGCCCCTTACTGTGTTCTCCCTCAGGGTACTCCTGTCACCCATGTTTTTCACTGTGTGTGGGATGGTGCACCGTCCGTCACCAATACATTTTTATAAATATTTCAGCACCATTAATCAGAAAGCTGCCTCAGCATATAAACAATGCTATTAGAGGTAAAAATGATTAAGTAACTTGTATAAGAAAGCCTTTGATTAAGGATTGTTTTTTGAAGACCTTAATACGTTAGCAAGTGTATGAGGTGTTAATATATAAATGATGCCGAGATATAGTTACAAGGTACCTGCTATCTGGCTACAGTAACAAGGTACCTGCTATCTGGCTACAGTAACAAGGTACCTGCTATCTGGCTACAGTAACAAGGTACCTGCTATCTGGCTACAGTAACAAAGTACCTGCTATCTGGCTACAGTAACAAAGTACCTGCTATCTGGCTACAGTAACAAGGTACCTGCTATCTGGCTACAGTAACAAGGTACCTGCTATCTGGCTACAGTAACAAGGTACCTGCTATCTGGCTACAGTAACAAGGTATCTGCTATCTGGCTACAGTAACAAGGTACCTTCTATCTGGCTACAGTAACAAGGTACCTTCTATCTGGCTACAGTAACAAGGTACCTGCTGTCTGGCTACAGTAACAAGGTACCTTCTATCTGGCTACAGTAACAAGGTACCTTCTATCTGGCTACAGTAACAAGGTACCTGCTATCTGGCTACAGTAACAAGGTATCTGCTATCTGGCTACAGTAACAAGGTACCTGCTATCTGGCTACAGTAACAAGGTACCTTCTATCTGGCTACAGTAACAAGGTACCTGCTGTCTGGCTACAGTAACAAGGTACCTGCTATCTGGCTACAGTAATAAGGTACCTGCTATCTGGCTACAGTAACAAGGTACCTGCTGTCTGGCTACAGTAACAAGGTACCTGCTATCTGGCTACAGTAACAAGGTACCTGCTATCTGGCTACAGTAATAAGGTACCTGCTGTCTGGCTACAGTAACAAGGTACCTGCTATCTGGCTACAGTAACAAGGTACCTGCTATCTGGCTACAGTAATAAGGTACCTGCTATCTGGCTACAGTTACAAGGTACCTGCTATCTGGCTACAGTAATAAAGTACCTGCTATCTGGTTACAGTAATAAGGTACCTGCTACCCGGCTACAGTAACTAGGTACCTGCTGTCTGGCTACAGTAACAAAGTACCTGCTATCTAGCTACAGTAACAAGGTACCTGCTATCTGGCTACAGTAATAAGGTACCTGCTATCTGGCTACAGTAACAAGGTACCTGCTATCTGGCTACAGTAGTAAGGTACCTGCTATCTGGCTACAATAACAAGGTACCTGCTATCTGGCTACAGTAATAAGGTACCTGCTATCTGGCTACAGTATCAAGGTACCTGCTATCTGGCTACAGTAACAAGGTACCTGCTATCTGGCTGCAGTAATAAGGTACCTGCTATCTGGCTACAGTAACAAGGTACCTGCTATCTTGCTACATTAACTAGGTATCTGCTATCTGGCTACAGTTACAAGGTACCTGCTATCTGGCTACAGTAACTAAGTACCTGCTATCTGGCTACAGTAACTAAGTACCTGCTATCTGGCTACAGTAACGAGGTACCTGCTATCTGGCTACAGTAACTAAGTACCTGCTATCTGGCTACAGTCACCAGATGCATCTTCTAGGCAGCTTCTGCATCCGGCTACAGTCACCAGCTACATGTAGACAGCTTCTGCATCCGGCTACAGTCACCAGCTACATGTAGACAGCTTCTGCATCCGGCTACAGTCACCAGCTACACGTAGACAGCTTCTGCATCCGGCTACAGTCACCAGCTACATGTAGACAGCTTCTGCATCCGGCTACAGCCACCAGCTACACGTAGACAGCTTCTGCATCCGGCTACAGTCACCAGCTACATGTAGACAGCTTCTGCATCCGGCTACAGCCACCAGCTACACGTAGACAGCTTCGGCATCCGGCTACAGTCACCAGCTACATGTAGACAGCTTCTGCATCCGGCTACAGCCACCAGCTACACGTAGACAGCTTCTGCATCCGGCTACAGTCACCAGCACATGTGGCTACAGTCAACTTCGGTCAGGTAAACGACTTAAGATTAGCACTGTCTTCTGACCGGCTACCTACTCAGCATTTACCATAAGTCAAGCAACTGTAAAAATGTAAATCCTCCACGAACACAATGTTCTTAGACCACTAACAATCACGTACTCTCTGAACATCAATTTTCTCCTCTACTCTCCCTCTATATCCTTATTCTGTTTCACTAATTTATTTTAACCCAATCCTTCTCTGTGTCTTTCCAATCCTGCCACCATCCAATCCTGCCACCTTGTATCTTTATTTTACTGCACGTACATGTAGAAGGTACATAAGTACATGTACAAGGTATACCAGTACATGTACAAGGTATACCAGTACATGTACAAGGTATACCAGTACATGTACAAGGTATACCAGTACATGTACAAGGTATACCAGCATATGTAAAAGGCATACCAGTACATGTACAAGGTATACCAGTACATGTACAAGGTATACCAGCATATGTAAAAGGCATACCAGTACATGTACAAGGTATACCAGTACATGTACAAGGTATACCAGTACATGTACAAGGTATACCAGTACATGTACAAGGTATACCAGTACATGTACAAGGTATACCAGTACAAGTACAAGGTATACAAGTACACGTAAAAGGTATACCAGTACATATACAAGGTATAACAGTACATGTACAAGGTATACCAGTACATGTACAAGTTATACAAGTACATGTACAAGTTATACAAGTACATGTACAAGGTATACCAGTACATGAACAAGGTATACCAGTACATGTACAAGTTATGCAAGTACATGTAAAAGGTATACCAGTTCATGTACAAGGTATACCAGTACATGTACAAGGTATACCAGTACATGTACAAGGTATACCAGTACATGTACAAGGTATACCAGTACATGTACAAGGTATACCAGTACATGTACAAGGTATACCAGTACATGTACAAGGTATACCAGTACATGTACAAGGTACACAAGTACATGTACAAAGTATACCAGTACATGTACAAGGTATACCAGTGCATGTACAAGGTATACAAGTACAAGTACAAGGTATACCAGTACATGTACAAGGTATACAAGTACATGTACAAGGTATACCAGTACATGTACAAGGTATACCAGTACATGTACAAGGTATACCAGTACATGTACAAGGTATACAAGTACATGTACAAGGTATACCAGTACATGTACAAGGTATACCAGTACATGTACAAGGTATACCAGTACATGTACAAGGTATACAAGTACATGTACAAGGTATACTAGTACATGTACAAGGTATACCAGTACATGTACAAGGTATACCAGTGCATGTACAAGGTATACAAGTACATGTACAAGGTTTCCAAGTACATGTACAAGGTATACAAGTACATGTACAAGGTTTACAAGTACATGTACAAGGTATACCAGTACATGTACAAGGTATACAAGTACATGTACAAGGTTTACAAGTACATGTACAAGGTATACAAGTACATGTACAAGGTTTACAAGTACATGTACAAGGTATACAAGTACATGTACAAGGTATACAGACCATAGCTGACATCAATGACATACTACTATATAGAAAGCCGCTTGTTATGCTGAGCATTTCCCGCAAATTAGGTCAGTTTTGTCCCAGGATGCGACCCACACCAGTCCACTAACACCCAGGATGTGACCCACACCAGTCCACTAACACCCAGGATGTGACCCACACCAGTCCACTAACACCCAGGATGCGACCCACACCAGTCCACTAACACCCAGGATGTGACCCACACCAGTCCACTAACACCCAGGATGTGACCCACACCAGTCCACTAACACCCAGGATGCCACCCACACCAGTCCACTAACACCCAGGATGTGACCCACACCAATCCACTAACACCCAGGATGTGACGCACACCAGTCCACTAACACACAGGATGTGACCCACACCAGTCCACTAACACCCAGGATGTGACCCACACCAGTCCACTAACACCCAGGATGCCACCCACACCAGTCCACTAACACCCAGGATGTGACCCACACCAATCCACTAACACCCAGGATGTGACGCACACCAGTCCACTAACACACAGGATGTGACCCACACCAGTCCACTAACACCCAGGATGTGACCCACACCAGTCCACTAACACCCAGGATGCCACCCACACCAGTCCACTAACACCCAGGATGCCACCCACACCAGTCCACTAACACCCAGGATGCCACCCACACCAGTCCACTAACACCCAGGATGCCACCCACACCAGTCCACTAACACCCAGGATGCCACCCACACCAGTCCACTAACACCCAGGATGCCACCCACACCAGTCCACTAACACCCAGGATGTGACCCACACCAGTCCACTAACACCCAGGATGCCACCCACACCAGTCCACTAACACCCAGGATGCCACCTACACCAGTCCACTAACACCCAGGATGTGACCCACACCAGTGCACTAACACCCAGGATGCCACCCACACCAGTCCACTAACACCCAGGATGTGACCCACACCAGTGCACTAACACCCAGGATGCCACCCACACCAGTCCACTAACACCCAGGTACCCATTTTAAACTGATAGGTGAACAGGGACAAGGACAGCAGGTGTCTTATGGAAACACGTCCCTAAGGTTTTCCATCCGTACCGGAGGAGATTCCATCTCCGGACTTCAGTGTGTGAGCCGAGGACGCTAGCGATCCAGCTACGGGACACCGCTAATGTTTGTCAGTTTCAACTAATCATGATTACAGGGATAGTTTCCATTATTTTTTATCGTAATACAGAGGCATTACGTTAATGATAATGATAGTCATTGTAGTTATTATTTATATGTGAGTTTTATGGAAATCGAGATAAAGGGACGTGTCGGCAGGTTACTGGAATATTCTTTGTGTTCTCTCGCCGCCTTTTTTTGATAATTTTTCCTGCGATCATATTTTTATTCTCGCTTTTTTTATATGTTCTTTGAGTATAATTTCTGTCTTCTTGTGTCCGTACAATCATCTTATCACGCACTTCCAGACAGATGCTACTGGATCAGTCCTTCCAGGAGACCGATCCAGTTTTCTTTACACAGGGTTATATAAGCTTAGGTAACGGTAACAGTAACTCCAGTTTTAATTTAAGAACTATTACCAAAATCAGCTCACTTTAAAGCCTTTCTATAATTATGAGACAATTAAGCAGTAAACAGGATGAAGTTGGAACCATCTGTGGGCCAGTGATTTCATTTGGTAGACTGACTTTATAAACCATACCCCCGGCCGGGATTGAACCCGCGGTCATAGAGTCTCAAAACTCCAGCCCGTCGCGTTAGCCACTAGACCAGCTAGCCACAATAAGATTCATCCAACTAGGTATATTTCTACACCATAGGAAAGTTAGCACAGGCACCTCTGTGACCACAAATGCACACTGACTTTATGTTCCAGACTCGAGTCTGGAATAGTTCCCAGTCACAGAATTAAAGCTACCATAATATACCTAGTATAAATATTACAGCATATTCCCTTCAGTACTATGTAACCGATTCAAGCTTCGCACTTACCATAAAGATACGTAATACTGTATTATCTTGGAAGGTAAATTTGGAGGGTGTGCGAGGGGGGTACACGCCCCCTCGGCCCTGTCCATGACTGAGAATGAAGTGAGGCTTTCGTTACATTGTCAAAGTACCAAATGAGTAAGGGCTACTGGGGACCGAACCATACAGGAGACCTGGATGAGTTGAGTACTGGGGACCGAACCATACAGGAGACCTGGATGAGTTGAGTACTGGGGACCGAACCATACAGGAGACCTGGATGAGTTGAGTACTGGGGACCGAACCATACAGGAGACCTGGATGAATTGAGTACTGGGGACCGAACCATACAGGAGACCTGGATGAGTTGAGTACTGGGGACCGAACCATACAGGAGACCTGGATGAATTGAGTACTGGGGACCGAACCATACAGGAGACCTGGATGAGTTGAGTACTGGGGACCGAACCATATAGGAGACCTGGATGAATTGAGTACTGGGGACCGAACCATACAGGAGACCTGGATGAGTTGAGTACTGGGGACCGAAAAATACAGGAGACCTAGATGAGTTGAGTACTGGGGACCGAACCATACAGGAGACCTGGATGAGTTGAGTACTGGGGACCGAACCATACAGGAGACCTGGATGAGTTGAGTACTAGGGACCGAACCATACAGGAGACCTAGATGAGTTGAGTACTGGGGACCGAAAAATACAGGAGACCTAGATGAGTTGAGTACTGGGGACCGAACCATACAGGAGACCTGGATGAGTTGAGTACTGGGGACCGAACCATACAGGAGACCTAGATGAGTTGAGTACTGGGGACCGAACCATACAGGAGACCTAGATGAGTTGAGTACTGGGGACCGAAAAATACAGGAGACCTAGATGAGTTGAGTACTGGGGACCGAACCATACAGGAGACCTGGATGAGTTGAGTACTGGGGACCGAACCATACAGGAGACCTGGATGAGTTGAGTACTGGGGACCGAACCATACAGGAGACCTGGATGAGTTGAGTACTGGGGACCGAACCATACAGGAGACCTGGATGAGTTGAGTACTGGGGGAACATACAGGAGACCTGGATGAGTTGAGTACTGGGGGGACCATACAGGAGACCTGGATGAGTTGAGTGCTGGGGACCAAACCATACAGGAGACCTGGATGAGTTGAGTACTGGGGACCGAACCACACAGGAGACCTGGATGAATTGAGTACTGGGGACCGAACCATACAGGAGACCTGGATGAGTTGAGTACTGGGGGGACCATACAGGAGACCTGAATGAGTTGAGTACTGGGGACCCAACCATACAGGAGACCTGGATGAGTTGAGTACTGGGGACCCAACCATACAGGAGACCTGGATGAGTTGAGTACTGGGGACCGAACCACACAGGAAACCTGGATGAACTGAGTACTGGGGACCGAACCATACACGAGACCTGGATGAGTTGATTACTGGGGACTGAACCATAGAGGAGACCCGGATAAGTTGAGTGCACTGGAAATAAGTGTTGCAGGAGACTAGTCTCACAACAACGTATATGTTGCAGGAGACTAGTCTCACAACAACGTATATGTTGCAGGAGACTAGTCTCACAACAACGTATATGTTGCAGGAGACTAGTCTCACAACAAGGGGCATGACTTATAAAGGGACTAAAGAATCAAAATCTGTTATTCTTCCCCTTAACATCAAATTATGACCGATAAATTCCTCTGTAACGGACATTAGGGAAGAATGTTGGTAGGAAGGATCCCGATAACTATTTCGGGAACCAGTTTATCAACGATGGGGAAACTGGGCAGACACTGCAGGAGCTCCAGGAAATTCTTGTTTCCAGCTGCTGGAAGTGAAGACTATGATCCAGGACTGCGGCTCTGCCAATATTGAGATTTCTCCTTGGTGGTACCAGAGCTGTAGTTCAACACAATATTAATGGTAAGCCGACACTGTATTTTGAGTAGTGATAATAATTATATTAATAAAAATATCTTTATTCACTACCAGTAAATGTACAAGGTATACAAGTACATGTAAAAGGCATACAAGTACATGTACAAGGTATACAAGTACATGTACAAGGTATACAAGTACATGTACAAGGTATACAAGTACATGTACAAGGTATACAAGTACATGTACAAGGTATACAAGTACATGTACAAGGTATACAAGTACATGTACAAGGTATACAAGCACATGTACAAGGTATTCAAGTACATGTACAAGGTATACAAGTACAAGTACAAGGTATACAAGTACATGTACAAGGTATACAAGTACATGTACAAGGTAAACAAGTACATGTACAAGGTATATAAGTACATGTAAAAGGTATACAATTACATGTACAAGGTATACAAGTACATGTACAAGGTATTCAAGTACATGTACAAGGTATACAAGTACATGTAAAAGGTATACAATTACATGTACAAGGTATACAAGTACATGTACAAGGCATACCAGTATATGTACAAGGTGTGCAAATGCATGTACAAGGTATACCAGTACATGTACAAGGTATACCAGTACATGTACAAGGTATACAAGTACATGTACAAGGTATACAAGTACATGTACAAGGTATACAAGTACATGTACAAGGTATACAATTACATGTACAAGGAATACAAGTACATGTACAAGGTATACCAGTATATGTACAAGGTATACAAATGCATGTACAAGGTATACCAGTACATGTACAAGGTATACCAGTACATGTACAAGGAATACAAGTACATGTACAAGGCATACCAGTACATGTACAAGGTATACCAGTACTTGTACAAGGTACACAAGTACATGTACAATGTATACAAGTACATGTACAAGGTATACAAGTACATATACAAGGCATACCAGTATATGTACAAGGTATACAAATGCATGTACAAGGTATACCAGTACATGTACAAGGTATACCAGTACATGTACAAGGTATACAAGTATATGTACAAGGTATACAAGTACATGTACAAGGTAAACCAGTACATGTACAAGGTATACAAGTACAAGTACAAGGTATACAAGTACATGTACAAGGTATACAAGTACATGTACAAGGTATACAAGTACATGTACAAGGTATACCAGTACATGTACAAGGTATACCAGTACATGTACAAGGTATACAAGTACATGTACAAGATATACAAGTACATGAACAAGGTATTCAAGTACATGTACAAGGTATACCAGTACATGTACAAGGTATACCAGTACATGTACAAGGTATACAAGTACATGTACAAGATATACAAGTACATGAACAAGGTATACAAGTACATGTACAAGGTATACCAGTACATGTACAAGGTAGACCAGTGCATGTACAAGGTATACAAGTACATGTACAAGGTATACAAGTACATGTACAAGGTATACCAGTACATGTACAAGGTATACAGACCATAGCTGACATCAATGACATACTACTATATAGAAAGCCGCTTGTTATGCTGAGCATTTCCCGCAAATTAGGTCAGTTTTGTCCCAGGATGCGACCCACACCAGTCCACTAACACCCAGGATGCGACCCACACCAGTCCACTAACACCCAGGATGTGACCCACACCAGTCCACTAACACCCAGGATGTGACCCACACCAGTCCACTAACACCCAGGATGTGACCCACACCAGTCCACTAACACACAGGATGTGACCCACACCAGTCCACTAACACCCAGGATGCGACCCACACCAGTCCACTAACACCCAGGATGCGACCCACACCAGTCCACTAACACCCAGGATGTGACCCACACCAGTCCACTAACACCCAGGATGTGACCCACACCAGTCCACTAACACCCAGGATGTGACCCACACCAGTCCACTAACACACAGGATGTGACCCACACCAGTCCACTAACACCCAGGATGCGACCCACACCAGTCCACTAACACCCAGGATGTGACCCACACCAGTCCACTAACACCCAGGATGTGACCCACACCAGTCCACTAACACCCAGGATGTGACCCACACCAGTCCACTAACATCCAGGATTTGACGCACACCAGTCCATTAACACCCAGGATGTGACCCACACCAGTCCACTAACACCCAGGATGTGACCCACACCAGTCCACTAATACCCATGATGTGACCCACACCAGTCCACTAACACCCAGGATGTGACCCACACCAGTCCACTAACACCCAGGATGTGACCCACGCCAGTCCACTAACACCCAGGATGTGACCCACACCAGTCCAGTAACACCCAGGATGTGACCCACACCAGTCCACTAACACCCAGGATGTGACCCACACCAGTCCACTAACACCCAGGATGTGACCCACACCAGTCCACTAACACCCAGGATGTGACCCACACCAGTCCACTAACACCCAGGATGTGACCCACACCAGTCCACTAACATCTAGGATGTGACGCACACCAGTCCACTAACATCTAGGATGTGACCCACACCAGTCCACTAACACCCAGGATGTGACCCACAACAGTCCACTAACACCCAGGATGTGGCCCACGCCAGTCCACTAACACCCAGGATGTGACCCTCACCAGTCCACTAACACCCAGGATGTGACCCACACCAGTCCACTAACACCCAGGATGTGACCCACACCAGTCCACTAACATCTAGGATGTGACGTACACCAGTCCACTAACATCTAGGATGTGACCCACACCAGTCCACTAACACCCAGGATATGACCCACACCAGTCCACTAACACCCAGGATGTGACCCACACCAGTCCACTAACACCCAGGATGTGACCCACACCAGTCCACTAACACCCAGGATGTGACCCACACCAGTCCACTAACACCCAGGATGCCACCCACACCAGTCCACTAACACCCAGGATGCCACCCACACCAGTCCACTAACACCCAGGATGTGACCCACACCAGTCCACTAACACCCAGGATGTGACCCACTCCAGTCCACTAACACCCAGGATGTGACCCACTCCAGTCCACTAACACCCAGGATGTGACCCACACCAGTCCACTAACACCCAGGATGTGACCCACACAGTCCACTAACACCCAGGATGTGACCCACTCCAGTCCACTAACACCCAGGATGTGACCCACACCAGTCCACTAACACCCAAGATGTGACCCACACCAGTCCACTAACACCCAGGATGCCACCCACTCCAGTCCACTAACACCCAGGATGTGACCCACACCAGTGCACTAACACCCAGGATGCCACCCACTCCAGTCCACTAACACCCAGGATGCCACCCACTCCAGTCCACTAACACCCAGGATGCCACCCACTCCAGTCCACTAACACCCAGGATGCCACCCACTCCAGTCCACTAACACCCAGGATGCCACCCACTCCAGTCCACTAACACCCAGGATTTGACCCACACCAGTGCACTAACACCCAGGATGCCACCCACTCCAGTCCACTAACACCAAGGTACCATTTTCCTAATGGGTGAACATAGACAACCAGTGTAAGGAAACACGCCCAATGCTTCCACCCCTTCGCCGGGAATCGAACCCGAGCCCTCACCGTGTAACAGGCTTGATTACAAGTACTTCTGACTGTGTGATGGTGTAGTTGCCTGGCTTAGGCTTGGTTACAAGTACTTCTGACTGTGTGATGATGTAGTAGCCTGGCTTAGGCTTGGTTACAAGTACTTCTGACTGTGTGATGGTGTAGTAGCCTGGCTTAGGCTTGGTTACAAGTACTTCTGACTGTGTGATGGTGTAGTTGCCTGGCTTAGGCTTGGTTACAAGTACTTCTGACGGTGTGATGGTGTAGTAGCCTGGCTTAGGCTTGGTTACAAGTACTTCTGACGGAGTGATGGTGTAGTAGCCTGGCTTAGGCTTGGTTACAAGTACTTCTGACGGTGTGATGGTGTAGTAGCCTGGCTTAGGCTTGGTTACAAGTACTTCTGACTGTGTGATGGTGTAGTAGCCTGGCTTAGGCTTGGTTACAAGTACTTCTGACTGTGTGATGGTGTAGTAGCCTGGCTTAGGCTTGGTTACAAGTACTTCTGACTGTGTGATGGTGTAGTAGCCTGGCTTAGGCTTGGTTACAAGTACTTCTAGATAAGATAAGATTTCGTTCGGATTTTTAACCCCGGATGGTTAGCCACCCAAGATAACCCAAGAAAGTCAGTGCGTCATCGAGGACTGTCTAACTTATTTCCATTGGGGTCCTTAATCTTGTCCCCCAGGATGCGACCCACACCAGTCGACTAACACCCAGGTACCTATTTGCTGCTAGGTTAACAGGACAGCAGGTGTAAGGAAACGTGTCGAATGTTTCCACCCGCCGGGAATCGAACCCGGGCCCTCCGTGTGTGAAGCGGGAGCTTTAGCCACCAGGCCACCGGGCCCACTGACGGTGTCATGTTGTAGTAGCCTGACTTAGGCTTGGTTACAAGTACTTCTGACAGTGAGATGTTGTAGTAGCCTGGCTTAGGCTTGGTTACAAGTACTTCTGACGGTGTCATGTTGTAGTAGCCTGGCTTAGGCTTGGTTACAAGTACTTCTGGCTGTGTGATGTTGTAGTAGCCTGGCTTAGGCTTGGTTACAAGTACTTCTGACGGTGTGATGGTGTAGTAGCCTGGCTTAGGCTTGGTTACAAGTACTTCTGACGGTGTGATGTTGTAGTAGCCTGGCTTAAGCTTGGTTATAAGTACTTCTGACTGTGTGATGTTGTAGTAGCCTGGCTTAGGCTTGGTTACAAGTACTTCTGACGGTGCGATGGTGTAGTAGCCTGGCTTAGGCTTGGCTGCAAGTACTTCTGACGGTGTGATTTTGTAGTAGCCTGGCTTAGGCTTGGTTCCAAGTACTTCTGGCAGTGTGATGTTTTAGTAGCCTGGCTTAGGCTTGGTTACAAGTACTTCTGACGGTGTGATTGTGTAGTAGCCTGGCTTAGGCTTGGTTACAAGTACTTCTGACGGTGTGATTGTGTAGTAGCCTGGCTTAGGGTTGGTTACAAGTACTTCTGACGGTGTGATGGTGTAGTAGCCTGGCTTAGGCTTGGTTACAAGTACTTCTGGCAGCGTGATGTTGTAGTAGCCTGGCTTAGGCTTGGTTACAAGTACATCTGGCAGCGTGATATTGTAGAAGTCTGGCTTAGTCTTGGTTACAAGAACTTCTGGCAGTTTGGCAGACACACAGACGATAACAATGGTCACATTCTTAAAATGAAAATAAGATACCAAACACATTAAGTAAATTTCTTGAATTTGCTTGTAGCAAGTAAGTCAATTGTAGATCTAAATCCAGATTTACTCCTGTTAACCGTTTTGCGATCAAGTTCCTAGGTTCCTAGGAACTAGCTCCTAGGTTCCTGGGGTCTAGTTCCTAGGTTCCTGGGATCTAGTTCCTAGGCTTCGTATATCCATATTTTCCTTCACTACCGCCCACAGGCTGGATATAGGGTGCAAAATCTAATCTGGCTTCTACGGGAGAGGATTTGGGATCAGACGTCATTCCAATCAGAATCCACCTTCAATCCAATCGTTCCTGTGTTCATTTTCCCTCTAGACCAAACCCTCAGGAGAGGTAAAACAGAACTATCTAGTAAAAAAAAACAGTGATTTCACTGCAAAACCCTCATGTTACCAACATACATAACTAAATCAAACATGGTTACCAACGGATGCTACAGAATAGTGAATTGCAGAATTAATCAGAAGTAAAGGTCAAAGAATATCAGAATGAAGGTAGACATTATAAGATTGAATACACATACAACGACGAGCCTGGTGTCCACACTAGGCCAGCTTAGAGGTCACACATGTGACACAGGTCAAACATGGGCCTGGTGTCCACACTAGGCCAGCTTAGAGGTCACACATGTGACACAGGTCAAACATGGTAAGTAGAATAGAATCCTAAAGAGAGTCAGGAGCAGAACCTCTCAAGGGGGGTTACTTGATGTTGGTGAGGGGCTCTTGATCTAGGGAATTGGATCTGTGCTCCAGTTCTCTGAGTTAAACCTGAATAACTACCCCCCCCCTCCCACAGGTGCTGCATAATCCTACGGGTTTGGTGCTCCCCTTTGATTATAATATTTTAAACACACGATTTGTGAACACACAAGATTTGTGAACACACAAGATTTGTGAACACACAAGATTTGTGAACACACAAGATTTGTGAACACACAAGATTTGTGAACACACAAGATTTGTGAACACGATTTATGAACACACTATTTGCAGAACCGCCAAGTTGACAGTGGCTTTTACAGTGGCAAGCAGGTGGAAGACGACAAGATTGATGGAATCAATCCCTCAACCTGGAGTCGTTGTCATCAATCCATCAATCTTCTTCAACAAACTTATATTGACAGAGGCCAAGAAATTACCAACATATTAAACAGCCCACAAGAAAATACAGATCTCATAGGCTTATTTTGGTCAGTAATTATACCCGACAGGTTGAATTACTGACCAAGAGACATGATAATTAACCAACACTACCACGCACTTATAGTGAACACACATATGCCGTTTAAGCTTTAAGTAAATTCGTATACATAGACTTGTCCAAAGTAACCGAGGATCATTCACATATACCAGGGGTATACCTGGGGTATACCTGGGGTATACCTGGGGTATACCTGGGGTAAACCTGGAGTTTACCTGGGATATACCTGGGGTATACCTGGGGTAAACCTGGAGTTTACCTGGGGTATACCTGGAGCTTACCTAGAATTTACCTGGAGTTTACTTGGAGTTTACTTGGAGTTTACCTGGGGTATACCTGGAGTTTACCCTGAGTTTACCTGGAGTTTACCTAGAGTTTACCTGGGATATACCTGGGGTATACCTGGAGTATACCTAGAGTTTACCCGGAGTATACCTGTAGTTTACCAAGAGTATACCTGGAGTATACCTGGAGTTTACCTGTAGTATACTTGGAGTATACCTGGAGTATACCTCAAGTATACCTGGAGTATACCTGGATTTTACCTGGAGTTTACCTGGAGTATACCTGCAGAGGGTTCCGGGGGTCAAAGCCCCCGCGGCCCGGTCTGTGACCAGGCTTCATGGCGGATCAGAGCCTGATCAACCAGGCTGATATTGCTGGCTGCATGCAACCCGGCGTAGGAACCACAGCCCGGCTGGTCAGGTACTGACTTTAGGTGCCTGTCCAGTGCCTGCTTGAAGACAGCCAGGGGTCTTGAAGACAGCCAAAGGTCTTGAAGAGAGCCAAGAGTCTTGAAGACAGCCAGGGGTCTTGAAGACAGCCAGGGGTCTTGAAGACAGCCAGGGGTCTTGAAGACAGCCAGGGGTCATGAAGACAGCCAGGACTCTTGAAGACAACCAGGGGTCTTGAATACAGCCAGGCGTCTTGAAGACAGTCAGGGGTCTCGAAGACACCCAGGACTCTTGAAGACAGCCATGGGTCTTGAAGACAGCCAGGAGTCTTGAAGACAGCCAGGGGTTTTGAAGGCAGCCAGGAGTCTTGAAAACAGCCAGGGGTCTTGAAGATAGCCATGGGTCTTGAAGACAACCAGGGGTCTTGAAGACAGCCAGGGGTCTTGAAGACAGCAAGGGATCTTGAAGGTAGCCACGGGTCTTGAAGACAGCGGGGAGTCTTGAAGACAACCAGGGGTCATGAAGACAGCCAGGACTCTTGAAGACAACCAGGGATCTTGAAGACAGCCAGGGGTCTTGAAGATAGCCACGGGTCTTGAAGACAGCCAGGGGTCTTGAAGACAGCCATGGGTCATGAAGACAGTCAGGACTCTTGAAGACAACCAGGGATCTTGAAGACAGCCAGGGGTCTTGAAGACAGCCAGGGGTCTTGAAGACAGCCATGGGGCTTGAAGACAGCCAGGGGTCATGAATACAGCCAGGGGTCTTGAAGACAGCCAAGGGTCTTGAAGACAGCCATGCGTTTTGAAGACAACCAGTGGTTTTGAAGACAGCCAGGGGTCTTGAAGACAGCCAGGGGTCTTGAAGACAGCCAGGGGCCTTGAAGACAGCAAGGGGTCTTGAAGACAGCCAGTGGTTTTGAAGACAGCCAGGGGGCTTGAAGAGAGCCAGGGATTTTGAAGACAGCCAGGGGTCTTTAAGACAGCCAGTGATTTTGAAGACAGCCAGGGGTCTTGAAGACAGCCAGGGGTCTTGAAGACATCCAGGGGTCTTGAAGACAGCCATGGGCCTTGAAAACAGCTAGGTATCTTGAAGACAGCCATGGGTCTTTAAGACAGCCAGTGATTTTGAAGACAGCCAGGGGTCTTGAAGACAGCCATGGGTCGTGAAGACAGCCAGGGGTTTTGAAGACAGCCAGGGGTCTTGAAGACAGCCAGGGCTCGTGAAGACAGCCAGGGGTCTTGAAGACAGCCAGGGGTTTTGAAGACAGCCAGGGGTCTTGAAGACAACCAGGAGTCTTGAAGACAGCCAGGGGTCTTGAAGACAGCCAGGGGTCTTGAAGACAGCCAGGGGTCTTGACGACAGCCAGTGGTTTTGAAGACAGCCAGGGGTCTTGAAGACAGCCATGGGTCTTGAAGACAACCAGGGGTCTTGAAGACAGCCAGGGGTCTTGAAGACAACCAGGGGTCTTGAAGACAGCCAGGGGTCTATTGGTAATCACCCTTATTTATGCTGGGAGACAGTTGAACAGTCTTGGGCCCCTGACACTTATTTATATGACCTATAATTTTTCATGAGAGAGGAAAAGTCATTTGAGTTGATAAAAATTGAGCTCTAAGCAATTTTGAGATGTATCAGATGTGGATGCGGAAGTGGATAGCGATGCGGACGTAAGAAATTGTGCGGATGTTCTGCGGATGCGGATGCGTAGTTCCTGTTTGGTGTACTAGTACAAGGAGCAGTATTTTATATTATTATGCCCACGAATAAGTGGTATTGATCAATAACAACACTGCTACTAGCCAAGGACTCAAACCCATGCTGCTTTGGCCTGCCTCATGGCGGGAGAAAACTCATGACGCCTTAATCCACACCACCGTATGTCCTTGGGCAGCGAGTGTGTGATCCCCTGGATTAAGGCATTATGAGTTTTCACCCACCATGAGGCAGGCCAAAGCAGCATGGGTTCGACTCCTTTGCTAGTCGCAGTGTTATTGATGAAATAATTTAAAATTAAGCTTATCCCTGACTCTACTTCATTGCTATCACCAGAACGAGTAACAGAAGACTGTGGTTATGTAACACAGGGATACCTACCACTGGTAACGCAGTCACAGAAGACTGTGGTTATGTAACACAGGGATACCTACCACTGGTAACGCAGTCACAGAAGACTGTGGTTATGTAACACAGGGATACCTACCACTGGTAACGCAGTCACAGAAGACTGTGGTTATGTAACACAGGGATACCTACCACTGGTAACGCAGTCACAGAAGACTGTGGTTATGTAACACAGGGATACCTACCACTGGTAACGCAGTCACAGAAGACTGTGGTTATGTAACACAGGGATACCTACCACTGGTAACGCAGTCACAGAAGACTGTGGTTATGTAACACAGGGATACCTACCACTGGTAACGCAGCCACAGAAGACTGTGGTTATGTAACACAGGGATACCTTCCACTGGTAACGCAGCCACAGAAGACTGTGGTTATGTAACACAGGGATACCTACCACTGGTAACGCAGCCACAGAAGACTGTGGTTATGTAACACAGGGATACCTTCCACTGGTAACGCAGCCACAGAAGACTGTGGTTATGTAACACAGGGATACCTTCCACTGGTAACGCAGCCACAGAAGACTGTGGTTATGTAACACAGGGATACCTTCCACTGGTAACGCAGCCACAGAAGACTGTGGTTATGTAACACAGGGATACCTTCCACTGGTAACGCAGCCACAGAAGACTGTGGTTATGTAACACAGGGATACCTACCACTGGTAACGCAGCCACAGAAGACTGTGGTTATGTAACACAGGGATACCTTCCACTGGTAACGCAGCCACAGAAGACTGTGGTTATGTAACACAGGGATACCTTCCACTGGTAACGTAGCCACAGAAGACTGTGGTTATGTAACACAGGGATACCTTCCACTGGTAACGCAGTCACAGAAGACTGTGGTTATGTAACACAGGGATACCTTCCACTGGTAACGTAGCCACAGAAGACTGTGGTTATGTAACACAGGGATATCTTCCACTGGTAACGCAGTCACAGAAGACTGTGGTTATGTAACACAGGGATACCTTCCACTGGTAACGCAGCCACAGAAGACTGTGGTTATGTAACACAGGGATACCTTCCACTGGTAACGCAGCCACAGAAGACTGTGGTTATGTAACACAGGGATACCTTCCATTGGTAACGTAGCCACAGAAGACTGTGGTTATGTAACACAGGGATACCTACCACTGGTAACGCAGTCACAGAAGACTGTGGTTATGTAACACAGGGATACCTACCACTGGTAACGCAGTCACAGAAGACTGTGGTTATGTAACACAGGGATACCTACCACTGGTAACGCAGCCACAGAAGACTGTGGTTATGTAACACAGGGATACCTACCACTGGTAACGCAGTCACAGAAGACTGTGGTTATGTAACACAGGGATACCTACCACTGGTAACGCAGTCACAGAAGACTGTGGTTATGTAACACAGGGATACCTACCACTGGTAACGCAGTCACAGAAGACTGTGGTTATGTAACACAGGGATACCTACCACTGGTAACGCAGTCACAGAAGACTGTGGTTATGTAACACAGGGATACCTACCACTGGTAACGCAGTCACAGAAGACTGTGGTTATGTAACACAGGGATACCTACCACTGGTAACGCAGTCACAGAAGACTGTGGTTATGTAACACAGGGATACCTACCACTGGTAACGCAGTCACAGAAGACTGTGGTTATGTAACACAGGGATACCTACCACTGGTAACGCAGTCACAGAAGACTGTGGTTATGTAACACAGGGATACCTACCACTGGTAATGCAGCCACAGAAGACTGTGGTTATGCAACACAGGGATACCTACCACTGGTAACGCAGTCACAGAAGACTGTGGTTATGTAACACAGGGATACCTACCACTGGTAACGCAGCCACAGAAGACTGTGGTTATGTAACACAGGGATACCTACCACTGGTAACGCAGCCACAGAAGACTGTGGTTATGTAACACAGGGATACCTACCACTGGTAAAACAGCCACAGAAGATAGTGGTTATGTAACACAGGGATACCTACCACTGGTAAAACAGCCACAGAAGATTGTGGTTATGTAACACAGGGATACCTTCCACTGGTAACGCAGCCACAGAAGATTGTGGTTATGTAACACAGGGATACCTACCACTGGTAAAACAGCCACAGAAGATTGTGGTTATGTAACACAGGGATACCTTCCACTGGTAATGCAGCCACAGAAGACTGTGGTTATGCAACACAGGGATACCTACCACTGGTAACGCAGCTACAGAAGACTGTGGTTATGTAACACAGGGATACTTTCCACTGGTAACGCAGCCACAGAATACTGTGGTTATGTAACACAGGGATACCTTCCACTGGTAACGCAGCCACAGAAGACTGTGGTTATGTAACACAGGGATACCTTCCACTGGTAACGCAGCCACAGAAGACTGTGGTTATGTAACACAGGGATACCTTCCACTGGTAACGTAGCCACAGAAGACTGTGGTTATGTAACACAGGGATACCTTCCACTGGTAACGCAACCACAGAAGACTGTGGTTATGTAACACAGGGATACCTTCCACTGGTAACGCAGCCACAGAAGACTGTGGTTATGTAACACAGGGATATCTTCCACTGGTAACGCAGCCACAGAAGACTGTGGTTATGTAACACAGGGATACCTTCCACTGGTAACGTAGCCAGAGAAGACTGTGGTTATGTAACACAGGGATACCTTCCACTGGTAACGCAGCCACAGAAGACTGTGGTTATTTAACACAGGGATACCTTCCACTGGTAACGCAGCCACAGAAGACTGTGGTTATGTAACACAGGGATACCTTCCACTGGTAACGCAGCCACAGAAGACTGTGGTTATGTAACACAGGTATACCTTCCACTGGTAAAGCAGCCACAGAAGTACAACTACTTGTAAATATTCTACTAATGTAAATGGGTATGAATTTTTTTCCCCAGTGACGTCTCCACCTCCCGCGGGACATGTGGCGGCTGACACGCTTGACTGACGTCTCTTTGTCCACCAGTTGGAGACAGATGGCGGCTCACTAACAAACGACCTCCCTCTGTTTTTCTGTTGGTGTCCCGCTCGAGGCCATAATTATGTGTTGATATACTAAATTACACTCGTTGCAGTGTGACAAAAAGAACACTTTTAAATGTCACCCAAAGTTGCCAAGCCACTTAGCCTTTCTTACATCTCTCTTCCTGTTTACCATTTCCTTATCCTACCCTCAATCCTTCCCCTCCCTATTCCTATCATCTTTCTTATAGCATAAAACAAAGCATGCCTAAGTATGTCTGAATCTGTCTTTTGCAAAAATAAAAAATACTGACAATATATTTGCAGTCTATTATGAAGATAATAAAGTATTGGAGTTCAATATCTTGGTTTCATGATTGACGGTGAAGGGATTAATGGTTCTTGTTTAATTATGAATGGATTTGTGGCATTAATGACCTATTATCTCTTGATTCTTGGTCTCAGTTAGTGATCCTCTCGTTGCTGGTCTCTCACATGTTGTTCCTTTGGTTTAGGTTTTCAGTAATTGATCTTTTAAATGTTTTATCTTTGATTTTAGTAGTTGATACTCTGATTACTGGTCTCAGTAGTTGGTAGGTCTCTGGTTACTGGTCTCAGTAGTTGGTAGGTCTCTGGTTACTGGTCTCAGTAGTTGGTAGGTCTCTGGTTACTGGTCTCAGTAGTTGGTAGGTCTCTGGTTACTGGTCTCAGTAGTTGGTAGGTCTCTGGTTACTGATCTCAGTAGTTGGTAGGTCTCTGGTTACTGGTCTCAGTAGTTGGTAGGTCTCTGGTTACTGGTCTCAATAATTGGTAGGTCTCTGGTTACTGGTCTCAGTTGTTGGTAGGTCTCTGGTTACTGGTCTCAATAATTGGTAGGTCTCTGGTTACTGGTCTCAGTAGTTGGTAGGTCTCTGGTTACTGGTCTCAGTAGTTGGTAGGTCTCTGGTTACTGGTCTCAGTAGTTGGTAGGTCTCTGGTTACTGGTCTCAGTAGTTGGTAGGTCTCTGGTTACTGATCTCAGTAGTTGGTAGGTCTCTGGTTACTGGTCTCAGTAGTTGGTAGGTCTCTGGTTACTGGTCTCAATAATTGGTAGGTCTCTGGTTACTGGTCTCAGTTGTTGGTAGGTCTCTGGTTACTGGTCTCAATAATTGGTAGGTCTCTGGTTACTGGTCTCAGTAGTTGGTAGGTCTCTGGTTACTGGTCTCAGTAGTTGGTAGGTCTCTGGTTACTGGTCTCAGTAGTTGGTAGGTCTCTGGTTACTGGTCTCAGTAGTTAGTAGGTCTCTGGTTACTGGTCTCAGTAGTTGGTAGGTCTCTGGTTACTGGTCTCAGTAGTTAGTAGGTCTCTGGTTACTGGTCTCAATAATTGGTAGGTCTCTGGTTACTGGTCTCATTAGTTGGTAGGTCTCTGGTTACTGGTCTCAATAATTGGTTCTCTGGTGCCATATCTAGGTAGTTGGTCTTCTGGTTTGTTAAATATGTGACTTACTTCCATTTCTCATTGTTCCTCTAGTTCCCGATGACAATTTGCTGTCTGTTTCTTGGTAATAATAAGTGTTCAGGCCTGTATGTGGCCTGATTCTATGTGGCAGCATGTTTCCTGGGTCTTGATAGAAATGGCCTGGTTCCAGGTTAGAGAACATAGCCATGTTTCCTGGTGAGAGTGTGCAGCCCGAATACTAGTGTCTATGTGGTCTGATTCTTGTGAGTGAATGTGGTCTGGAACCTGGTGATAGTATCCACACTAGTGACTGTGTGTAGTCAAGGACCATTAACAACACGTGTTCTGATTCCTAATCTCACAGACTGTATTCAGATAGTTTCCCCTCATTCTCTTGTTCGATGGATTTTCACTCTGTTGCCCTGAGGTGCTCCAGCTGGTGTGATCTACGTTTTCCATTGTATTGTTGACACGGCGCTGTAGGCCTCCATAGCCCGGCGTCCCCACGGTCGATTCCATCCCCATTGGCGATTAGGGTGTGAAGATTTCTTTTTACTGGCCTATCATGGGGAGGGTGAGCTTTTGAAATAATATTCTCGCTGCATTGACGAACTGATCATTACTTACGAGGTATGCATGAGACAACACACGCACACACATGTACATACAACACAAGGAAATGATCTCGGGGTGAGTATAATACCGAGCACATCTGAGGCGCACATCAGCCAAATAACTGCTGCAGCATATGGGCGACTAGCAAACCTAAAAATATTTTCCTACATCTCAATACGGAATCGTTTAGGACCCTGTACACCGTGTAAGTCAGGCCTATATTGGAGTATGCAGCACCAGTTTGGAACCCACACTTGGCTAAGCACGTCAGGAAATTAGAGAAGGTGCAGAGGTTTGCAACAAGACTAGTCCCGGAGCTAAGGGGCATGACCTACGAGAAGAGGTTAAGGGAAATCGACCTGACAACACTGGAAGACAGGATAGATAGGCTGGATATGATAACAACATATAAAACACTGAGAGAAATCGAGAGGGTGGACAGAGACAGGATGTTCCAGAGATGGGACACAGCAACAAGAATAGGGGCTTCAGTAAAATCAGATGGAACATGTACTGACGACAGCAATAAGTCATAGGTCACAATAAACCATAAGTCACAATACGATTATGTTCAGTGAGCCGCTAGTCAGACTAAGGATTTACGACCGAAATGAGATCACGAAAGAGAAAGAAAACACTACGGACACCTGATTTTTTATATACAACCCTAAACCCGCTAGACTTTGAAGAGATTAACTGGATGTTTATCCTCTCCTTCCAAGACTCAGCCTCGTAGAACTCAATATCCATCAAGATTTGGAAGAACCCAATATCTCACGTCATAAAAATCCAATGGAGAGGAAGCATATGTAACAGTGTCATCCTGCCATCATTGAAAACCGGTGCTGTAGCCCCATTCTACAACAATAGTAGTTAAACAACTGAAAAAAAATGACCAATAGAACTAACGTCACACGTTATAAAGTCTTTGGAAAAGGTTTGAGAAGCAAGATAGCCAATCACTTGGAACAACAGGAACGTGTGTTCACAACAGGAACGTGTGTTCACAACAGGAACGTGTGTTCACAACAGGAACGTGTGTTCACAACAGGTTGCTCCTGCCTATAGCAAATGGTGGACCATTACGGCAAGGTCGTGAATAATATATCTTTATTTCTAGCAGCACATGTACAAGGTATACAAGTACATGTACAAGGTATACAAGTACATGTACAAGGTATACAAGCACATGTACAAGGTATACAAGTACATGTACAAGGTATACAAGCACATGTACAAGGTATACAAGTACATGTACAAGGTATACAAGTACATGAACAAGGTATACTCGTACATGTACAAGGCATACAAGTACATGTACAAGGTATACAAGTACATGTACAAGGTATACAAGTACATGGACAAGGTATACAAGTACATGTACATAGTACATGTACATATACAATAGACATCACTACTATATAGAAAGCCGCTTGTTATGCTGAGCATTTCCCGCAAATTAGGTCAGTTTTGTCCCAGGATGTGACCCACACCAGTCCACTAACACCCAGGATGCGACTCACACCAGTCCACTAATACCCAAGTACCCATTATTACTGATGGGTGAACATAGATAATCGGTGTAAGGAAACACGCCCAGTGTTTCCGCCCTCACCGAGAATCGAACCCGGACAGTCACCATGCGAAGTGTGAGCTTTTTCCACCAGGCCGTTGGATACCCTGGAAGACAAACGTAATGCAAACATAGTGTACACTTACTTTGTAACAGCCTGAGCCACCATGAGGCCTGGTCTCAGTCCGGGCCGCGGAGGCGTTGACCCCCGAAACCTTCTCCAGGTAGACTCCAGGTCAACTGCTCACGATATACGTGCAGAAACAACAACTGGAATAGTGGGGAAGATGAATATTTAAGTTCTTAAGGAAGAGTAATACTAAATAGAAGGAAATCAGAGGCTGCCAGAGTGAAAACTGGTGTTCGTCAAGGCACAGTCCTGGCACCACTTCTGTTTCTCATTCCTTTATCTGACATAGACAGGACATAAACCGTAGTGCTGTTAATCCTTCGTAGACGATGTACGAATCTGTATGAGTGTCATTCGTTGAAGACACGACGGAGTTCGATGGTGATATTATCCAAGACTCACGAAATCGTTATGACACGATTGCAAAAAAAAAAAAAACATACCACGGGCGGGGATAGAACCCGCGGTCAGAGAGTCATAAAACTCCATACTCACGCGTTAGCCACTGAGTCTCCTGGCTTGGAGATTCGTATGTAAAAACTTGAATTTGTGGTCACAGTGGTGGCCTATGCTAACCTTCCAGTGGTGTATAAATTTACTTAGTTGGATGAATCTTATTGTAGCTAGCTGGTCCAGTGGCTAACGCGACTCTCTGACCGCGGGTTCTATCCCCACCCGTGGTATGGTTTGATATAAATCAAGTGTTCCAGTGAACCGCTGACAACAATGTGATGTTACTCTACGTACGGCAAAACTGAGGAAACAAAAATCGAGCTCAGAGTACAAGACAATCTCAAATCACTCAATTAAGCAGCATTCTGTTGTGAGAGATCTGGGAGTAATAATCAAACCATACCCCCGGCCGGGATTGAACCCGCGGTCATAGAGTCTCAAAACTCCAGCCCGTCGGGAGTAATAATGTTAGATGATCTCACTTTAAAGGCGCACCACTTTGTTTTTTCGCATTATTGGCTGGATAATTTGACCCATCGAAGCAACGGAGGTGAAGCTTCGTCTCCTCTGCTGGAATGTTAATGTATACTCATCATCCACATTAAGGCAGGAGAAACTACAGACCTGGAGAATGTTGAGAGAATCTTCACAGTTCCCCCGTCTCAGTCAGGGCTTGAAGTCCCTCGAAATGTACTCCTTAGAACATAGAAGATAAAGGTATATCATAATGTATACCTAAAAGACTCTGGGGAGATTGGTCCCAAACCTGCTCAGTGAATTTACTCCTTATGAAGGTAGTAAAAAGTAAGGCCTGAGAGAAAGCAATCATTAATTACAATGAGACAACGTCTGTTCAGCCTCCTCCCACCATCAGCTGGCTGCAAGAGAGAAGTCAATAAATTCCTCAACTCGGTTGCTGATCAGACAAGCTGTGGTGCATACGCTGGACTGGGGACTGCAGGAACCACGAGTTTAATCGATTAGGCCAGCAAGGATGCCGAATCTGGGCTGGACTAATGGGGGCGGTGACCCCCACAAGCGACTACATATAACGACTACATATAACCACCTCCCTCTCTCCAGTGATCATTATTACCAACAACATTAACATCAACACAGCCTCAGCACTGGAAACAACAGCAACAGCTGCGACAACAGCAGCAGCAACAGCACCGCCGCAGCAGCAGCAACAGCACTGCCGCAGCAGTAACTGATTGTCCGAGTCCCAAGGATCGTGGCAGACGCAACACTGGCCACAAGAGTCTTCGGCGAACCTCGCAGCGCGAGTTCGGGTAACAAGGTGAGGCACTTCGTGAGTCCTTATATCCCGGAGAATGAGAAGCGTAACTTTACCCTCTGGTGTAGTGTAACAGCAGCAGCTGGACGGATAATGTGGCGATGAACCCGTCACCCAGGAATTACGGGGATCGTAACTTACTGTGGAGCCACGGGTATTATGGTGCTCACTTCTTCAGTACCACGGGTATTATGGTGCTCACTTCTTCAGTACCACGGGTATTATGGTGCTCACTTCTTCAGTACCACGGGTATTATGGTACTCACTTCTTCAGTACCACGGGTATTATGGTGCTCACTTCTTCAGTACCACGGGTATTATGGTGCTCACTTCTTCAGTACCACGGGTATTATGGTGCTCACTTCTTCAGTACCACGGGTATTATGGTGCTCACTTCTTCAGTACCACGGGTATTATGGTGCTCACTTCTTCAGTACCACGGGTATTATGGTGCTCACTTCTTCAGTACCACGGGTATTATGGTGCTCACTTCTTCAGTACCACGGGTATTATGGTGCTCACTTCTTCAGTACCACGGGTATTATGGTGCTCACTTCTTCAATACCACGGGTATTATGGTGCTCACTTCTTCAGTACCACGGGTATTATGGTGCTCACTTTTTCAGTATCACGGGTGTTATGGTGCTCACTTCTTCAGTACCACGGGTATTATGGTGCTCAAATCTACAGTACCACGGGTATTATGGTGCTCAAATCTACAGTACCACGGGTATAATGGTGCTCAAATCTACAGTAACACGGTTATTATGGTGCTCAAATCTACAGTACCACGGGTATTATGGTGCTCAAATCTACAGTACCACGGGTATTATGGTGCTCAAATCTACAGTACCACGGGTATTATGGTGCTCAAATCTACAGTACCACGGGTATTATGGTGCTCAAATCTACAGTACCACGGGTATTATGGTGCTCACTTCAGAACCACGGGTATTATGGTGCTCACTTCTTCAGTACCACGGGTATTGTGGTGCTCACTTCTTCAGTACCACGGGTATTATGGTGCTCACTTCTTCAGTACCACGGGTATTATGGAGCTTACTTCTTCAATACCACGGGTATTATGGTGCTCACTTCAGTACCACGGGTATTATGGTGCTCACTTCTTCAGTACCACGGGTATTGTGGTGCTCACTTCTTCAGTACCACGGGTATTATGGTGCTCACTTCTTCAGTACCACGGGTATTATGGAGCTTACTTCTTCAGTACCACGGGTATTATGGTGCTCACTTCTTCAGTACCACGGGTATTATGGTGCTCACTTCTTCAGTACCACGGGTATTATTCTTCAGGTGCTCACTTCTTCAGTACCACGGGTATTATGGTGCTCACTTCTTCAGTACCACGGGTATTATGGTGCTCACTTCTTCAGTACCACGGGTATTATGGTGCTCACTTCTTCAGTACCACGGGTATTATGGTGCTCACTTCTTCAGTACCACGGGTATTATGGTGCTCACTTCTTCAATACCACGGGTATTATGGTGCTCACTTCAGTACCACGGGTATTATGGTGCTCACTTCTTCAGTACCACGGGTATTATGGTGCTCACTTCAGTACCACGGGTCACTTCTTCAGTACCACGGGTATTATGGTGCTCACTTCTTCAGTACCACGGGTATTATGGTGCTCACTTCTTCAGTACCACGGGTATTGTGGTGCTCACTTCTTCAGTACCACGGGTATTATGGTGCTCACTTCTTCAGTACCACGGGTATTATGGCGCTTACTTCTTCAGTACCACGGGTATTATGGAGCTTACTTCTTCAGTACCACGGGTATTATGGTGCTCACTTCTTCAGTACCACGGGTATTATGGTGCTCACTTCTTCAATACCACGGGTATTATGGTGCTCACTTCAGTACCACGGGTATTTTGGTGCTCAAATGGCAGGGTGGTAATCAGGGCAGGGTGGTAGTGAAGGCAGGGTGGTAGTGAAGGCAGGGTGGTAGTGAAGGCAGGGTGGTAGTGAAGGCAGGGTGGTAGTGAAGGCAGGGTGGTAGTGAAGGCAGGGTGGTAGTGAAGGCAGGGTGGTAGTGAAGGCAGGGTGGTAGTGAAGGCAGGGTGGTAGTGAAGGCAGGGTGGTAGTGAAGGCAGGGTGGTAGTGAAGGCAGGGTGGTAGTGAAGGCAGGGTGGTAGTGAAGGCAGGGTGGTAGTGAAGGCAGGGTGGTAGTGAAGGCAGGGTGGTAGTGAAGGCAGGGTGGTAGTGAAGGCAGGGTGGTAGTGAAGGCAGGGTGGTAGTGAAGGCAGGGTGGTAGTGAAGGCAGGGTGGTAGTGAAGGCAGGGTGGTAGTGAAGGCAGGGTGGTAGTGAAGGCAGGGTGGTAGTGAAGGCAGGGTGGTAGTGAAGGCAGGGTGGTAGTGAAGGCAGGGTGGTAGTGAAGGCAGGGTGGTAGTGAAGGCAGGGTGGTAGTGAAGGCAGGGTGGTAGTGAAGGCAGGGTGGTAGTGAAGGCAGGGTGGTAGTGAAGGCAGGGTGGTAGTGAAGGCAGGGTGGTAGTGAAGGCAGGGTGGTAGTTAGGGCAGGGTGGTAGTGAAGGCAGGGTGGTAGTGAAGGCAGGGTGGTAGTGAAGGCAGGGTGGTAGTGAAGGCAGGGTGGTAGTGAAGGCAGGGTGGTAGTGAAGGCAGGGTGGTAGTGAAGGCAGGGTGGTAGTGAAGGCAGGGTGGTAGTGAAGGCAGGGTGGTAGTGAAGGCAGGGTGGTAGTGAAGGCAGGGTGGTAGTGAAGGCAGGGTGGTAGTGAAGGCAGGGTGGTAGTGAAGGCAGGGTGGTAGTGAAGGCAGGGTGGTAGTGAAGGCAGGGTGGTAGTGAAGGCAGGGTGGTAGTGAAGGCAGGGTGGTAGTGAAGGCAGGGTGGTAGTGAAGGCAGGGTGGTAGTGAAGGCAGGGTGGTAGTGAAGGCAGGGTGGTAGTGAAGGCAGGGTGGTAGTGAAGGCAGGGTGGTAGTGAAGGCAGGGTGGTAGTGAAGGCAGGGTGGTAGTGAAGGCAGGGTGGTAGTGAAGGCAGGGTGGTAGTGAAGGCAGGGTGGTAGTGAAGGCAGGGTGGTAGTGAAGGCAGGGTGGTAGTGAAGGCAGGGTGGTAGTGAAGGCAGGGTGGTAGTGAAGGCAGGGTGGTAGTGAAGGCAGGGTGGTAGTGAAGGCAGGGTGGTAGTGAAGGCAGGGTGGTAGTGAAGGCAGGGTGGTAGTGAAGGCAGGGTGGTAGTGAAGGCAGGGTGGTAGTGAAGGCAGGGTGGTAGTGAAGGCAGGGTGGTAGTGAAGGCAGGGTGGTAGTGAAGGCAGGGTGGTAGTGAAGGCAGGGTGGTAGTGAAGGCAGGGTGGTAGTGAAGGCAGGGTGGTAGTTAGGGCAGGGTGGTAGTGAAGGCAGGGTGGTAGTGAAGGCAGGGTGGTAGTGAAGGCAGGGTGGTAGTGAAGGCAGGGTGGTAGTGAAGGCAGGGTGGTAGTGAAGGCAGGGTGGTAGTGAAGGCAGGGTGGTAGTGAAGGCAGGGTGGTAGTGAAGGCAGGGTGGTAGTGAAGGCAGGGTGGTAGTGAAGGCAGGGTGGTAGTGAAGGCAGGGTGGTAGTGAAGGCAGGGTGGTAGTGAAGGCAGGGTGGTAGTGAAGGCAGGGTGGTAGTGAAGGCAGGGGGGTAGTGAAGGCAGGGTGGTAGTGAAGGCAGGGTGGTAGTGAAGGCAGGGTGGTAGTGAAGGCAGGGTGGTAGTGAAGGCAGGGTGGTAGTGAAGGCAGGGTGGTAGTGAAGGCAGGGTGGTAGTGAAGGCAGGGTGGTAGTGAAGGCAGGGTGGTAGTGAAGGCAGGGTGGTAGTGAAGGCAGGGTGGTAGTGAAGGCAGGGTGGTAGTGAAGGCAGGGTGGTAGTGAAGGCAGGGTGGTAGTGAAGGCAGGGTGGTAGTGAAGGCAGGGTGGTAGTGAAGGCAGGGTGGTAGTGAAGGCAGGGTGGTAGTGAAGGCAGGGTGGTAGTGAAGTGCAGGGTGGTAGTGAAGGCAGGGTGGTAGTGAAGGCAGGGTGGTAGTGAAGGCAGGGTGGTAGTGAAGGCAGGGTGGTAGTGAAGGCAGGGTGGTAGTGAGGGTGGTAGTGAAGGCAGGGTGGTAGTGAAGGCAGGGTGGTAGTGAAGGCAGGGTGGTAGTGAAGGCAGGGTGGTAGTGAAGGCAGGGTGGTAGTGAAGGCAGGGTGGTAGTGAAGGCAGGGTGGTAGTGAAGGCAGGGTGGTAGTGAAGGCAGGGTGGTAGTGAAGGCAGGGTGGTAGTGAAGGCAGGGTGGTAGTGAAGGCAGGGTGGTAGTGAAGGCAGGGTGGTAGTGAAGGCAGGGTGGTAGTGAAGGCAGGGTGGTAGTTAGGGCAGGGTGGTAGTGAAGGCAGGGTGGTAGTGAAGGCAGGGTGGTAGTGAAGGCAGGGTGGTAGTGAAGGCAGGGTGGTAGTGAAGGCAGGGTGGTAGTGAAGGCAGGGTGGTAGTGAAGGCAGGGTGGTAGTGAAGGCAGGGTGGTAGTGAGGGCAGGGTGGTAGTGAGGGCAGGGTGGTAGTGAGGGCAGGGTGGATGTGAGGGCAGGGTGGATGTGAGGGCAGGGTGGTAGTGAGGGCAGGGTGGTAGTGATGGCAGGGTGGTGGTGATGACAGGGTTGAAGTGAGGGCAGGGTGGTAGTGATGGCAGGGTGGTAGTGAAGGCAGGGTGGTAGTGAAGGCAGGGTGGTAGTGAAGGCAGGGTGGTAGTGAAGGCAGGGTGGTAGTGAAGGCAGGGTGGTAGTGAAGGCAGGGTGGTAGTGAAGGCAGGGTGGTAGTGAAGGCAGGGTGGTAGTGAAGGCAGGGTGGTAGTGAAGGCAGGGTGGTAGTGAAGGCAGGGTGGTAGTGAAGGCAGGGTGGTAGTGAAGGCAGGGTGGTAGTGAAGGCAGGGTGGTAGTGAAGGCAGGGTGGTAGTGAAGGCAGGGTGGTAGTGAAGGCAGGGTGGTAGTGAAGGCAGGGTGGTAGTGAAGGCAGGGTGGTAGTGAAGGCAGGGTGGTAGTGAAGGCAGGGTTGAAGTGAGGGCAGGGTGGTAGTGATGGCAGGGTGGTAGTGATTGCAGGGTGGTAGTGATGGCAGGGTGGTAGTGATTGCAGGGTGGTAGTGACGCCAGGGTGGTAGTGAGGGCAGGGTGGTAGTGAGGGCAGGGTGGTAGTGATGGTAGAGAGGGCAGTGTCGTAATGAAGGCAGGGTGGTAGAGAGGGCAGGGTGGATGTGAGGGCAGGGTGGTAGTGAGGGCAGGGTGGTAGTGAAGGCAGGGTGGTAGTGAAGGCAGGGTGGTAGTGAAGGCAGGGTGGTAGTGAAGGCAGGGTGGTAGTGAAGGCAGGGTGGTAGTGAAGGCAGGGTGGTAGTGAAGGCAGGGTGGTAGTGAAGGCAGGGTGGTAGTGAAGGCAGGGTGGTAGTGAAGGCAGGGTGGTAGTGAAGGCAGGGTGGTAGTGAAGGCAGGGTGGTAGTGAAGGCAGGGTGGTAGTGAAGGCAGGGTGGTAGTGAAGGCAGGGTGGTAGTGAAGGCAGGGTGGTAGTGAAGGCAGGGTGGTAGTGAGGGCAGGGTGGTAGTGATGGCAGGGTGGTGGTGATGACAGGGTTGAAGTGAGGGCAGGGTGGTAGTGATGGCAGGGTGGTAGTGACGCCAGGGTGGTAGTAAGGACAGGGTGGTAGTGAGGGCAGGGTGGTAGTGAGGGCAGGGTGGTAGTGAGGGCAGGGTGGTAGTGACGCCAGGGTGGTAGTAAGGACAGGGTGGTAGTGAGGGCAGGGTGGTAGTGAAGGCAGGGTGGTAGTGAGGGCAGGGTGGTAGTGAAGGCAGGGTGGTAGTGAAGGCAGGGTGGTAGTGAAGGCAGGGTGGTAGTGAAGGCAGGGTGGTAGTGAAGGCAGGGTGGTAGTGAAGGCAGGGTGGTAGTGAAGGCAGGGTGGTAGTGAAGGCAGGGTGGTAGTGAAGGCAGGGTGGTAGTGAAGGCAGGGTGGTAGTGAAGGCAGGGTGGTAGTTCCTTACTAAGGTATCGGAACGTTGTTCTCAGGTTTGCTAGGCGCCCATATGCTGCAGTAGCTATCTGGTTGATGTGTGTGTGTGTGTGTGTGTGTGTGTGTGTGTGTGTGTGTGTGTGTGTGTGTGTGTGTGTACTCACCTAGTTGTACTCACCTAGTTGTGGTTGCAGGGGTCGATCCATAGCTCCTGGCCCCACCTCTTCACTGGCCGCTACTAGGCATTTGTGTGTGTGGGCGCTCGAGCGTGTGGGTGTATTCAGTGAATTGTGCTTATGGGGGTTGATACTTGGCTCCTGGCCCCGCCTCCTAGACTGACGTCTAGGACCATTATGTTATGGACCAGTATGTTATGGACCAGTATGTTATGGACCAGTATGTTAGAAAGAAACTCGTGTGTTAAGTCTCTCACAAGCCTGGATTATCTCCAAGATCATGCGACCAGGTACCAGGGGATCACTTGCTGTGTGTGTGTGTGTTGACCACCACCTCACCAGGTACCCTGGTGGTCACCTGCTTTGTGTCTGGATCACCACGTCATCAGGTACCCAAGGGTCACCTGTGTATACCATCACCTCACCTGTATTTATCAGCTCGAGCAGCGGGAGGCGACCACAACCCAGAGTTTGTACTCTCAGACACAACTTCACAAGTTACAGTAATGATGATAAACACTATTTATAGAGGCTAAAACGTTGTGTAGTTTTAAAAATAGGTTAGATAAATACATGAGAGGATGTGGGTGGGTGTGAGTTAGACCTGACTAGCTGGTGCTACTAGGTGTGCTGCAGTGCTCCTTCCTCAAGTGGAAGTGTCCTGACTAGGTGGGTCATTGGACTTATCTGGGGGGGATGCTTCGCATGGGTCAGTAGGCCTGCTGCAGTGCTCCTTCTTTCTTATGTTCTTATTTTTCCTAATAGTTGTTAAAGAACTACTGTATATTTAAAATCACAGACAGAGTGAGGTTTACCATGCATTCCAGCATCGTCATATAGGGCGCGGGTCCAGTAGGGATGGAGAGAGAAGTTCCAGGTAAACAAGAAGGAAGCCTCCTGACCTGGCCGCCAGCAGTGCGATACATAAAAGGGATCTAATCCTTTAATTACGCATTATTGTCAGCACACTGGAGGGTCAAGTGTCGTTGGCCTGACACGGGAATTATCGCCCACTTGATAAGTAACACAAATATCTACTAAAAAAAGGTGCAGCTGGCTAATGAACGAAATTTTTTTCTGTATCTGATTTTTAGGTATCCCGGGAACCTCTTAGGGGATACCTTTAAGTGGCTGCCAGATTTGTTTTATTCCTTCAAGATTATGATTTAGTGAAACACTAATCCAACAGAAATGTTGGAATGTTGGTGCCAGCAAAGCAGTAGCTAAGAACTATAGACCAATAGCTTAAGAAGAGGTATGATAAAGCTCATGGAGCAGGGAGAGTGATATAGTGGTGACGAGTGAAGAGGCAGGGCCAGGAGCTGCGAATCGACCCCTGCAACCACAACTAGTTGAGAACAACTAGGGAAGTACACACACACACACACACACACACACACACACACACACACACACACACACACACACAAAGCATACTCATATATGCATTTCTTTTCTCTCTCTGTCTCTCTGTCTCTCTGTCTCTCTGTCTCTCTGTCTCTCTGTCTCTCTGTCTCTCTCTGTCTGTCTGTCTGTCTGTCTCTCTCTCTCTCTCTCTCTCTCTCTCTCTCTCTCTCTCTCTCTCTCTCTCTCTCTCTCTCTCAGTGTGATATGTGATCTTGTCAGTGATGCTGATTGTGTCATTTCGTGCGCCAGGCAGCATCATTATCTCGGGCTTCACGCTACTTCACACAATCCTGCCAGGGTTGTGTTCCCTGATCACTGAGGCATTAGTCGAGCACCAGTTTTGAGCTCCGTTGAGTCGCCTGCGTGATTTATTCCATGAAGCTGCTACTTTCGGGTGTGGGCGTGGTGTGGGCGTGGTGTGGGCGGCTGTAACTGTGGTTGCCAATTAGGTGTTGCCTGCTGGTATGTTCCCCGTTGCCCTGCAACTATGCTGGCTACACATCAAGCATGGAAGGACATATAATTGAAATGTTCAGGACCCTGAGGAAGATGTGAGGACAGTGTGACCACCACTAACAAGGTCACAACAGGAAGGTGAGAGGACAGTGTGACCACCACTAACAAGTTCACAACAGGAAGGTGTGAGGACAGTGTGACCACCACTAACATGGTCACAACAGGAAGGTGTGAGGACAGTGTGACCACCACTAACAAGGTCACAACAGGAAGATGTGAGGACAGTGTGACCACCATTAACAAGGTCACAACAGGAAGGTGTAAGGACAGTGTGACCACCACTAACAAGGTCACAACAGGAAGATGTGAGGACAGTGTGACCACCACTAACAAGGTCACAACAGGAAGATGTGAGGACAGTGAGACCACCACTAACAAGGTCACAACAGGAAGGTGTGAGGACAGTGTGACCACCGCTAACAAGGTCACAACAGGAAGGTGTGAGGACAGTGTGACCACCACTAACAAGGTCACAACAGGAAGATGTGAGGACAGTGTGACCACCACTAACAAGGTCACAACAGGAAGGTGTGAGGACAGTGTGACCCCCACTAACAAGGTCACAACAGGATGGTGTGAGGACAGTGTGACCACCACTAACAAGTTCACAACAGGAAGATGTGAGGACAGTGTGACCACCACTAACAAGGTCACAACAGGAAGGTGTGAGGACAGTGCGACCACCACTAACAAGGCCACAACAGGAAGGTGTGAGGACAGTGTGACCTGGAGTTTACCTGGAGAGAGTTCCGTGGGTCAACGCCCCCGCGGCCCGGTCTGTGACCAGGCCTCCTGGTGGATCAGAGCCTGATCAACCAGGCTGTTGCTGCTGGCTGCACGCAACCCAACATACGAGCCACAGCCCGGCTGATCAGGAAATGACTTTAGGTGCTTGTCCAGTACCAGCTTGAAGACTGCCAGGGGTCTGTTGGTAATCCCCCTTATGTGTGCTGGGAGGCAGTTGAACAGTCTCGGGCCCCTGACACTTATTGTATGGTCTCTTAACGTGCTAGTGACACCCCTGCTTTTCATTGGGGGGATGGTGCATCGTCTGCCAAGTCTTTTGCTTTCGTAGTGAGTGATTTTCGTGTGCAAGTTCGGTACTAGTCCCTCTAGGATTTTCCAGGTGTATATAATCATGTATCTCTCCTTCCTGCGTTCCAGGGAATACAGGTTTAGGAACCTCAAGCGCTCCCAGTAATTGAGGTGTTTTATCTCCGTTATGCGCGCCGTCACAACAGGAAGACACTTGTACTTCGCCAGCTGGGATGACAAATGTGGGAACGTAAAACGAGATAATTGTCAGAAACTCCTTGAAGTTGTCTCAGTATTTTCTTCTGTCTCTCACTATCTTTCTCAACTAGACTTGAAACGCAAAACATATATATATATATATATATATATAAATATATATATATATATATATATATATATATATATATATATATATATATATATATATATATATATATATATATATATATATATATATATATATATATATATATTTATTATTTTATTATCACACTGGCCGATTCCCACCAAGGCAGGGTGGCCCGAAAAAGAAAAACTTTCACCATCATTCACTCCATCACTGTCTTGCCAGAAGGGTGCTTTACACTACAGTTTTTAAACTGCAACATTAACACCCCTCCTTCAGAGTGCAGGCACTGTACTTCCCATCTCCAGGACTCAAGTCCGGCCTGCCGGTTTCCCTGAACCCCTTCATAAATGTTACTTTGCTCACACTCCAACAGCACGTCATGTATTAAAAACCATTTGTCTCCATTCACTCCTATCAAACACGCTCACGCATGCCTGCTGGAAGTCCAAGCCCCTCGCACACAAAACCTCCTTTACCCCCTCCCTCCAACCTTTCCTAGGCCGACCCCTACCCCGCCTTCCTTCCACTACAGACTGATACACTCTTGAAGTTATTCTGTTTCGCTCCATTCTCTCCACATGTCCGAACCACCTCAACAACCCCTCCTCAGCCCTCTGGACAACAGTTTTGGTAATCCCGCACCTCCTCCTAACTTCCAAACTACGAATTCTCTGCATTATATTCACACCACACATTGCCCTCAGACATGACATCTCCACTGCCTCCAGCCTTCTCCTCGCTGCAACATTCATCACCCATGCTTCACACCCATATAAGAGCGTTGGTAAAACTATACTCTCATACATTCCCCTCTTTGCCTCCAAGGACAAAGTTCTTTGTCTCCACAGACTCCTAAGTGCACCACTCACTCTTTTTCCCTCATCAATTCTATGATTCACCTCATCTTTCATAGACCCATCCGCTGACACGTCCACTCCCAAATATCTGAATACATTCACCTCCTCCATACTCTCTCCCTCCAATCTGATATTCAATCTTTCATCACCTAATCTTTTTGTTATCCTCATAACCTTACTCTTTCCTGTATTCACCTTTAATTTTCTTCTTTTGCACACCCTACCAAATTCATCCACCAATCTCTGCAACTTCTCTTCAGAATCTCCCAAGAGCACAGTGTCATCAGCAAAGAGCAGCTGTGACAACTCCCACTTTGTGTGTGATTCTTTATCTTTTAACTCCACGCCTCTTGTCAAGACCCTCGCATTTACTTCTCTTACAACCCCATCTATAAATATATTAAACAACCACGGTGACATCACACATCCTTGTCTAAGGCCTACTTTTACTGGGAAATAATTTCCCTCTTTCCTACATACTCTAACTTGAGCCTCACTATCCTCGTAAAAACTCTTCACTGCTTTCAGTAACCTACCTCCTACACCATACACTTGCAACATCTGCTACATTGCCCCCCTATCCACCCTGTCATACGCCTTTTCCAAATCCATAAATGCCACAAAGACCTCTTTAGCCTTATCTAAATACTGTTCACTTATATGTTTCACTGTAAACACCTGGTCCACACACCCCCTACCTTTCCTAAAGCCTCCTTGTTCATCTGCTATCCTATTCTCCGTCTTACTCTTAATTCTTTCAATAATAATTCTACCATACACTTTACCAGGTATACTCAGCAGACTTATCCCCCTATAATTTTTGCACTCTCTTTTATCCCCTTTGCCTTTATACAAAGGAACTATGCATGCTCTCTGCCAATCCCTAGGTACCTTACCCTCTTCCATACATTTATTAAATAATTGCACCAACCACTCCAAAACTATATCCCCACCTGCTTTTAACATTTCTATCTTTATCCCATCAATCCCGGCTGCCTTACCCCCTTTCATTTTACCTACTGCCTCACGAACTTCCCCCACACTCACAACTGGCTCTTCCTCACTCCTACAAGATGTTATTCCTCCTTGTCCTATACACGAAATCACAGCTTCCCTATCTTCATCAACATTTAACAATTCCTCAAAATATTCCCTCCATCTTCCCAATACCTCTAACTCTCTATTTAATAACTCTCCTCTCCTATTTTTAACTGACAAATCCATTTGTTCTGTAGGCTTTCTTAACTTGTTAATCTCACTCCAAAACTTTTTCTTATTTTCAACAAAATTTGTTGATAACATCTCACCCACTCTCTCATTTGCTCTCTTTTTACATTGCTTCACCACTCTCTTAACCTCTCTCTTTTTCTCCATATACTCTTCCCTCCTTGCATCACTTCTACTTTGTAAAAACTTCTCATATGCTAACTTTTTCTCCCTTACTACTCTCTTTACATCATCATTCCACCAATCGCTCCTCTTCCCTCCCGCACCCACTTTCCTGTAACCACAAACTTCTGCTGAACACTCTAACACTACATTTTTAAACCTTCCCCATACTTCTTCGACCCCATATATATATATATATATATATATATATATATATATATATATATATATATATATATATATATATATATATATATATATATATATATATATATATATATATATATATATATATATATATATATATATATATATATATATATATATATATATATATATATATATATATATATATATATATATATATATATATATATATATATATATATATATATATGCAATAAGATCACAGTAAACAGGTGATTTCAGAATATGCAAAACAACCACTCTGAAAGAATAGAAAAATTCCAAGCGCTTTCGTGACTACTCACATTATCAAGGAACTATGAAAGTAAAGCATCCAAGGAAGCTATATAAGGGGTCTGGCCGGCACCTCACTATCAGATCCCACAACGGTTTAAACACTGACGCGCGCCGACCCAACTTGGATAGGTCCTTGGCACAACTCACCCCACAAACTATTCTACCCAAGAAATAAGAAATTTTAAAGATTATTTGTCCACTGTATTATTAAATTCTTCCCAAATTCTATTAATTATAAATGGATCTAATTTATATAAACCAAAGGAAATATTCATATTATTGTCAAAACTGCTTTTTATGAAACAAGATTCAATTATATTCCTGTCGACCATGGACTTGCTTGATACTACTTTCTCAACTTTTTGAAAATCAATTGGATGGTTAAAATCTCTTACATGAATAAATAGAGCATTGGAATCTTGTCCAGTTCTAATGCTATATTTATGTTGTTTTAATCTTAGTTCGAGATTTTTACCAGTTTGACCGTAATAAACTTTATCGCAAATTTTACAAGGAATCTTATAGACACATCCATCAGCATTTTGGGGGGAATTCTTTATCAAAAGTTTTTTTTACTGTATCAAGATTTTTGAATACAACTTTAATATTAAAAGTCTTAAGAAGAGAAGGCATATCAACCAAGTTTTCATGGTAAGGGAGAACCAACATATTTTTAGTTGAATAAGGCTGGTTGTCCCTTTTTGGATTGTAAAAAGTATTTCTAGCAACTTTAAAAGATTTATCAATTACATTTCTTGGGTATTTTAAATCACGAAAGCGCTTGGAATTTTTCTATTCTTTCAGAATGGTTGTCTTGCATATATATATATATATATATATATATATATATATATATATATATATATATATATATATATATATATATATATATATATATATATATATATATATATATATATATATATATATATGTATATGTATATATATATATATATATATATATATATATATATATATATATATATATATATATATATATATATATATATATATATATATATAACAACTCTGCGACTAGCCAAGGAGTCAGACCCATGCTGCTTTGGCCTACCTCATGGTGGGTGAAAACTCAGGACGCCTTAATCTACGGGACCACACAATCCTTAAGAGTAGCGCATCCAGCAGAGCTGGATGTTGTACCCGCTACCCATGGACATACAGTGGTGTGGATTAAGGCGTCATGAGTTTTTGCCCACCATGGTGTGTATGTATTGTCCGATATATATATATATATATATATATATATATATATATATATATATATTTGTATATAAATATATATATATATATATATATATATATATATATATATATATATATATATATATATATATATATATATATATATATATATACATACATACACACCAAACTGCAGCCAGCCGAGATTAGATCCTGTAACACATTCTCCCGCCTCAAGAGACACAACAACGTTCACATTACCTTAACCACTTGACCAGCGATCCTTCAAAGATCACGCACCCAGCAGAGCTAGGTGTTGCTCGTGATCCAAGGACACTCATGGTAGTTGTATTCTCAATGCTAATATTAACCACCATAATAAGATCACAGTTAACAGGTGATATCAGAGTTAACAGGTGATATCACAGTTAACAGGTGATATCACAATTAACAGGTGATATCACAGTTAACAGGTCATATCAGAGTTAACAGGTGATATCACAATTAACAGGTGATATCACAGTTAACAGGTGATATCACAGTTAACAGGTGATATCACAGTTAACAGGTGATATCACAGTTAACAGGTGATATCACAATTAACAGGTGATATCAGAGTTAACAGGTGATATCAGAGTTAACAGGTGATATCACAGTTAACAGGTGATATCACAGTTAACAGGTGATATCACAGTTAACAGGTGATATCACAGTTAACAGGTGATATCACAGTTAACAGGTGATATCACAGTTAACAGGTGATATCACAATTAACAGGTGATATCACAATTAACACAATAAGCTGAACAACCATTGTAATTAGTGAACTTCCAAGCTCTTTCATTTAGTCCAGTTGTACTCATTCCCTCGGCCCTCTATTCTTATCTCCCTCAAAACCACATCGTCTATGAACTCAAATTAAGTTGTAATAAGCAACCGTTTAATACTAGGACTAGCCAGGGGTCGAACCCGAGTTATTTAACCAGTTCCTGTAGCAAGAAATATTTAATTATGCCTCTGTTTGTTACTCTTGAGTTGCCGATCACAGAGTGTCTGCAAACTTTTTTCCGACTGTACAGGTTTACCTGGAGTTTACCCGTGGCCCGGTCTGTGACCAGGCCTCATGGTGGACTAGAGCCTGATGAACTAGACTGTTACTGCTAGTCGCATGCAGTCCAAAGTACAAACCACAGCCCGGCTGATCAGGTAGTGACTTTAGGTGCCTGTCCAGTGCCTTGTTGAAGACAGCCAGGGGTCTTGAAGACAGCCAGGGGTCTAGAAGACAGCCAGGGGTCTTGAAGACAGCCAGGGGTCTTGAAGACAGCCAAGGATCTTGACAGCCAGGGGTCTTGAAGACAGTCAAGAATATTGAAGACAGCCAGGGGTCGTGAAGACAGCCAGGGGTCTATTGGTAATCCCCCTTATGTATGCTAGCAGACAGTTGAACAGTCTTGGGCCTCTGACACTTACTGGCGATGGATAAAATTTAGCTAGAGTATCCAGTCACTGGTAAGTCGGTGTACCAAGTCACCAGGTGTTTAAACACCTAGTGATGAAGGATTCAGGTTTCTGTATGTGAGGGAAAAGTTCAATAGATAGGAGTAGCGAGGGAGTATATAGTAACAATAGTTTCATTGCCGGCTACTTGTTAAGGTAGGGTAAGTCAAGCTCCCGCTATTCCCACCTTTTTTCCCCCACCCCGAAAGTGATAGTTTGATTGCCGGCTGCTTGTTAAGGTAGGGTCAGTCTAACTCCCACTATCCCTTCCCCTCCTTCTTCCTCCCCCCCCCGAAAGGTGACGTGTGGGGCTCCGGTCCAAACAGTAATCACTAGACTCACAGCTCCCAGCACTACTGTAAGTACATGCCTGCCTTGTATTCTAGTGGATTTATTGGTTGGAAGCTTCACTTTTGACCAATAATAAACTTAGTCCTTTCAGTCTTGCTCTAAGTTGACTGTTGTAATAATCACCACATCTTTTAGGTATTGTACTTATCATGGAGAGTGATTATTTAAGCAGTGGGTAACCTGTCTATCTTTCCAGCTTAGATGACAGAGAGGGTCACCTGCCAATCAACGAGTTGAACTGATGAAGATGGACTAACGTCCTGAGACTTCCCCTTTTTGGATTTAATTACCTGTGCACCTGTATGAAGTAGCAGGATATAACCCCACATCATTGCAGTGGAAAAAACCTGCTTTCCTATCATCTAGACTGAGTATTCACGGCTATAGACTCTGTGAAGAACGAGCCGGTGGGTTGTCATCAACACCTGCCACCCCCCCCATCATCAGCAACGGCTACGATTTCAACAACACGCAGTGTCACCAACACCAGACACCCACGTTTTATATACATTTACATTAGCGTTGAATTCAGTTATCATTTATATTTTTCATTTCTCATTTTCTTTAATGTAGGATTAATACTTCATATTTAAGTGTTTTATATTTTATATTTTCTAAATAATAAAGTGTTTATGTTTGTCAGTTTTTATTCTTTTTCTGTACATAAATTTTCCTGAGGAGGAGCCAGAATTAGTAATACTGACTGAAGTTGTTACAGGGCTGAGTAAGCCGTCACACTGTACGTGGTCTGGTTCTACCTGGAAGGTACGTTACTCGCCCAAAAGGAATCCATTCCCACGAGTACACTGAGAAACAACACAGTAAGTGTCCAGGTCCCAAGACTGTTCAACTGCCTCCCAGCATACGTAAGGGGATTATAAATAGACCCCTGGCTGTCTTCAAGACCACTGGCTGTCTTAAAGACCCCTGGCTGTCTTCAAGACCCCTGGCTGTCTTCAAGAAGGCACTGGACAGGCACCCAAAGTCAGTACCTGACCAACCGGGCTGTGCATAGTACTTCAGTTTGCGTGCGGCCAGCAGTCACAGCCTGGTTGATCAGACCCTGTTGTACCAGGAGGCCTGGTCTCAGACCGACCCGCGGGGGCGTTGACCCCCAAACCCTCCCCAGGTAAATTCCAGGTACAGCTTGTGAGTTACTTATACTTCTGAGTTACTTATACTTGTGAGTTACTTATATGTGAGTTACGTATACTTGTGAGTTACTTATACTTGTGAGTTACTTATACTTGTGAGTTACTTATACTTGTGAGTTACTTATAGCTTGTGAGTTACTTATACATGTGAGTTACTTATACTTGTGAGTTACTTATACTTGTGAGTTACTTATACTTGTCAGATACTTATACTTGTGAGTTACTTATACTTGTGAGTTACTTATAGCTTGTGAGTTACTTATAGCTTGTGAGTTACTTATACTTGTGAGTTACTTATAGCTTGTGAGTTACTTATACTTGTGAGTTACTTATACTTGTGAGTTACTAATAGCTTGAGAGTTACTTATACTTGTGAGTTACTTATACTTGTGAGTTACTTATACTTGTGAGTTATAGCTTGTGAGTTACTTATACTTGTGAATTACTTATACTTGTGAGTTACTTATACTTGTGAGTTACTTATAGCGTGTGAGTTACTTATACTTGTGAGTTACTTATACTTGTGAGTTACTTATACTTGTGAGTTACTTATACTTGTGAGTTACTTATACTTCTGAGTTACTTATACTTGTGAGTTACTTATACTTCTGAGTTACTTATACTTGTGAGTTACTTATAGCTTGTGAGTTACTTATACTTGTGAGTTACTTATACTTGTGAGTTACTTAAACATGTGAGTTACTTATACTTGTGAGTAACTTATACTTCTGAGTTACTTATTCTTCTGAGTTACTTATAATTGTGAGTTACTTATACTTGTGAGTTACTTATACTTGTGAGTTACTTATACTTGTGAGTTACTTATACTTTTGAGTTACTTATATTTGTGAGTTACTTATACTTGTGAGTTACTTATACTTGTGAGTTACTTATACTTGTGCGTTACTTACAGCTTGTGAGTTACTTATACTTGTGAGTAACTTATACTTGTGAGTTACTTATACTTGTGAGTTACTTATACATGTAAGTTATTTATAGCTTGTGAGATACTTATAACTTGTGAGTTACTTATAGCTTGTGAGTTACTTATACTTGTGAGTTACTTATAGCTTGTGAGTTACTTATCCATGTGAGTTACTTATACTTCTGAGTTACTTATACTTGTGAGTTACTTATACTTTTGAGTTACTTTTACTTGTGAGTTACTTATACTTATGAGTTACTTATACTTGTGAGTTACTTATACTTGTGAGTTACTTAGAGCTTGTGAGTTACATATAGCTTGTGAGTTACTTATACTTGTGGGTAACTTATACTTGTGAGTTACTTATAGCTTGTGAGTTACTTATAGCATGTGAGTTACTTATACTTGTGAGTTACTTAGAGCATGTGAGTTACTTACACTTGTGAGTTACTTATACTTGTGAGTTAGTTATATTTGTGAGTTTCTTATACTTGTGAGTTACTTATGCTTCTGAGTTACTTATACTTGTGAGTTACTTATAGCTTGTGAGTTACTTATAGCTTGTGAGTTACTTATACTTGTGAGTTACTTAGAGCATGTGAGTTACTTACACATGTGAGTAACTTATACTTGTGAGTTACTTATATTTGTGAGTTACTTGTACTTGTGAGTTACTTATACTTGTGAGTTACTTATATTGTGAGGTACTTATACTTGTGAGTTACTTATACTTGTGAGATACTTATACTTGTGAGTTACTTATACTTGTGAGTTACTTATAGCGTGTGAGTTACTTACACTTGTGAGTTACTTATACTTATGAGTTACTTATAGCGTGTGAGTTACTTATATGTGTGAGTTACTTATACTTGTGAGTTACTTATACTTGTGAGTTACTTATACTTGTGAGTTACTTATAGCTTGTGAGTTACTTATAGCTTGTGAGTTACTTATACTTGTGAGTTACTTAGAGCATGTGAGTTACTTACACATGTGAGTAACTTATACTTGTGAGTTACTTATATTTGTGAGTTACTTGTACTTGTGAGTTACTTATACTTGTGAGTTACTTATATTGTGAGGTACTTATACTTGTGAGTTACTTATACTTGTGAGATACTTATACTTGTGAGTTACTTATACTTGTGAGTTACTTATAGCGTGTGAGTTACTTACACTTGTGAGTTACTTATACTTATGAGTTACTTATAGTGTGTGATTTACTTATATGTGTGAGTTACTTATACTTGTGAGTTACTTATACTTGTGAGTTACTTATACTTGTGAGTTACTTATAGCTTGTGAGTTACTTATGCTTGTGAGTTACTTATACTTGTGAGATACTTAAACTTGTGAGTTACTTATACTTCTGGTGTTACTTATACTTGTGAGTTACTTATACTTGTGAGTTACTTATACTTGTGAGTTGCTTATACTTGTGAGTTACTTATACTTGTGAGCTACTTATACTTGTGAGTTACTTATACTTGTGAGTTACTTATACTTGTGAGTTACTTATGGATTGTGAGTTACTTATACTTGTGAGTTACTTATACTTGTGAGTTACTTATACTTGTGAGTTACTTATAGCTTGTGAGTTACTTATACTTGCGAGTTACTTATACTTGTGAGTTACTTATAGCTTGTGAGTTATTTATACTTGTGAGTTACTGATACTTGTGAGTTACTTATAGCTTGTGAGTTACTTATACTTGTGAGTTACTTATACTTGTGAGTTACTTATACTTGTGAGTTATACTTCTGAGTTACTTATGCTTCTGAGTTACTTATACTTGTGAGATACTTATACTTGTGAGTTACTTATAGCATGTGAGTTGCTTATAACCTGTGAGTTACTTATAGCTTGTGAGTTACTTATATCTTGTGTGTTGCTTATACTTGTGAGTTACTTATATCTTGTTAGTTACTTATAACTTGTGAGTTATACTTGTGAGTTACTTATAGCTTGTGAGTTACTTATACTTGTGAGTTACTTATACTTGTAAGTTATTTATAGATTGTGAGTTACTTATAACTTGTGAGTTACTTATAGCTTGTGAGTTACTTATAATTGTGAGATACTTATAGCTTGTGAGTTACTTATGCTTGTGAGTTGCTTATACTTCTGAGTTACTTATACTTGTGAGTTGCTTATAATTCTGAGCTACTTATACTTCTGAGTTACTTATACTTTTGAGTTACTTATATTTATGAATTACTTATACTTGTAAGTTACTTATAGCTTGTGAGTTACTTATTCATGTGAGTTACTTATACTTGTGAGTTACATCGACTTGTGAGTTACAGCTTGCGAGTTACTTATACTTGTGAGTTACTTATATCTTGTGAGTTATTTATACTTGTGAGTTACTTATATCTTGTAAGTTACTTATACTTGAGAGTTACTTATAGTTGTGAGTTACTTATACTTGTGAGTTACTTATACTTGTGAGTTACTTATAGCTTGTGAGTTACTTATACTTGTGAGTTACTTTTACTTGTGAGTTACTTATACTTGTGAGTTACATATACTTGTGAGTTACCTATAGCTTGTGAGTTACTTATACCTTGTGAGTTACTTATACTTGTGAGTTAATTATAGCTTGTGAGTTACTTATACCTTGTGAGTTACTTATACTTGTGAGTTACTTATAATTGTGAGTTACTTATACTTGTGAGTTACTTATACTTGTGAGTTACTTATAGCTTGCAAAGTATTTGTAGTTTGTACGGCTCTTACAATGTACAAGAAACTTATAGTTTACAAGTGCTTGTATAGTGATGGTTTACAAGTGCTTGTATAGTGATGGTTTACAAGTGCTTGTATAGTGATGGTTTACAAGTGCTTGTATAGTGATGGTTTACAAGTGCTTGTATAGTGATGGTTTACAAGTGCTTGTATAGTGATGGTTTACAAGTGCTTGTATAGTGGAGGGTATAAGTAATGTTGGGGTATAATTAATGTTGGGGTATAAGTAATGTTGGGGTATAAGTAATGTGGGGGTATAAATAATGTAGTGTATAATTAATGTGGGGGTATGAGTAATGTGTGGGTATAAGTAATGTTGGGGTATAAGTAATGTGGGGGTATAAGTAATGTTGGGGTATAAGTAATGTGGGGGTATAAGTAATGTGGGCATAAGTAATGTGGGGATATAAGTAATGTGGGGGTATAAGTAATGTGTGGGTATAAGTAATGTTGGAGTATAAGTAATGTGGGGGTATAAGTAATGTTGGGGTATAAGTAATGTGGGGGTATAAGTAATGTTGGGGTATAAGTAATGTGGGGGTATAAGTAATGTGGGGGTATAAGCAATGTTGGGGTATAAGTAGTGTGGGGGTATAAGTAATGTGGTGGAATAAGTATTTTGGGGGTATAAGTAATGTGGGTATAAGTAATGTGGGGATATAAGTAATGTGAAGGTATAAGTAATGTGTGGGTATAAGTAATGTTGCAGTATAAGTAATGTGGGGGTATAAGTAATGTTGGGGTATAAGTAATGTGGGGGTATAAGTAATGTTGGGGTATAAGTAATGTGGGGGTATAAGTTATGTGGGAGTATAAGTAATGTTGGGGAATAAGTAATGTGGGGATATAAGTAATGTGGGGGTATAAGTAATGTGGGGTATAAGTAATGTAGGGGTATTAGTAATGTTTGGGTATAAGTAATGTTGGGTTATAAGTAATGTTGGGGTATAAGCAATGAGGGGGTATAAGTAATATGTGGGTAAAAGTAATGTTGGGGTATAAGTAATGTGGGGGTATAAGTAATGTTGGGGTATATGTAATGTGGGGGAATAAGTAATGTGGGGGTATAAGTAATGTGGGGGTATAAGTAATGTTGGGGTATAAGTAATATGTGGATATAAGTAATGTTCGGGTATAAGTAATGTGGGGGTATAAGTAATGTTGGAACATGAGTAATGTGGGGGTATAAATAATGTGTGGGTATAAGTAATGTTGAGGTATAAGTAATGTGGGGGTATAAGTAATGTTGGGGTATAAGTAATGTTGGGGTTTAATTAATGTTGGGGTATAAGTAATGTGGGGGTATAAGTAATGTGAGGTATAAGTAATGTGGGAGTATGAATAATGTGTGGGAATAAGGAATGTTGAGGTATAATTAATGTTGGGTTATAAGTAATGTTTGAGTATAAGTAATGTGGGGGTATAAGTAATGTTGGGGTATAAGAAATGTGAGGATATAAGTAATGTGGGTGTATAAGTAATGTTGGGGTATAAGTAATGTTGGGGTATAAGTAATGTGGGGGTATAAGAAATGTGGGGGTATATGTAATGTGAGGGTATATGTAATGTGGGGGTATAAGTAATGGGGGGTATAAGTAATGTGGGGGTATAAGTAATGTTGGGGTATAAGGAATGTGGGGGTATAAGTAATGTGCGGGTATAAGTAATATTGGGGTATAATTAATGTTGGGGTATAACTAATGTGGGGGTATAAGTAATGTGGAGGTGTAAGTAATGTGGGGGTATAAGTAATGTGGGGGAATAAGTAATGTGGGGTTATAAGTAATGTGGGGGTATAAGTAATGTGCGGGTATAAGTAATGTGGGGGTATAAGTAATGTGGGGGTATGAGTAGTGTAGAGGTATAAGTAATGTGGGGGTATAAGTAATATGGGGGCATAAGTTATGTGGGGGTACAAGGAATGTGGGGTTACAAGTAACGTGGGGGTATAAGTAATGTTGGGGGCATAAGTAATGTTTACCTGGAATTTACCTGCAGAGAGTTTCGGGGGTCAACGCCCCCGCGGCCCGGTCTGTGACCAGACCTCCTGTTGGGGATCAGAGTCTGATCAACCAGGCTGTTACTGTTGGCTGCACGCAAACCAACGTACTAGTCACAGCCCGGCTGGTCAGGAACCGACTTCAGGTGCTTGTCCAGTGCCAGCTTGAAGACTGCCAAGGAGGCAGTTGAACAGTCTCGGGCCCCTGACATTTATTGTATGGTCTCTTAACGTGCTAGTGACACCCTTGCTTTTCATTGGGGGGATGTTGCATCGTCTGCCAAGTCTTTTGCTTCCGTAGTGAGTGATTTTCGTGTGCAAGTTCGGTACTAGTCCTTCTAGGATTTTCCAAGTGTATATAATCATGTATCTCTCCCGCCTGCGTTCCAGGGAATACAGGTTCAGGAACCTCAAGTGCTCCCAGTAATTGAGGTGTTTTATCTCCGTTATGCGCGCCGTGAAGGTTCTCTGTACATTTTCTAGGTCAGCAATTTCACCTGCCTTGAAAGGTGCTGTTAGTGTGCAGCAATATTCCAGCCTAGATAGAACAAGTGACCTGAAGAGTGTCATCATGGGCTTGGCATCCCTAGTTTTGAGGGTTCTCATTATCCATCCTGTCATTTTTCTTGCAGATGCGATTGATAACAATGTTATGGTCCTCGAAGGTGAGATCCTCCGACATGATCACTCCCAGGTCTTTGACGTTGGTGTTTCGCTCTATTTTGAGGCCAGAATTTGTTTTGTACTCTGATGAAGATTTAATTTCCACGTGTTTGCCATATCTGAGTAATTGAAATTTCTCATCGTTAAACTTCATATTGTTTTCTGCAGCCCACTGAAAGATTTGGTTGATGTCCGCCTGGAGCCTTTCAGTGTCTGCAATGGAAGACACTGTCATGCAGATTCGGGTGTCATCTGCAAAGGAAGACACGGTGCTGTGGCTGACATCCTTGTCTATGTCAGATATGAGGATGAGGAACAAGATGGGAGCAAGTACTGTGCCTTGTGGAACAGAGCTTTTCACCGTAGCTGCCTCGGACTTTACTCTGTTGACTATTACTCTTTGTGTTCTGTTAGTGAGGAAATTATAGATCCATCGACCGACTTTTCCCGTTATTCCTTTAGCATGCATTTTGTGCGCTATTACGCCATGGTCACACTTGTCGAAGGCTTTTGCAAAGTCTGTATATATTACATCTGCATTCTTTTTGTCTTCTAGTGCATCTAGGACCTTGTCGTAGTGATCCAATAGTTGAGACAGACAGGAGCGACCTGTTCTAAACCCATGTTGCCCTGGGTTGTGTAATTGATGGGTTTCTAGATGGGTGGCGATCTTGCTTCTTAGGACCCTTTCAAAGATTTTTGTGATATGGGATGTTAGTGCTATCGGTCTGTAGTTCTTTGCTGTTGCATTACTGCCCCCTTTGTGGAGTGGGGCTATGTCTGTTGTTTTTAGTAACTGTGGGACGACCCCCGAGTCCATGCTCCCTCTCCATAAGATGGTAAAAGCTCGTGATAGGGGCTTCTTGCAGTTCTTGATGAACACGGAGTTCCATGAGTCTGGCCCTGGGGCATAGTGCATGGGCATGTCATTTATCGCCTGTTCGAAGTCATTTGGCGTCAGGATAACATCAGATAGGCTTGTGTTAACCAAATTTTGTGGCTCTCTCCTAAAAAAATCATTTTGATCTTCGACTCTCAGTCTGGTTAGCGGCTTGCTAAAAACTGAGTCATATTGGGACTTGAGTAGCTCACTCATTTCCTTGCTATCATCTGTGTAGGACCCATCTTGTTTAAGTAGGGGCCCAATACTGGACGTTGTTCTCGACTTTGATTTGGCATAGGAGAAGAAATACTTTGGGTTTCTTTCGATTTCATTTATGGCTTTTAGTTCTTCCCACTATTCCTGACTCCTATAAGATTCCTTTAGCTTAAGTTCGATGCTTGCTATTTCTCTGACCAGTGTCTCCCTACGCCTTTCATATATATTGACCTCTTTAGCCGCTCTGTTATTCTTTTCCGTCGCCTGTAAAGGGAGCGCCTGCCCCTTTCTATTTTACATCTACTCCTCCTTTTTCTTAGAGGAATAAGCCTTGTGCATACATCGAGCGCCACCGAGTTAATCTGTTCTAGGCATAAGTTGGGGTCTGTGTTGCTTAGTATATCTTCCCAGCTTATATCAGTTAGGATTTGGTTTACTTGATCCCACTTTATGTTTTTGTTATTGAAGTTGAATTTGGTGAATGCTCCCTCGTGACTAATCTCATTATGTCGGTCTGGGGCTCCGCGCATACATGTCTGAACCTCAATTATGTTGTTATCTGAGTATATTGTTTTTGATATGGTGACATTTCGTATCAGATCATCATTGTTAGTGAAGATGAGGTCTAGTGTATTCTCCAGTCTAGTAGGCTCTATTATTTGCTGGTTTAAATTGAATTTTGTGCAGAGATTTAAAAGATTGTGTGAGTGTGAGTTTTCATCAGAGCTGCCTCCTGATGTTATTACTGCAACAATATTATTTGCTATATTCCTCCATTTTAGGTGCCTTAAGTTGAAATCCCCCAGGAGCAAGATGTTGGGTGCAGGAGCTAGAAGATTTTCCAGACAGTGGTCAATTTTTAACAGCTGTTCCTGGAATTGGTGGGATGTTGCATCCGGAGGTTTGTAGACTGCCACAATGACTAGGTTTTGGTTCTCGACCTTTACTGCTAAAACTTCCACTACATCATTTGAGGCATTCAGCAGCTCTGTGCACACAAGTGACTCTGCAATGTACAGGCCAACCCCCCCCCCCTTTTTGCCTGTTCACTCTGTCGCATCTGTATAGGTTGTAACCTGGGATCCATATTTCGTTGTCCAAGTGATCCTTTATGTGGATCTCTGTGAAAGCCGCGAACATTGCCTTTGCTTCTGCAAGCAGTCCACGGATGAAAGCTATTTTGTTGTTTGTTGCTGGCTTTAGACCCTGTATATTTGCAAAGAAGAATGTCATCGGACTGGTGGTATTGTTGGTACTGGTTTTTTTTTTTTCCAGCATTAGTATCTGTATCTGTTGGTTTGGAGTGGAGGCCATCGACTGTGGTTCCACTCCAGGAATGACTGGATTTGGTGTACGATTTCTGCCATTTCCTGCCTGTTTTTTTTTTCTTCCTGGCACTAAAACACCTCTCCCTCTTGAGTGGCTGTGGCTACCCAGGTTTTCCCATGGCCTGGATGTTTTGTATCTTTTTGTCCCCTTTAGATGGTGTGCCTTGCAATTTAAGTTATAGCACAGTCTTTCCTGTACTGAAGAGGGACACATTTCAGGGTGAAAAAACTTACAGGAAGGGAGTTTGCATTTTCCTGTTGTCATATGTGGGGGTATAAGTAATGTGGGGGTATAAGTAATGTGGGGGTATAAGTAATGTGGGGGTATAAGTAATGTGGGGGTATAAGTAATATGGGGGTATAAGTATTATGGGGTATAAGTAATGAGGGGGTATAAGTAATGAGGGGGTATAAGTAATGTGGGGGTATAAGTAAAGAGGGGGTATAAGTAATGAGGGGGTATAAGTAATGTGGGGGTATAAGTAATGTGGGGGTATAAGTAAGGATGTAGAGTCACTGTGTAGGGAGGTACAGGAGGGAGGTCCTCTTAATAGTGCATAGTTCGGCGAGCACTGTAATTACCCATCGAACGGTGTTTTTACGGTCGTTCCAGCAAACACACACACACACGCACACGCACACATACACACACACACACACACACACACACACACACACACACACACACACACCACACACACACACACCACACACACACACCACACACACACACACACACACACACACACACACACACACACACACACACACACACACACACACACATACACACACACACACACACACACACACACACACACACATACACACATACACACACACACACACACACACACACACACACACACACACACACACACACACACACACACACACACACACACACACACACACACACACACACACACACACACACACACACACACACACACACACACACACACACACACACACATACACACACACACACACACACACACACACACACACACACACACACACATACACACACACACACACACACACACACACACACACACACACACACACACTCACACACACACACACTGGTCCAGCAAATGGCTTCTCGAATTTAATCCTGCCAAATGCAAAGTCATGAAGATAGGGGAAGGGCACAGAAGACCACAGACAGAGTATAGGCTAGGTGGCCAAAGACTGCAAACCTCACTCAAGGAGAAAGATCTTGGGGTGAGTATAACACCGAGCATGTCTCCGGAAGCACACATCAATCAGATAACTGCTGCAGCATATGGGCGCCTGGCAAACCTGAGAACAGCATTCCGATACCTTAGTAAGGAATCATTCAAGACACTGTACACCGTGTATGTCAGGCCCATACTGGAGTATGCAGCACCTGTTTGGAACCCGCACTTGATAAAGCACGTCAAGAAACTAGAGAAAGTACAAAGGTTTGCAACAAGGTTAGTTCCAGAGCTAAGGGGAATGTCCTATGAAGAAAGATTAAGGGAAATCGGCCTGACGACACTGGAGGACAGGAGGGTCAGGGGAGACATGATAACGACATATAAAATACTGCGTGGAATAGACAAGGTGGACAAGGACAGGATGTTCCAGGGAGGGGACACAGAAACAAGAGGCCACAATTGGAAGTTGAAGACACAAATGAGTCAGAGAGATAGTAGGAAGTATTTCTTCAGTCATAGAGTTGTAAGGCAGTGGAATAGCCTAGAAAATGACGTAGTGGAGGCAGGAACCATACACAGTTTTAAGACGAGGTTTGATAAAGCTCATGGAGCGGGGAGAGAGAGGGCCTAGTAGCAACCGGTGAAGAGGCGGGGCCAGGAGCTAGGACTCGACCCCTGCAACCACAAATAGGTGAGTACAAATAGGTGAGTACACTGTTGCCAGCGCAAGTATCACCCACCTATTGTGGTTTGCATGCTGCAGGCTCTGGCTTCTGGCCTTGCATCACTGTTAGATACTGGTCACTCACTCCTGCAAGCTATTACCAGAATTAGAGTAGAAATAGCATAGATAAAGGGAAGATAGTGATGACGAGTGTGGGAGGACAGCAGTCTAGCGAGGGGTAACGTAGGGGTAAGGTAGTATTACTTCCAGTAGTTATTTGCAGTATGAATACTTAGGAAGCTAGGAAGTCCTCTCTCAATGTGAACAAGGAATAGGATAATAACCAGCAATAATTGATACTTAAATCCAGAAAGGGCAATAAGTGGAAAGAGTAGCATTACTAGGAAAGACAGCTGGGACTAAATTTTGAGCCTACACGACAGGGAGGTATAACGGATCTTTCAACCACACCACCTACCCCACCCCGTAACCATCCCTCCCTCACACACACACACACACACACACACACACACAAGGGCAGACACTCATAGAAGCTTTAGACCCTAGTAGCAAGTTCCGCTTTTTATAACCCAGAATTACTGGTATGTATTAACAGTATCTCCCCCTCATACCTCCCCCATACACACGAACACACACATATACACACATACACACACACCTGTACTAGGACAAAATGGTAACTAACTAACTAGGCGAATACACACACACACACACACACACACACACACACACACACACACACACACACACACACACACACACACACACACACACACACATGCACACACACACATACACACACACACACACACACACGCACACACACACACACCCGCACATACACACATGCATACAAACACACACACACACACACACACACACACACACACACACTGTAAGTAGGTGCAGGTCAAGTCCCAGGAGGGTGGGGGTCAGGTCACAAGAAGTTGTGATCAGTTAAGGACCACTTAGACTCCACATTACACCGCACAAGCCACCTACCTTTCAGACACATAATAACCCCACACATAATTCCACACAAAATTACACACACACACACACACACACACACACACACACACACACACACACACACACACACACACACACACACACACACACACACACACACACACACACACACTCACACACACTCACACACACCCACATATACAGACTCACACATACACTCCCCCCCTCTCCACCGACATCTCACTCCTTTCCCTGATCCCTCCCCTCCCTCTTTCACCCTCCCCCTCCCCACCTCTCCCTCCTTCTCCCTCTCCCTCTCCCACTCACCCACTTGTTTCTCCCTCCAACCCACTCCCCATATTCCCCACTAAATCCCCCTCTCCACTCCTCTCCCACATAGCCACAGTTCCTCCTCTACCTCCCCCCCCACACTCTGACATACACACTACTAACCTATCATACAGAATTACATAGGTTTCCCACTCTGAGGCAATCAGGATAAAACAAAAATGGGTTGCCAGAGAGCAACAAGAAAAACCAAGGGACAGGAGGAGGAAGCTGCAAAGGAAGATTGGGCAGCAGAGCCCATAAAAAGGGAACATGAATGAGAAAAGAAACTAGAAGAACTTAGCATGAGAATGGAAGAGAGGATAGATATGGAAAGCAGGAAGTGGGAGGTGCAAGTCATAGCAGCAGAGGCTAGGATACAGAGTTTAGAAGAGGAACTGAAAAATCTGAAGCAGCCTAAAGAACTAAAGAACATTTTGGGATTGACAACTGAGACTGCTACCTTAGTCGCAAATAAGGGGACTGTAGGGAATGAAGGAGCAAAACTGCATGTAGAAGCTCTATCAGTGGAGACTGTAGTAAATGAAAGAGCTAAGCTATATGTGGAGGCCCTAACAGACCACAGCAGAGCCCAGGGAAAGCCGAGAAGGGAAAATGACAGGCCACTGAGCCCAAGTACATTAGCTAGTGAAACTGAAGAAAGGAAAGCTGAAATTGAGGAAACCAAATTGAATGAGGGGATACACAGGGATATGCAATGGGAGAATGAAAGGGTGAGGTCAGTCTTTGTGTATGGGCTCCAGGAAGTTGAAGGGGAAACATATGAAGCAAGAAAACCAGGGGAAAAAAGGCAATTGAAAGCATCATGAAAGCAATAGGAGAAGACAACATGACCCAGCTGGGACGACATGACCCAGGGGGGTTTGTAAAAAAAAGAACCCGGCCAGTGAAAGTGACCTTCTAGGCAGAATCGACTCGGAACAGGATCCTGCAGGAGAAAGAACGATTAAGGGACATGCTGGCATACACGAAGGTGTATCTCAACCGTGACAGAACACAAGAAGAAAGGCAGAAACTGAGAGAGATGGAACAAAGGCGAAAGGAGGAAAGAGAGGGGGTGGAGAAGACAGATGGGAGATCCCAGACCCAGGAAGATCAAATACAGCCTCCCTCACAACTTCCTATAGAAGCCTCCCAACCAGGTCAACATCAGTGCAACCAAACACTCTAAATCAAAACACTCATGCCACATCCAATGCCTCCACCCACTGCATAACAAACTCCACCCCCACAGCAACCACCCATAGTTCCTTACCAGGTCTCCCACTTCCCCAGCCCCAATATACCTCCCAGACCACAGTCATAGAAAAGAAGTTGAAGGTGTGGTATACAAATGCAGATGGAATAACAAATAATTATGAGGAGTGGCATGAAAGAATCAAGGAGACATCCCCAGACATAATAGCACTCACAGAAACAAAACTCACCAGTGGGGTTTTGAGAAAATGGAAGGAATGGATGGCACGGGCGAAAGGGACTACTTAGTAGGAACAATCCAGTCTGAGGGACATAAGGTGATAATTGCAGTAATGTACAACCCACCACAGAACTGCAGGAGGCCAAGAGAAGAATACGATGAGAGCAACAGAGCAATGGTCGACACACTAGCCGAGGTGGCCAGAAAAGCACACATGGGGGGAGCAAAGGTACTAGTTATGGGTGATTTCAATCACAAGGAGATTGACTGGGAAAACCTGGAGCCCCATGGGGGTCCTGAAACATGGAGAGCCAAGATGACGGATGTGGTACTGGAAAACCTCATGCATCAACATGTTAGAGACACTACCAGAGAGAGAGGAGAGGATGAACCAGCAAGACTGGACCTTGTATTCACCTTGAGTAGTTCGGACATCGAGTATATCATGTATGAAAGGCCCCTGGGAGCTAGTGATCATGTGGTTCTGTGCTTCGACTACATAGTTGAGCTCCAAGTGGAGAGAGTAACAGGAATAGGGTGGGAAAAAACCAAACTACAAAAGGGGGAACTACTCAGGCATGAGGAACTTCCTTCAAGACATTCAGTGGGAGAGGGAACTGACAGGAAAACCAGTACAAGAAATGATGGACTATGTGGCAACAAAATGCAAGGAGGCAGTGGAGAGGTTTGTTCCCAAGGGAAACAGAAATAATGGGAAGAACAGAACGAGTCCTTGGTTCACCCAAAGGTGTAGGAAGGCAAAAACTAGGTGTACTAGAGAATGGAAAAGGTACAGAAGACAGAGAACTCAGGAAAATAAAGAGATTAGCCGAAGAGCCAGAAACGAATATGCACAGATAAGAAGGGAGGCTCAGCGACAATATGAAAATGACATAGCATCGAAAGTAAAGACTGACCCGAAGCTGTTGTACTGCCACATCAGGAGGAAAACAACAGTCAAGGACCAGGTAATCAGACTGAGGAAGGGTGATGGGGAATTCACAAGAAACGACCGAGAGGTATGCCAGGAGCTCAACACAAGATTTAAAGAGGTATTTACAGTGGAAACCAGTAGGACTCCAGGAAATCAGAACAGTGGGATACACCAGCAAGTGCTGGATGAGGTACATATAACCAAGGAGGAGGTGAAGAAGCTGCTATGCGAACTTGACACCTCAAAGGCGGTGGGACCAGACAACATCTCTCCGTGGGTCCTTAAAGAGGGAGCAGAGATATTGTGTGAGCCATTAACAAAGATCTTCAACACATCATTTGAAACTGGGCAACTCCCTGAGGTATGGAAGATGGCAAATGTAGTCCCAATTTTTAAAAAGGGAGACAGACATGTGGCACTAAACTACAGACCTGTATCACTAACGTGTATAGTATGCAAGGTCATGGAGAAGATAATCAGGAGGAGAGTTGTGGAGCAACTGGAAAAAAAACAAGTGTATAATTGACAACCAGCACGGTTTCAGGGAAGGAAAATCCTGTGTCACAAACCTACTAGAGTTTTATGACAAGGTGACAGAAGTAAGACAAGAGAGAGAAGGGTGGATCGTCTGCATTTTTTTGGACTGCAAGAAGGCCTTCGACACAGTTCCTCACAAGAGGTTACTGCAAAAGCTAGAGGATCAGGCACACATAACAGGAAAGGCACTGCAATGGATCAGAGAATACCTGGCAGGGAGGCAACAACGAGTCATGGTACGCGACGAGGTGTCAGAGTGGGCGCCTGTGACAAGTGGGGTTCCACAGGGGTCAGTCCTAGGACCTGTGCTGTTCTTGGTATATGTGAACGACATAATGGAAGGGATAGACTTAGAAGTGTCCTTGTTTGCAGATGATATGAAATTAATGAGAAGAATCAAATCGGATGAGAATCAGGCAGGACTACAAAGAGACCTGGACAGGCTACAAGCCTGGTCCAGCAACTGGCTCCTTGAGTTTAACCCTGCCAAATGCAAAGTCATGAAGATTGGGGAAGGGCAAAGAAGACCGCAGACACAATATAGTTTAGATGGCCAAAGACTGCAAACCTCACTCAAAGAAAAAGATCTGGGGGTGAGTATAACACCGGGCATATCTCCTGAGGCGCACATCAATCAGATAACTGCTGCAGCATACGGGCGCCTGGCAAACCTACGGATAGCGTTCCGATACCTCAGTAAGGATTCGTTCAAGACTCTGTATACCATTTACGTCAGGCCCATACTGGAGTATGCAGCACCAGTTTGGAATCCACACCTAATCAAGCATGTCAAGAAATTAGAGAAAGTGCAAAGGTTTGCAACAAGACAAGTCCAAGAGCTGCGGGGATTGTCCTACGAAGAAATGTTGAGGGAAATCGGCCTGACGACACTGGAGGACAGGAGGGTCAGGGGAGACATGATAACGACATATAAAATACTGTGCAGAAGAGACAAAGTGGACAAAGACGGGATGTTCCAGAGAAGGGACACAGACACAAGAGGTCACAATTGGAAGTTGAAGACTCAGATGAATCAAAGGGATGTTAGGTAGATATTGAAAAGCCAGTGGGTGATAAGGACAGTAATAGGTTTAGTAGAAAAACAGAAATGAGCAGGAAGGGTAAAGAGAAAGGAGAGTCTTTCAATGTTTATTATGCTAATTGCCGTAGTGCTAGGAATAAGATGGACGAGTTGAGATTAGTTGCTAGTGCAGGTAACATTGATGTATTTGCCTTAATTGAGACGTGGTTTAATTCAAAAAGTCGGGACATGCCTGCGGAATGTCATATTCAGGGTTTTAAATTGTTCCAAGTAGATAGAAGTATCGGGAAGGGGGGTGGGGTGGCATTGTATGTCCGAGATCGCTTGAACTGTTGCATAAAAACGGGTATTAAGTCTGAAGTAACACATACAGAGTCTGTTTGGATAGAATTTTCAGAGGGGCATGAAAAACTGATTTTAGGAGTGATATACCGTCCTCCAAACTTAGATAGGGACCAAGGGAGACTACTATGGGAGGAAATTGTTAAGGCCACAAGGCACGATAATGTAGTAATTCTAGGAGACTTTAACTTTAGTCATATTGATTGAAATTTCTTGACTGGGAATTTAGAATCATACGACTTCTTAGAAGTAGTTCAGGATTGTTTTTTGAAGCAGTTTGTGACAGAACCTACAAGGGGAAATAACCTGTTTGACTTAGTTATGGCAAACAATGAATCCTTGTTAATAATTTAGAAATTTCAGAGGAACTGGGTGCTAGCGACCACAAATCAATTACATTTAGCATTGAATGGAAGTACGATAGTAGCGATAACTCAGTAACAGTCCCAGATTTTCGCTTAGCAGATTACGATGGGCTTAGAGAACACTTATCATCTGTTGACTGGGGTAACGAAGTGAGCTATCAATATGACAGTTTTCTGAACACTATACATGCTGCTCAAAGAACGTTTATCCCATATAAAGAAATTAGATCAATGGAAATAAATGGTATAAAATACCGACACAATGGAAATATAAACACAAATGCAGTATAATGTGATCCTTTATTGACAATAAAGGATCACATTATACTGCATTTGTGTTTATATTTCCAAATTAGATCAAATTGAAATGACCCAAAATGGATGAATAATAGGCTCAAATATCTACTAGGGCATAAGAAAGGAATTTATAGGCGTATCAAAAGAAGTGAGGGTCATCTTATGAATCAGTATATTGACATTAAGAGGGACATTAAAAAGGGGATAAGAAAAGCTAAAAGGGACTATGAAATTAAAGTTGCTAGGGATTCTAAAACTAACCCAAAAAGTTTTTTCCAGGTCTATAGAACAAAAGTTAGAGATAAGATAGGTCCCCTTAAAAATAACTATGGGCACCTTATTGACAAAGAGAATGAAATGTGCTCGATTTTTAATAATTATTTTCTCTTAGTTTTTACACAGGAAGACACTAGCAATATTCCAGTAATTAATTTTTATAGTGGGCTAGAAGAAGATAAATTATGTAACATCACAGTCACTAGTGAAATGGTTGTGAAGCAGATAGAGAGACTGAAGCAAAATAAGTCGCCGGGTCCTGATGAGGTTTTTTCAAGGGTTCTTAAGGAATGCAAAATGGAACTCTGTGAACCATTAACTAATATTTTTAATTTATCTCTTCAAACAGGTGTAGTGTCTGATATGTGGAAGATGGCTAATGTAATTCCTATTTTTAAAACAGGGGACAAGTCGTTACCGTCAAATTACCGCCCAATAAGCCTGACCTCAATTGTAGGCAAATTACTAGAGTCAATTATAGCTGAGATTGTAAGAAGCCATCTCGATAAGCATAGCTTGATTAATGATACTCAGCATGGATTCACAAGAGGCCGGTCTTGTCTAACTAATTTATTAACTTTCTTCAGTAAAGCTTTTGAGGCTGTTGACCACGATAAAGAATTTGATATTATTTACTTAGATTTTAGTAAGGCTTTTGATGGAGTTCCGCACCATAGACTGTTAAAGAAAGTGGCAGCTCATGGCATTGGGGGAAAAGTGCTCTCGTGGATCGAGTCATGGCTCACTGACAGGAAGCAGAGAGTGTCCATAAATGGGGTTAAATCCGAGTGGGGATCTGTAACAACTGGCGTTCCACAGGGATCAGTCTTGGGCCCGTTGTTGTTTATAATATATATCAATGATCTTGATGAGGGAATTACTAGCGATATGAGCAAATTCGCCGATGACACAAAGATAGGTAGGATAATTGATTCAAACGTAGATGTTATGGAACTTCAGGAGGATTTAAACAAACTCTATTCTTGGTCAGAAAAGTGGTAGATGCAGTTCAATGTAGATAAATGCAAGGTTCTGAAGCTTGGGAGTGCCCATAACCCTAGTACTTATAAGTTAAGTGATGTAGAACTTAGCCATACAGATTGCGAAAAGGACTTGGGGGTTTTGGTGAGCAGCAACCTTAAACCAAGACAGCAATGCCTAAGCGTACGTAATAAGGTAAATAGATTACTGGGATTTATATCAAGAAGTGTAAGCAACAGAAGTCCAGAGGTCATACTGCAGCTTTATACATCATTAGTAAGGCCTCACCTAGATTATGCAGCTCAGTTCTGGTCTCCATATTACAGAATGGACATAAATTCGTTAGAAAACATTCAGCGTAGGATGACTAAATTAATACATAGCATTAGAAATCTTCCTTTCGTCTATGTCTAACATTCACTTGTTAGACGAAGAATGAGGGGAGACCTGATCGAAGTGTATAAGTGGAAGATAGGTATTAATAAAGGGGATATTAATAAGGTCTTGAGGATGTCTCTCCAAGAGAGAACCCGCAGTAATTAGATAAGTAAATTAGATAAGTTTAGATTTAGAAAGGACATAGGAAAGTATTAGTTTGGAAATAGGGTAGTTGATGAGTGGAACAGTCTACCTAGTTGGGTTATTGAGGCTGGGACTTTGGGCAGTTCTAAATTTAGGTTGGATAAGTACATGAGTGGGAGGGGTTGGATTTGAGTGGGACTTTCACATCAGAGCTTATTTCTTGGGTGGCATTGAAAATTGGGTTGGGCAAATGTTTTGTTAATGGGATGAATTGTGAAGAACCTGCCTAGTATGGGCCAACAGGCCTCCTGCAGTGTTCCTCCTTTCGTATGTTCTTATGTTCTTATGAAGTATTTCTTCAGTCATAGAGTAGTCAAGCCGTGGAATAGCCTAGAAAGTTACGTACTGGAGGCGGGAACCATACATAGTTTTAAGGCGAGGTATGATAAAGCTCATGGAGCAGGGAAAGAGAGGACCTAGTAGCAATCAGTGAAGAGGCGGGGCCAGGAGCTATGAGTACACACAAAACACTGGTCAGTCGTCACGTGAGGTCACAGACCCTGAGCTGCTTTGGGGATTAGCGTGGACGGTTACGAAACATGGCTTGCTTCTGCAGTGTTTTAAAAATTGAGGTTGGAGAGTTGAAGGAGGAGGTCTTGCTTCTCCAGGAGGAGATTAGGAGGCTGAAGGTCCACCTCAATGGGTCTGGGAGAGAGTGTGAGGTGGCTGGAGTTGTGGGGAATGAGGCTTCTAGCAGTGAGGTGCATTCTGTCTCTCGCTGTGAGGAGGCTGTAGGTGGGGAGGTAGCAACGGCTACCAGCAGTGAGGTGCAGTCCAGCACCTGCTACAAGTGGCGAGTGCTAACCAGTAATGGGAGGAGAATCAGAATAAGGAAAGTTAAGAGTGAAGATCTGAAGGTAGGAAATCGCTTCTCTGTTCTTCAGGATGAATGTACTTCAGTGGCCAGTGAAGGTAAGGGTGCTACTGCCCCTGCTAACAGAGGTAAGCGCATTCTTGTGGTTGGTGACTCTCAGGTAAGATATATTGACCGTGCTTTTTGTAATAGGAATAAGAAGACGAGAGAGAGTGTGCTTCCCTGGAGCTGGTGTTGGGGACATAGTTAACGGGCTGGATAATATCATGTCAGGTAATGGGAACAAGCCCATTATTTGTCTCAGTGCTGGTGGAAATGATATTGGGAAGGGTAGGAGAGAAGAGCTGCTAGGTAAGTACAGGTCAGCTATAGATTTCATTAAGTCTAAGGGAGGGGTCCCAATCATATGTAGCATCTTGCCTAGAAAAGCAGTAGGAAATGAATGGTTGTCTAGGGCAATTGGTGTAAATTGCTGGCTAGACAGATACTGCAAGGAACTTGCAATCCCATTCATTGACAACTGGAACAACTTTTATGGCAAACATGATATGTATGCAAGGGATGGGGTACATCTCTCTGGGGCTGGGGTGGTAGCACTTGCAAACTCAATTGAGAAGGCGATTGGTGAAATGCCTATGATTTTAAACTGATAGAAGATAGAGATATGGGTGTGTGTGGGAAACAAGCAGGTTGCAACACTAGGGTTGGAATCAGTAAATGTATAAAAGGCATTCAGCATGAAGTTATAAATAAAGACAATAGATCAGGTCAGCAAGCAAAGGGGGACAGCAGAGGACAGCAAGGGACTAGCTCCCTTAAGGTTTACTATACTAATAGCAGGAGTGTAAGAAATAAGATAGATGAGCTAAGATTAATTGCAAGTGCAGGAAACATAGATATTATTGCTATAACAGAGACCTGGCTCAATCTGAAAGATAGAGAGATGCCCTCTGAATGTCACATACAAGGCTATAAATTATTCCACACTGACAGGGTCAACAGGAAGGGTGGTGGAGTAGCGATATATGTCAGAGACAATTTAAATTGTTGTGTTAGACAAGATATAAAAGTAGAAGCGTCAGTCACTGAATCTGTTTGGTTACAGCTTCTCGAGGGCCGAGAAAAACTAATTTTGGGTGTGATTTACAGGGCCCCAAATCTTGAAAGGGAGTGCAGTAAACTTCTATGGGACGAAATTCGTAAGGCATCTACATACGAAAATGTTGTGCTAATGGGAGATTTCAACTATAGACAGATTGACTGGAGCAATTTGACAGGAAATTTAGAGTCAGGTGACTTTCTTGATACGATCCAGGATTGTTTTTTAAAACAGTTTGTGACAGAGCCAACTAGAGGAAATAACCTCCTTGACTTGGTTCTTGCCAGTAGGGAAACACTAATTAATAATCTTGAGGTTAATGATGAGCTTGGGGAAAGTGATCACAAATCATGGAATTCCCCTAATAATGGCAATCAAGTCTCCGTCCCTGACTTTCGCTTGGCTGATTTCATAGGACTGAAAAATTACTTAGGTGGGCTGAACTGGAATGACCTGACTAAGGGTCAGGTAGGTGGTGATGGTTGCCGATATGATGCTTTCCAGGGCATAGTTCTAGCTGCTCAGTCAAATTATGTTCCAAATAGGGAAATCAGATCAAACAAAAATGATCCTAAATGGATGAACAATAGATTAAAATATCTGATTGGTCAAAAGAGAGGCATATATAGGCAAATCAAAAGAGGAGAGGGGCAATTAAGAAATCGATATATTCAGTTAAAGAGAGAAATAAAAAAGGGAATTAGAAAAGCAAAAAGAGATTATGAGGTTAAAGTTGCAAGAGAATCGAAGACTAACCCAAAAGGATTCTTTCAGGTATACAGAAGTAAGATCAGGGACAAGATAGGCCCACTCAAAAGTTCCTCGGGTCAGCTCACTGACAGTGATAAGGAAATGTGTAGAATTTTTAACACATACTTCCTCTCAGTTTTTACACATGAGGATACCAGCAATATTCCAGTAATGATAAATTATGTAGAACAGGACGATAATAAACTGTGCACGATTAGGGTCACAAGTGACATGGTCCTTAGGCAAATAGATAAATTAAAATCTAACAAGTCCCCAGGCCCTGATGAACTGTATGCAAGGGTTCTAAAGGAATGTAAAGAGGAGCTTAGCACACCTTTGGCTAATCTTTTCAACATATCACTACAAACTGGCATGGTGCCAAATAAGTGGAAAGTGGCAAATGTGATACCTATTTTCAAAACAGGTGACAGGTCCTTAGCTTCGAACTATAGACCAATAAGCCTAACCTCCACAGTGGGAAAATTTATGGAATCAATAATTGCCGAGGCAGTTCGTAGCCACCTTGAAAAGCATAAATTAATCAACGAATCTCAGCATGGTTTTACAAAGGGGCGTTCCTGCCTTACGAATTTATTAACTTTTTTTACTAAGGTATTTGAGGAGGTAGATCATGGTAATGAATATGATATTGTGTATATGGACTTCAGTAAGGCTTTTGACAGGATCCCATATCAGAGACTATTGAGGAAAATTCAGGCACATGGAATAGGAGGAGAAATTTTTTCCTGGATAGAGGCATGGTTGACAAATAGGCAGCAGAGAGTTTGCATAAATGGGGAGAAATCAGAGTGGGGAAGCGTCACGAGCGGTGTTCCACAGGGGTCAGTGTTGGGCCCCCTGCTGTTCACAATCTACATAAACGACATAGATGAGGGCATAAAGAGCGACATCGGCAAGTTTGTCGATGACGCCAAAATAGGCCGTCGAATTCATTCTGACGAGGACATTCGAGCACTCCAGGAAGATTTGAATAGACTGATGCAGTGGTCGGAGAAGTGGCAGATGCAGTTTAATATAGACAAATGCAAAATTCTAAATGTTGGACAGGACAATAACCATGCCACATATAAACTAAATAATGTAGATCTTAATATTACGGATTGCGAAAAAGATTTAGGAGTTCTGGTTAGCAGTAATCTGAAACCAAGACAACAGTGCATAAGTGTTCGCAATAAAGCTAATAAAATCCTTGGCTTCATATCAAGAAGCATAAATAATAGGAGTCCTCAGGTTGTTCTTCAACTCTATACATCCTTGGTTAGGCCTCATTTAGATTATGCTGCACAGTTTTGGTCACCGTATTACAGAATGGATATAAATTCTCTGGAAAATGTACAAAGGAGGATGACAAAGTTGATCCCATGTATCAGAAACCTTCCCTATGAGGATAGACTAAGGGCCCTGAATCTGCACTCTCTAGAAAGACGTAGAATTAGGGGGGATATGATTGAGGTGTATAAATGGAAGACAGGAATAAATAAAGGGGATGTAGTGTGCTGTAAATAGCTAGCCTAGACAGGACTCGCAGCAACGGTTTTAAGTTGGAAAAATTCAGATTCAGGAAGGATATAGGAAAGTACCGGTTTGGAAATAGAGTTGTGGATGAGTGGAACAAACTCCCGAGTACAGTTATAGAGGCCAGAACGTTGTGTAGCTTTAAAAATAGGTTGGATAAATACATGAGTGGATGTGGGTGGGTGTGAGTTGGACCTGATAGCTTGTGCTACCAGGTCGGTTGCCGTGTTCCTCCCTTAAGTCAATGTGACCTGACCTGACTCGGTTGGGTGCATTAGCTTAAGCCGGTAGGAGACTTGGACCTGCCTCGCATGGGCCAGTAGGCCTTCTGCAGTGTTCCTTCGTTCTTATGTTCTTATGTTCTTACTTATAGGCAGTCTACGCAGACTTAGGGAACATCTGTCCGGTCTGTCGCACTTAACTCGACACTCTGGGCAAAATCCAGCGGGTAATTTAATGAGGCAGGAAGTACAGACCGTCTTAAGTCAGGGGGTGTCGTAGTTGGAGTTAGGAAGGTTACGTCACTCGTTGTAGCTTCTTTCCTGTCGTGCTTCTCTGAAAGCTGGAAATAAATGGTATAAAATACCGACACAATGGAAATATAAACACATATGCAGTATAATGTGATCCTTTACTGACTACGTTTCGCCCACACAGTGGGCTTTTTCAAGTCACAAACAGAACAGTTCTGTTTGTGACTTGAAAAAGCCCACTGTGTGGGCGAAACGTAGTCAATAAAGGATCACATTATACTGCATATGTGTTTATATTTCTCTGAAAGCTCTTGGCAGAGTCATGAGAACATAAGGAACACTGCAGCAGGACTACTGGCCCATGCTAGGTTTTTCTCAAACCTATTTTCAGTGTTACCCAGGCAATGTGACTAGGCCTCGTGGTAGATCAGGGTCTGAACAACCAGGCTGTTACTGCGGGCGGCACGTAAACCTAGGTACGAACCACAGCCCAGCTGGTCAGGTACTGACGTTAGGTGCCTGTCCAGCGCCTTCTCGAAGACAGCCAGGGGTCGTGAAGTCAGCCAGGGGTATTGAAGACAGCCAAGGGTCTTGAAGTCAGCCAGGGGTTTTGAAGACAGCCAGAGGTCTTGAAACCAGCCAGGGGTCTTGAAGACAGCCTGAGGTCTTGACGACAACCAGGGGACTTAATGACAGCCAGTGGTCTTGAAGACAGCCAGGGGTCTTGAAGACAGCCAGTCGTCTTGAAGACATACAGTGCTCTTGACAGCCAGGGGTCTTGAAGACAGCCAGTGGTCTTGACAGCCAGGGGTCTTGAAGACAGCCAGTGGTCTTGAAGGCAACGAGTGGTCTTGAAGAGAGACAGTGGTCTTGAAGACAGCAAGGGGTCTTGAAGACAGCCAGGTGTCTGGAAGACAGCCAAGGGTCTTGAAGACACCCACAGGTCTTGAAGACAGCCAGCGGTCTTGAAGACAGCCAGGGGTCTTGAAGACAGCCAGGGGTTTTGAAGACAGCCAGTGGTTTTGAAGGCAGCCAGTGGTCTTGAAGACATCCAAGGGTCTTGAAGTCATATAGGGGTCTTGAAGACAGGCAGTGGTCTTGACAGCCAGGGGTCTTGTAGACAACCAGTGGTCTTGAAGACAGCCAGGGGTCTGGAAGACAGCCAGGGGTCTGGAAGACAGCCAGGAGTCGGGAAGACAGCCAGGAGTCTTGAAGACAGCCAGGGGTCTTGAAAACAGCAAGGGGTCTTGAAGACAGCAAGGGGTCTTGAAGACAGCCAGGGGTCTTGAAGACAGCAAGGGGTCATTAAGACAGCCAGGAGCCTTGAAGACAGCCAGGGGTCTTGAAGACAACCAGGGGTCTTCAGGATAGTCATGGGTCTTGACAGCCAGGGGTCTTAAAGACAGCCTTGAATACAGCCAGAGATCTTGAAGACAGCCAAGAGTCTTGAAGACAGGCAGGAGTCTTGAAGACAGCCAGGAGTCTTGAAGACAGCCAGGGGTCTTGAAGACAGCCAAGAATCTTGAAGACAGCCAGGAGTCTTAAAGACAGCAAGGAGTCTTGAAGACAGCCAGGGGTTTTGAAGACAACTAGGAGTGTTGAAGACAGCCTGGAGTCTTGAAGACAGCCAGTGATCTTGAAGACAGCCAGGGGTCTTGAAGTCAGCTAAGGGTATTGAAGACAGCCAGGGGTCTTGAAGACAGCAAGGGGTCTTGAAGACAGCCTGAGGTCTTGACGACAACCAGGGGACTTAAAGACAGCAAGTGGTCTTGAAGACAGCCTGTGGTCTTGAATACAGCCAGGCGTCTTGAAGACAGCCAGTGGTCTTGACAGCCAGGGGTTTGAGGACAGCCAGTGGTCTTGAAGACAGCCAAAGGTCTTGAAGACAGCCAGTGGTCTTGAAGACAACCAGTGATCTTGAAGACAGACAGAGGTCTTGAAGACAGCCAGGGGTCTTGAAAACAGCCAGGGGTCTTCAAGACAGCCAGGGGTCTTGAAGACAGTGGTCTTGAAGTCAGCCAGGGGTCTTGAAGACACCAAGACGTTTGGAAGACAGCCAGTGGTCTTGACAGCCAGGGGTATTGAAGACAGCCAGTGGTCTTGACAGCCAGGGGTTTTGAAAACAGCCACTGGTCTTCAAGACAGCCAGTGGTCTTGGAGACAGCAAGTGGTCTTGGAGACATCCTGGAGTCTTGAAGACAGCGAGGGGTCTGGGAGACAGCCAAGGGTCTTGAAGACAGCCATGGGTCTTGAAGACAGCCAGGGGTCTTGACAGTCAGGTGTCTTAAAGACAGAGAGGAGTCTTGAAGACAGCCAGGGGTCTTGAAGACCGCCAGGAGCCTTGAATACAGCCAGAGATCTTGAAGACAGCCAAGACTCTTGAAGAAAGCCAGAAGTCTTCAAGACAGCCAGGAGTCTTGAAGACAGCCAGGAGTCTTGAAGACAGCCAGTGGTCTTGAAGACAGTCAGGAGTCTTGAATTTTGAAGACAATTTTGAAGTCAAGAATTTTGAAGACAATTTTGAAGACAGCTAGGAGACTTGAAGACAGCCTGGAGTCTTGAAGACAGCCAAGGGTCTTGAAGACAACTAGGAGTCTTGAAGACAGCCTGGAGTCTTGAAGACAGCCAGTGGTCTTGAAAACAGCCAGGGGTCTTGAAGACAGCCAGGGGTCTTGAAGTCCGCCATGGGTATTGGAGACAGCCAGGGGTCTTGAATACAGCCAGTGGTCTTGAAGACAGACAGTGGTTTTGAAGACAGCCAGTAGTCTTGAAGACAGCCTTGGTTCTTGAAGAGAGCGAGAGGTCTGGAAGACAACCAAGGGTCTTGAAGACAGCCAGGGGTCTTGAAGACAATCAGGGGACTTGACAGCCAGGGGTCTTAAAGACAGCCAGGAGTCTTAAAGACAGCCAGTGGTCTTGAAGACAGCCAGGAGCCTTGAATACAGCCAGAGATCTTGAAGACAACTAAGAGTCTTGAAGACAGCCAGGAGACTTGAAGACGGCCAGGAGTCTTGAAGAGAGCCAGGAGTCTTGAAGACAGCCAAGAATCTTAAAGACAGCCAGGAGTCTTGAAGACAGCAAGGAGTCTTGAAGACAGCCAGTGGTTTTGAAGACAACTAGGAGTGTTGAAGTCAGCCTGGAGTCTTGAAGACAGCCAGCGGTCTTGAAGACAGCCACCGGTCTTGAAGTCAGCCAAGGGTATTGAAGACAGATAGGGTTCTTGAAGACAGCAAGGGGTCTTGAAGACAGCCTGAGGTCTTGACGACAACCAGGGGACTTAAAGACAGCAAGTGGTCTTGAAGACAGCCAGGGGTCTTGAATACAGCCAGGCGTCTTGAAGACAGCCAGTGGTCTTCACAGCCAGAGGTCTTGAAGACAACCAGTGGTCTTGACAGCCAGGGATCTTGAAGACAGCCAGTGGTCTTGAAAGCAGCCAGTGGCCTTGAAGACAGCAAAGGGTCTTGAAGACAGCCAGGGGTCTGGAAGACAGCCAAGAGTCTTGAAGACTTCCAGGGGTCTTCCAGACAGCAAGTGGTCTTGGAGACAGCCAGCGGTTTTGAAGACAGCCAGGGATCTTGAAGACAGCCGTGGGTTTTGAAGACAGCAAATGGTCCTGAAGACACTCAGTGGTCTTGAAGACAGCCAGGGGTCTTGAAGTCAGCCAGGGGTATTGAAGACAGCCAGGGGTATTGAAGACAGCCAGGGGTCTTGAAGACAGCCAGGGGTACTGAAGACAACCAGGGGTCTTGAAGACAGCCAGGGGTCTTGAAGACAGCCTGAGGTCTTGACGACAACCAGGGTGCTTAAAGACAGCCAGAGGTCTTGAAGACAGCCAGGGGTCTTGAAGACAGCCGGGCATGTTGAAGACACCAAGGGGTCTTGACAGCCAGGGGTCTTGAAGACAGCCAGTGGCCTTGAAGGCACACAGTGTTCTTGAAGACAGCCAGGGGTCTTGAAGACAGCCAGTGGTCTTGAAGACAGCCAGCGGTTTGAAGACAGCCAGGGGGACTTGAAGACAGCCAGGGGTTTTGAAGACAGCCAGTGGTCTTGAAGACAGCAAGTTGTCTTGAAGACATCAAAGGGTCTTGAAGTCAGCCAGGGGTCTTGAAGACATGCAGTGGTCTTTACAGCCAGGGGTCTTGAAGACAACCAGTGGTCTTGAAGACAGCCAGGGTTCTGGAAAACAGCTTGGGGTCTGAAAGGCAGCCAGAGGTCGGGAAGACAGCCAGGAGACTTGAAGACAGCCAGGGGTCTTGAGGACAGCCTGGGGTCTTGAAGACAACAAGGGATCTTGAGGACAGTCATGGGCCTTGACAGTCAAAGGTATTAAAGACAGCCAGGAGTTATGAAGACAGCCAGTGGTCTTGAAGACGGCCAGGAGTCTTGAAGACTGTCAGGGGCCTTGAAGACAGCCAAGAGTCTTGAAAACAGCCAGGCCTCTTCAAGACAGCCTTGAGTCTTGAAGATAGCCAGAGGTCTTGAAGACAGCAAGGAGTCTTGAAGACAGCATGGAGTCTTGAAGACAGCCAGTGGTCTTGAAGACAGCCAGTGGTCTTGAAGACAGCCAGCGGTCTTGAAGACAGCCAGTGGTTTTGATGACTGCCAGGGGTTTGAGTACAGCCAGTGGCCTTGAGGACAGCCAAAGGTCTTGAAGACAGTCAGTGGTCTTGAAGACAGCCAGTGGTCTTGAAGAAAGCTAGGGGTCTTGAAAACAGCCCGGGGTCTTGAAGACAGCCAGGGGTCTTGAAGACAACAAGGGGTCTTGAAAACAGCCTGGGGTTTTGAAGACAGCCAGGGGTCTTGAAGATAATTAGTGGTCTTGAAGACGGCCAGGGGTCTTGAAGACACCCAGGCGTCTGCAAGACAGCCAGTGGTCTTGACAGCCTGGGATATTGAAGACAGCCAGTGGTCTTGACAGCCAAGTGTCTTGAAGACAGCCAGTGTTCTTGAAGAAAGCCAGTGGTCTTGAAGACAGTCAGTGGTCTTGAAGAATGACTGGGGTCTTGAACTCAGCCAGGGGTCTGGAAGACAGCCAGCAGTCTTGAAGACAGCCAGGGGTCTTGAAGACAGCCAGGGGTTTTGAAGACAGCAGTGGTCTTGGAGACAGCCAGTGGTCTTGAAGACATCCAAGGGTCTTGAAGTCATCCATGGGTCTAGAAGACAGGCAGTGGTCTTGAAAGCCATGGGTCTTGTAGATAACCAGTGGTCTAGAAGACCTTCCAGGGGTCTGGAAGACAGCCAGGAGTCGAGAAGACAGCCAGGAGTCTTGAAGACAGCCAGGGGTCTTGAAGACAGCCAAGGGTCTTGAAGACATCAAGGATTCTTGACGACAGCCAGTGGTCTTGAAGACAGCCAGGGGTCTTGAGGACAGTCATGGGTCTTGACAGCCAAGGGTCTTAAAGACAGCCAGGAGTCATGAAGACAGCCATTGGTCTTGAGGACGGCCAGGAGTCTTGAAGACAGCCGGTGGTCTTGAAGACAGCCAAGAATTTTGATGACAGCCAGGAGTCTTGAAGACACCCAGGGGTCTTGAAGACAGCCAGCGGTCTTGAAGACAGCCAGGGGTCTTGAAGACAGCCAGGGATTTTGAAGACAGCCAGTGGTTTTGAAGGCAGCCAGTGGTCTTGAAGACATCCAAGGGTCTTGAAGTCATATAGGGGTCTTGAAGACAGGCAGTGGTCTTGACAGCCAGGGGTCTTGTAGACAACCAGTGGTCTTGAAGACGGCCAGGGGTCTGGAAGACAGCCAGGGGTCAGGAAGACAGCCAGGAGTCTGGAAGACAGCCAGGAGTCTTGAAGACAGCCAGGGGTCTTGAAGACAGCCAGGAGTCTTGAAGACAGCAAGTGGTCTTGAAGACAGCCAGGGGTCTTGAAGACAGCAAGGGGTCACTAAGACAGCCAGGAGTCTTGAAGACAACCAGGGGCCTTGAAGACAACCAGGGGTCTTCAGGAGAGTCATGGGTCTTGACAGCCAGGGGTCTTAAAGACAGCCAGGAGTCATGAAGACAGCCAGTGGTCTTGAAAACGGCCAGGAGTCTTGAAGACAGCCAGGGTCTTGAAGACAGCCAGGAGTCTTGAAAACAGCCAGTTGTATTGAAGACAACCAGTTTTCTTGAAGACAACCAGTGGTTTAATGACAACCAGTGGCTTGAGGACAGCCAATGGTCTTGAAGACAGCCAGTGGTCTTGATGACAGCCAGGGGTTTGAGGACAGCCAGTGGTCTTGAAGACAGCCAAAGGTCTTGAAGACAGCCAGTGGTCTTGAAGACACGCAGTGATCTTGAAGACAGACAGAGATCTTGAAGACAGCCAGGGGTCTTGAAAACAGCAAGGGGTCTTCAAGACAGCCAGGGGTCTTGAAGACAGTGGTCTTGAAGTCAGCCAGGGGTCTTGAAGAGACCAAGACGTTTGGAAGACAGACACTGGTCTTGACAGCCAGGGGTATTGAAGACAGCCAGTGGTCTTGACATCCAGGGGTTTTGAAGACAGCCACTGGTCTTCAAGACAGCCAGTGGTCTTGAAGACAGCAAGTGGTCTTGGAGACAGCCTGGAGTCTTGAAGACAGCGAGGGGTCTGGGAGACAGCCAAGGGTCTTGAAGCCAGCCAGGGGTCTTGAAGACAGCCAGAGGTCTTGGCAGTCAGGTGTCTTAAAGACAGAGAGGAGTCTTGAAGACAGCCAGGGGTCTTGAAGACCGCCAGGAGCCTTGAATACAGCCAGAGATCTTGAAGACAGCCAAGAGTCTTGAAGAAAGCCAGAAGTCTTGAAGACAGAAAGAAATTTTGAAGACAGCCAGGAGTCTTGAAGACAGCCAGTGGTCTTGAAGACAGCCAAGAGTCTTGAAGACAGCCAAGAATTTAGAAGACAGCCAGGAGTCTTGAAGACAGCCTGGAGTCTTGAAGACAGCCAAGGGTCTTGAAGACAACTAGGAGTCTTGAAGACAGCGTGGAGTCTTGAATATAGCCAGGGGTCTTGAAGTCAGCCAGGGGTACTGAAGACAGCCAGGGGTCTTGAAGACAGCCAGTGGTCTTGAAGACAGACAGTGGTCTTCAAGACAGCTAGGGGTCTTGAAAACAGCCTGGGGTCTTGAAGACAGCCAGGGGTCTTGAAGATAATTAGTGGTCTTGAAGACGGCCAGGGGTCTTGAAGACACCCAGGCGTCTGCAAGACAGCCAGTGGTCTTGACAGCCTGGGATATTGAAGACAGCCAGTGGTCTTGACAGCCAAGTGTCTTGAAGACAGCCAGTGTTCATGAAGAAAGCCAGTGGTCTTGAAGACAGTCAGTTGTCTTGAAGAATGACTGGGGTCTTGAACTCAGCCAGGGGTCTGGAAGACAGCCAGCGGTCTTGAAGACAGCCAGGGGTCTTGAAGACAGCCAGGGGTTTTGAAGACAGCAGTGGTCTTGGAGACAGCCAGTGGTCTTGAAGACATTCAAGGGTCTTGAAGTCAACCATGAGCCTAGAAGACAGGCAGTGGTCTTGAAAGCCATGGGTCTTGTAGACAACCAGTGGTGTAGAAGACAGCCAGGGGTCTGGAAGACAGCCAGGAGTCGAGAAGACAGCCAGGAGTCTTGAAGACAGCCAGGAGTCTTGAAGACAGAAAGGGGTCTTGAAGACAACAAGGGGTCTTGAAGACAGCCTGGGGTCTTGAAGACAGGAAGGGGTCATTAAGACAGCCAGGATTCTTGACGACAGCCAGTGGTCTTGAAGACAGCCAGGGGTCTTGAGGACAGTCATGGGTATTGACAGACAGGGGTCTTAAAGACAGCCAGGAGTCTTGAAGACAGCCAGTGGTCTTGAAGACGGCCAGGAGTCTTGAAGACAGCCGGTGGTCTTGAAGACAGTCAAGAATCTTGATGACAGCCAGGAGTCTTGAAGACAGCCAGGGGTTTTGAAGACAGCCAGTGGTCTTGAAGGCAGCCAGTGGTCTTGAATACATCCAAGGGTCTTGAAGTCATATAGGGGTCTTGAAGACAGGCAGTGGTCTTGACAGCCAGGGGTCTTGTAGACAACCAGTGGTCTTGAAGATGGCCAGGGGCCTGGAAGACAGCCAGGGGTCTGGAAGACAGCCAGGAGTCGGGAAGACAGCCAGGAGTCTTGAAAACAGCAAGTGGTCTTGAAGACAACCAGGGGTCTTGAAAACAGCAAGTGGTCTTGAAGACAACCAGGGGTCTTGAAGACAGCAAGAGTCATTAAGACAACCAGGAATCTTGAAGACAACCATGGGTCTTGAAGACAACCAGGGGTCTTCAGGATAGTCATGGGTCTTGACAGCCAGGGGTCTTAAAGACAGCCAGGAGTCATGAAGACAGCCAGTGGTGTAGAAAACGGCCAGGAGTCTTGAAGACAGGCAGGGGTCTTGAAGACAGCCAAGAGTCTTGAAGACAGCCAGGAGTTTTGAAGACAGCCAGGAGTCTTGAAGACAGCCAGGGGTCTTGAAGACAGCTAGGAGTCTTGAAGACAGTCTGGAGTCTTGAAGACAGCCAGTGGTCTTCAAGACAGCCAGTGGTCTTGAAGACAGCCAGGAGTCTTGAACACAGCCAGTTGTCTTGAAGACAACCAGTGGTCTTGAAGACAACCAGTGGTCTTAATGACAACCAGTGGCTTGAGGACAGCCAATGGTCTTGAAGACAGCCAGCGGTCTTGAAGACAGCCAGTGGTCTTGATGACAGCCAGGGGTTTGAGGACAGCCAGTGGTCTTGAAGACAGCCGAAGGTCTTGAAGACAGCCAGTGGCCTTGAAGACAGCCAGTGATCTTGAAGACAGACAGAGATCTTGTAGACAGAGAGGGGCCTTGAAAACAGCCAGGGGTCTTCAAGACAGCCAGGGGTCTTGAAGACAGTGGTCTTGAAGTCAGCCAGAGGTCTTGAAGAGACCAAGACGTTTGGAAGACAGACAGTGGTCTTGAACACAGCTAGTGGTCTTGAAGACAGCCAGTGGTCTTGATGACAGCCAAGGGCTGGAGGACAGCCAGTGGTCTTGAAGGCAGCCAGTGGTCTTGAAGACAGCAAGTGGTCTTGAAGACAGCCAGTCGTATTGAAGACACCCAGGGGTCTTAAAGACTGCCAGGGGTCTTGAAGACAGCCAGTGGTCTTGAAGGCAGCCAAGACAGGAAGTCCAGCCAGGGTCTTGAAGACAGCCAGTCGTATTGAAGACACCCAGGGGTCTTAAAGACTGCCAGGGGTCTTGAAGACAGCCAGTGGTCTTGAAGGCAGCCAGTGGTCTTGAAGACAGTTAGGGGTCTTGAAAACAGCCAGGGGTCTTGAAGACAGCCAGGGGTCTTGAAGACAGCCAGGGGTCTTGAAGACAGCCAGGGGTCTTGAACACAGCAGTGGTCTTGAACACAGCTAGTGGTCTTGAAGACAGCAAGGGTCTTGAAGACAGCCAGGGGTCTTGAAGACAGCCAGGGTCTTGAAGACAGCCAAGGGTCTTGAAGACAGCCAGGGGTCTTGAAGACAGTCAGGGGTCTTGACAGCCACGGGTCTTGAAGAGAGCCAGGAGTCTTGAAGACAGCCAGTGGTCTTGAAGACAGCCAGGAGTCTTGAAGACAGCCAAGGGTCTTGAAGACAGCCAAGGGTCTTGAAGACAGCCAGGAGTCTTGAAGACAGCCAGGAGTCTTGAAGACAGCCAAGGGTCTTGAAGACAGCCAGGAGTCTTGAAGACAGCCAGGAGTCTTGAAGACAGCCAGGAGTCTTGAAGACAGCCAGGGGTCTTGAAGACAGCCAGGAGTCTTGAAGACAGCCAGGAGTCTTGAAGACAGCCAGGAAGGAGTCTTGATGACTGCCAAGGGTCTTGAAGACAGCCAGGGGTCTTGAAGACAGCCAGGAGTCTTGAAGACAGCCAGGATTTATGAAGACAGCCAGAATTCTTGAAGACAGCCTGGGGTCTTGAAGACAGAAGGGGTCTTGAAGACAGCCAGGAGTCTTGAAGACAGCCAGGTGTCTTGAAGGCAGCCAGGATTCTTGAAGAAAGCCAGGATTCTTGAAGACAGCCTGGGGTCTTGAAGACAGCCAGGGGTCTTGAAGACAGCCAGGGGTCTTGAAGACAGCCAGGGATCTTGAAGACAGCCAGGGGGGTCTTGAAGACAGCCAAGGGTCTTGAAGACAGCCAGGGGTCATGAAGACAGCCATTGGTCTTGAAGACAGCCAGTGTTCTTGAAGACAGCCAGGGATCTTGAAGACAGCCAGTGGTCTTGAAGACAGCCAGGGGTGTTGAAGACAGCCAGCGTTCCTGAAGACAGCCATGGGTCATGAAGACAGCCAGTGGCCTTGAAGACAGCCAGTGATCTTGAAGACAGACAGAGATCTTGTAGACAGAGAGGGGCCTTGAAAACAGCCAGGGGTCTTCAAGACAGCCAGGGGTCTTGAAGACAGTGGTCTTGAAGTCAGCCAGAGGTCTTGAAGAGACCAAGACGTTTGGAAGACAGACAGTGGTCTTGACAGCCAGGGGTATTGAAGACAGCCAGTGGTCTTGACAGCCAGGGGTTTTGAAGACAGCCACTGGTCTTCAAGACAGCCAGTGGTCCTGAAAACAGCAAGTGGTCTTGGAGACAGCCTGGAGTCTTGAAGACAGCGAGGTGTCTGGGAGACAGCCAAGGGTCTTGAAGACAGCCAGGGGTCTTGAAGACAGCCACGAGTCTTGAAGACAGCCAGTGGTCTTGAAGACAGCCAGGAGTCTTGAAGACAGCCAAGAATTTTGAAGACAATCAGGAGTCTTGAAGACAGCCAGGAGTCTTGAAGACAGCCAAGGGTCTTGAAGACAACAAGGAGTCTTGAAGACAGCCTGGAGTCTTGAAGATTGCCAGGGGTCTTGAAGACTGCCAGGGGTCTTGAAGACAGCCAGGGGTCTTGAAGTCAGCCAGTGGTACTGAAGACAGCCAGGGGTCTTGAAGACAGCCAGTGGTCTTGAAGACAGACAGTGGTCTTCAAGACAGCTAGTGGTCTTGAAGACAGCCTGGGATCTTGAAGACAGCGAGAGGTCTGGAAGACAGCCAAAGATCTTGAAGACAGCCAGGGGTCTTGAAGACAGAAAGGGGTGTTGACAGCAAGGGGTCTTAAAGACAGTCAGGAGTCTTGAAGACAGCTAGTGGTCTTGAAGACAGCCAGGAGCCTTGAATACAGCCAGACATCTTGAAGACAGCCAAGTGTCTTGAAGACAGGCAGGAGTCTTGAAGACAGCCAGGAGTCTTGAAGACAGCCAGGGGTCTTGAATACAGCCAAGAATCTTGAAGACAGCCAGGAGTCTTAAAGACAGCAAGGAGTCTTGAAGACAGCCAGGGGTTTTGAAGACAACTAGGAGTGTTGAAGACAGCCTGGAGTCTTGAAGACAGCCAGTGATCTTGAAGACAGCCAGGGGTCTTGAAGTCAGCTAAGGGTATTGAAGACATCCAGAGGTCTTGAAGAAAGCAAAAGGTCTTGAAGACAGCCTGAGGTCTTAACGACAACCAGGGGACTTAAAGACAGCAAGTGGTCTTGAAGACACCAGGGGTCTTGAATACAGCCAGGCGTCTTGAAGACAGCCAGTGGTCTTGACAGCCAGGGGTCTTGAAGACAACAAGTGGTCTTGACAGCAAGGGATCTTGAAGACAGCCAGAGGTCTGGAAGGCACCCAGTGGTCTTGAAAACAGCCAGTGGCCTTGAAGACAGCAAGGGGTCTTGAAGACAGCCAGGGGTCTGGAAGACAGCCAAGGGTCTTGAAGACTTCCAGGGGTCTTCCAGACAGCAAGTGGTCTTGGAGACAGCCAGCGGTTTTGAAGACAGCCAGGGATCTTGAAGACAGCCGTGGGTTTTGAAGACAGCAAATGGTCCTGAAGACAGCCAATGGTCTTGAAGACAGCCAGGGGTCTTGAAGTCAGCCAGGGGTATTGAAGACAGCCAGAGGTCTTGAAGACAGCCAGGGGTCTTGAAGTCAGCCAGGGGCAGGGGTCTTGAAGTCAGCCAGGGGTACTGAAGACAGCCAGGGGTCTTGAAGACAGCCAGGGGTCTTGAAGACAGCCTGAGGTCTTGACGACAACCAGGGTGCTTAAAGACAGCCAGAGGTCTTGAAGACAGCCAGGGGTCTTTAAGACAGCCAGGCGTGTTGAAGACACCAAGGGGTCTTGACAGCCAGGGGTCTTGAAGACAGCCAGTGGCCATGAAGGCACCCAGTGTTCTTGAAGACAGCCAGGGGTCTTGAAGACAGCCAGTGTTCTTGAAAACAGCCAGCTGTTTGAAGACAGCCAGGGGGGTCTTCAGGACAGCCAGGGGTTTTGAAGACAGCCAGTGGTCTTGAAGACAGCAAGTGGTCTTGAAGAAATCAAAGGGTCTTGAGGTCTTCCAGGGGTCTTGAAGACATGCAGTGGTCTTTACAGCCAGGGGTCTTGAAGACAACCAGTGATCTTGAAGACAGCCAGGGGTCTGGAAAACAGCCAGGGGTCTGGAAGGCAGCCAGGGGTCGGGAAGACAGCCAGGAGTCTTGAAGGCAGCCTGGGGTCTTGAGGACAGCCAGGGGTCTTGAAGACAACCAGGGGTCTTAAGGACAGTCATGGGCCTTGACAGTCAGGGGTCTTAAAGACAGCCAGGAGTCATGAAGACAGCCAGTGGTCTTGAAGACTGCCAGTAGTCTTGAAGAGAGTCAGGGGCCTTGAAGAGAGCCAAGAGTATTGAAAACAGCCAGGAGTCTTGAAGACAGCCTTGAATTTTGAAAATAGCCAGGGGTCTTGAAGACAGCAAAGAGTCTTGAAGACAGCCTGGAGTCTTGAAGACAGTCATTGGTCTTGAAGACAGCCAGTGGTCTTGAAGACAGCCAGTGATCGTGAAGACAGCCAGCGGTCTTGAAGACAGCCAGTGGTCTTGATGACTGCCAGGGGTTTGAGGACAGCCAGTGGCCTTGAGGACAGCCAAAGGTCTCGAAGACAGCCAGTGGTCTTGAAGACAGCCAGTGGTCTTGAAGAAAGCTAGGGGTCTTGAAAACAGCCAGGGGTCTTGAAGACAGCCAGGGGTCTTGAAGACAACTAGGTTTCTTGAAAACAGCCTGGGGTCTTGAAGACAGCCAGGGGTCTTGAAGATAATTAGTGGTCTTTAAGACGGCAAGGGGTCTTGAAGACTCCCAGGCGTCTGCAAGACAGCCAGTGGTCTTGACAGACTGGGATATTGAAGACAGCCAGTGGTCTTGACAGCCAAGTGTCTTGAAGACAGCCAGTGTTCTTGAAGAAAGCCAGTGGTCTTGAAGACAGTCAGTGGTCTTGAAGAATGAATGGGGTCTTGAACTCAGCCAGGGGTCTGGAAGACAGCCAGCGGTCTTGAAGACAGCCAAGGGTCTTGAAGACAGCCAGGGGTTTTGAAGACAGCAGTGGTCTTGGAGACAGCCAGTGGTCTTGAAGACATCCAAGGGTCTTGAAGTCATCCATGGGTCTAGAAGACAGGCAGTGGTCTTGAAAGCCATGGGTCTTGTAGACAACCAGTGGTCTAGAAGACAGCTAGGGGTCTGGAAGACAGCCAGGAGTCGAGAAGACAGCCAGGAGTCTTGAAGACAGCCAGGGGTCTTGAAGACAGCAATTGGTCTTGAAGACAGTCTGGGGTCTTGAAGACAGCAAGGGGTCATTAAGACAGCCAGGATTCTTGACGACAGCCAGTGGTCTTGAAGACAGCCAGGGGTCTTGAGGACAGTCATGGGTCTTGACAGCCAGGGGTCTTAAAGACAGCCAGGAGTCATGAAGACAACCAGTGGTCTTTAGGACTGCCAGGAGTCTTGAAGACAGCCGGTGGTCTTGAAGACAGCCAAGAATCTTGATGACAGCCAGGAGTCTTGAAGACAGCCAGGAGTCTTGAAGACACCCAGGGGTCTTGAAGACAGCCAGCGGTCTTGAAGACAGCCAGTGGACTAGAAGACATCCAAGTGTCTTGAAGTCATATAGGGGTCTTGAAGACAGGCAGTGGTCTTGACAGCCAGGGGTCTTGTAGACAACCAGTGGTCTTGAAGATGGCCAGGGGTCTGGAAGACAGCCAGGGGTCTGGCAGACAGCCAGGAGTCGGGAAGACAGCCAGGAGTCTTGAAGACAGCCAGGGGTCTTGAAGACAGCCAGGGGTCTTAAAGACAGCAAGTGGTCTTGAAGACAGCCAGGGGTCTCGAAGACAGCAAGGGGTCATTAAGACAGCCAGGAGTCTTGAAAACGGCCAGGAGTCTTGAAGACAGCCAGGGGTCTTGAAGAGAGCCAAGAGTCTTGAAGACAGCCAGGAGTTTTGAAGACAGCCAGGAGTCTTGAAGACAGCCAGGGGTCTTGAAGACAGCTAGGAGTCTTGAAGACAGTCTGGAGTCTTGAAGACAGCCAGTGGTCTTCAAGACAGCCAGTGGTCTTGAAGACAGCCAGGAGTCTTGAACACAGCCAGTTGTGTGGAAAAAGACACTTATGTACAGTTCAGGACATTTATTAAAGGAAATGTTTCGCCACGAGTGGCTTCTTCAGTCCTAATACAGAGAAAACTAAGAAAACACACATATGTATAGTGGCGGGAGTCAGGTGAGGTGATGCGTGGGTAGAGGTGGTAGTAGTAGTAGTAGTAGTAGTACTAGTGGTAGTAGTAATGGAACTAAGGAGGTGAGGCTAGAGAGGGACCGGCTGGCATCAAGTAACACCAGTTCCCAGGATGGGTAATATCCTCTTGCTTAGTAATTTTGAAATACTGTAACTACCGGATTTTTGCTTTATAGTGTTACTGACAGAAATTAGTGCAGCTTCAATGCAGTTTCTCCGTCTTAAGTCGTCTTCTTTAATAACTAGTTTAGCTTCATTGAATTTCATGAGGTGTCCAACATCGTCTCTATGTTGAACACATGCGTTTTTGCGATCATCATTTCTGCAAGCATTTTTGTGTTCTGCTATCCTAATGTCCAGAGTTCTGGCTGTTTCCCCTACATATACTTTGTCACACCCCCCACATGGTATAGTGTAGATTCCTGCACTTGTGCCAGAATCATGCTTGGGTTTTTGTATCAGGTTCCTAATAGTAGTTGAAGAGCTGGTAGATATTTTAGCCAGTTTTCTGTCAAACATTTTTGAAACATTAGTGGCAACGTTGCTGACCGGTAAAACGATGTAACTTGGAGGCTTTTCTTCAATTTGATAGGTGTTGGTCTTGCTGAGGATACGTGTTGCACGTTTCCTGCAGTCACGTATGAAGTGTAGGGGAAAGTGTAGTGAACTAAAAGAGTTGGTGATGTATGTACATTCTTCTTCGAGGAACTGCGGACTGGAAATTCTGTAGGCTCTCAGAAAGAAGCCAATAACTACCCCTCTTTTAGTTCTTGTGTCATGGTGAGAGAAGAAATGTAGAAGATCATTCTTGTAGGTAGGCTTCCGGTAGACTTTAAAAGAAAGTTTGTTTTCCCCTGTGCGTAAGAGAACGTCGAGAAAAGGTAACTGGTTGTCCTTCTCCTCCTCTAGAGTAAATTTAATAGTAGGTTCCAGAGTGTTGATGGTGTTGAGGATGCCCTGTACGTCAAGATTTTTGGGTACAATGACCAAAATATCATCTACCAGCCAGAAAACTGGCTAAAATATCTACCAGCTCTTCAACTACTATTAGGAACGTGATACAAAAACCCAAGCATGATTCTGGCACAAGTGCAGGAATCTACACTATACCATGTGGGGGGTGTGACAAAGTATATGTAGGGGAAACAGCCAGAACTCTGGACATTAGGATAGCAGAACACAAAAATGCTTGCAGAAATGCTGACCGCAAAAACGCATGTGTTCAACATAGAGACGATGTTGGACACCTCATGAAATTCAATGAAGCTAAACTAGTTATTAAAGAAGACGACTTAAGACGGAGAAAATGCATTGAAGCTGCACTAATTTCTGTCAGTAACACTATAAAGCAAAAATCCGGTATTTACAGTATTTCAAAATTAGTAAGCAAGAGGATATTACCCATCCTGGGAACTGGTGTTACTTGATGCCAGCAGGTCCCTCTCTAGCCTCACCTCCTTAGTTCCATTACTACTACTACTAGTACTACTACTACTACTACTACTACCACCTCTACCCACGCATCACCTCACCTGACTCCCGCCACTATATATATGTGTGTTTTCTTAGTTTTCTCTGTATTAGGACTGAAGAAGCCACTCGTGGCGAAACGTTTCCTTTAATAAATGTCCTGAACTGTACATAAGTGTCTTTTTCCACATCTTGTCGGTATCACCATACCATTTCCTCACAGCCAGTTGTCTTGAAGACAACCAGTTGTCTTGAAGGCAACCAGTGGTCTTAATGACAACCAGTGGCTTGATGACAGCCAATGGTCTTGAAGACAGCCAGTGGTCTTGATGACAGCCAGAGGTTTGAGGACAGCCAGTGGTCTTGAAGACAGCCAAAGGTCTTGAAGACAGCGAGTGGTCTTGAAGACAGCCAGTGATTTTGAAGACAGACAGAGATCTTGAAGACAGCCAGGGGTCTTGAAAACAGCCAGGGGTCTTCAAGACAGCCAGGGGTCTTGAAGACAGTGCTCTTGAAGTCAGCCAGGGGTCTTGAAGAGACCAAGACGTTTGGAAGACAGACAGTGGTCTTGACAGCCAGGGGTATTGAAGACAGCCAGTGGTCTTGACATCCAGGGGTTTTGAAGACAGCCACTGGTCTTCAAGACAACCAGTGGTCTTGAAGACAGCAAGTGGTCTTGGAGACAGCCTGGAGTCTTGAAGTCAGCGAGGGGTCTGGGAGACAGCCAAGGGTCTTGAAGACAGCCAGGGGTCTTGAAGACAGCCAGGGGTCTTGACAGTCAGGTGTCTTAAAGACAGAGAGGAGTCTTGAAGACAGCCAGGGGTCTTGAAGACCGCCAGGAGCCTTGAATACAGCCAGAGATCTTGAAGACAGCCAAGAGTCTTGAAGAAAGCCAGAAGTCTTGAAGACAGAAAGAAGTTTTGAAGACAGCCAGGAGCCTTGAAGACAGCCAGTGGTCTTGAAGACAGCCAGGAGTCTTGAAGACAGCCAGGAGTCTTGAAGACAGCCAAGGGTCTTGAAGACAACTAGGAGTCTTGAAGACAGCCTGGAGTCTTGAATATAGCCAGTTGTCTTGAATACAGCCAGTGGTCTTGAAGACAACCAGTGGTCTTAATGACAGCCAGGGGCTTGAGGACAGCCAGTGGTCTTGAAGACAGCCAGTGGTCTTGAAGACAGCCAGTGGTCTTGAATACAGCCAGCGGTCTTGAAGACAGCCAGTGGTCTTGATGACAGCCAGGGGTTTGAGGACAGCCAGTGGCCCTGAAGACAGCCAAAGGTCTTGAAGACAGCCAGTGGTCTTGAAGACAGCCAGTGGTCTTGAAGACAGCCAGGGGTTTTGAAGACAGCAAGTGGTATTGAAGACAGCCAGTGGTCTTGAAGAAAGCTAGGGGTCTTGAAAACAGCCAGGGGTCTTGAAGACAGCCAGGGGTCTTGAAGACAACTAGGTTTCTTGAAAACAGCCTGGGGTCTTGAAGACAGCCAGGGGTCTTGAAGATAATTAGTGGTCTTTAAGACGGCAAGGGGTCTTGAAGACTCCCAGGCGTCTGCAAGACAGCCAGTGGTCTTGACAGACTGGGATATTGAAGACAGCCAGTGGTCTTGACAGCCAAGTGTCTTGAAGACAGCCAGTGTTCTTGAAGAAAGCCAGTGGTCTTGAAGACAGTCAGTGATCTTGAAGAATGACTGGGGTCTTGAACTCAGCCAGGGGTCTTGAAGACAGCCAAGGGTCTTGAAGACAGCCAGGGGTTTTGAAGACAGCAGTGGTCTTGGAGACAGCTAGTGGTCTTGAAGACATCCAAGGGTCTTGAAGTCATCCATGGGTCTAGAAGACAGGCAGTGGTCTTGAAAGCCATGGGTCTTGTAGACAACCAGTGGTCTAGAAGACAGCTAGGGGTCTGGAAGACAGCCAGGAGTCTTGAAGACAGCCAGGAGTCTTGAAGACAGCCAGGGGTCTTGAAGACAGCCTGGGGTCTTGAAGACAGCAAGGGGTCTTGAAGACAGCCTGGGGTCTTGAAGACAGGAAGGGGTCATTAAGACAGCCAGGATTCTTGACGACAGCCAGTGGTCTTGAAGACAGCCAGGGGTCTTGAGGACAGTCATGGGTCTTGACAGCCAGGGGTCTTAAAGACAGCCAGGAGTCATGAAGACAGCCAGTGGTCTTGAGGACGGCCAGGAGTCTTGAAGACAGCCGGTGGTCTTGAAGACAGCCAAGAATCTTGATGACAGCCAGGAGTCTTGAAGACAGCCAGGAGTCTTGAAGACACCCAGGGGTCTTGAAGACAGCCAGCGGTCTTGAAGACAGCCAGTGGACTAGAAGACATCCAAGTGTCTTGAAGTCATATAGGGGTCTTGAAGACAGGCAGTGATCTTGACAGCCAGGGGTCTTGTAGACAACCAGTGGTCTTGAAGACGGCCAGGGGTCTGGAAGACAGCCAGTGGTCTGGAAGACAGCCAGGAGTCGGGAAGACAGCCAGGAGTCTTGAAGACAGCCAAGGGTCTTGAAGACAGCCAGGGGTCTTGAAGACAGCAAGTGGTCTTGAAGACAGCCAGGGGTCTTGAAGACAGCAAGGGGTCATTAAGACAGCCAGGAGTCTTGAAAACAGCCAGGAGTCTTGAAGACAGCCAGGGGTCTTGAAGAGAGCCATGAGTCTTGAAGACAGCCAGGAGTTTTGAAGACAGCCAGGAGTCTTGAAGACAGCCAGGGGTCTTGAAGACAGCTAGGAGTCTTGAAGATAGTCTGGAGTCTTGAAGACAGCCAGTGGTCTTCAAGACAGCCAGTGGTCTTGAAGACAGCCAGGAGTCTTGAACACAGCCAGTTGTGTGGAAAAAGACACTTATGTACAGTTCAGGACATTTATTAAAGGAAACGTTTCGCCACGAGTGGCTTCTTCAGTCCTAATACAGAGAAAACTAAGAAAACACACATATATATAGTGACTCCCGCCACTATATATATGTGTGTTTTCTTAGTTTTCTCTGTATTAGGACTGAAGAAGCCACTCGTGGCGAAACGTTTCCTTTAATAAATGTCCTGAACTGTACATAAGTGTCTTTTTCCACATCTTGTCGGTATCACCATACCATTTCCTCACAGCCAGTTGTCTTGAAGACAACCAGTTGTCTTGAAGGCAACCAGTGGTCTTAATGACAACCAGTGGCTTGATGACAGCCAATGGTCTTGAACACAGCCAGTGGTCTTGATGACAGCCAGAGGTTTGAGGACAGCCAGTGGTCTTGAAGACAGCCAAAGGTCTTGAAGACAGCAAGTGGTCTTGAAGACAGCCAGTGATTTTGAAGACAGACAGAGATCTTGAAGACAGCCAGGGGTCTTGAAAACAGCCAGGGGTCTTCAAGACAGCCAGGGGTCTTGAAGACAGTGGTCTTGAAGTCAGCCAGGGGTCTTGAAGAGACCAAGACGTTTGGAAGACAGACAGTGGTCTTGACAGCCAGGGGTATTGAAGACAGCCAGTGGTCTTGACATCCAGGGGTTTTGAAGACAGCCACTGGTCTTCAAGACAGCCAGTGGTCTTGAAGACAGCAAGTGGTCTTGGAGACAGCCTGGAGACTTGAAGTCAGCGAGGGGTCTGGGAGACAGCCAAGGGTCTTGAAGACAGCCAGGGGTCTTGAAGACAGCCAGGGGTCTTGACAGTCAGGTGTCTTAAAGACAGAGAGGAGTCTTGAAGACAGCCAGGGGTCTTGAAGACCGCCAGGAGCCTTGAATACAGCCAGAGATCTTGAAGACAGCCAAGAGTCTTGAAGAAAGCCAGAAGTCTTGAAGACAGAAAGAAGTTTTGAAGACAGCCAGGAGCCTTGAAGACAGCCAGTGGTCTTGAAGACAGCCAGGAGTCTTGAAGACAGCCAAGAATTTTGAAGACAGCCAGGAGTCTTGAAGACAGCCAGGAGTCTTGAAGACAGCCAAGGGTCTTGAAGACAACTAGGAGTCTTGAAAACAGCCTGGAGTCTTGAATATAGCCAGTTGTCTTGAATACAGCCAGTGGTCTTGAAGACAACCAGTGGTCTTAACGACAGCCAGGGGCTTGAGGACAGCCAGTGGTCTTGAAGACAACCAGTGGTCTTGAAGACAGCCAGTGGTCTTGAATATAGCCAGCGGTCTTGAAGACAGCCAGTGGTCTTGATGACAGCCAGGGGTTTGAGGACAGCCAGTGGCCCTGAAGACAGCCAAAGGTCTTGAAGACAGCCAGTGGTCTTGAAGACAGCCAGTGGTCTTGAAGACAGCCAGGGGTTTTGAAGACAGCAAGTGGTATTGAAGACAGCCAGTGGTCTTGAAGACAGCCAGTGGTCTTGAAGACAGCCAGGGGTCTTGAAAACAGCCAAGGGTCTTGAAGACAGTCAGGGGTCTTGAAGACAATTAGTGGTCTTGAAGACAGAAAGGGATCTTGAAGACACCCAGGTGTCTGCAAGACAGCCAGTGGTCTTGACAGCCAGGGATATTGAAGACAGCCAGTGGTCTTGACAGCCAGCGGTCTTGAAGACAACCAGTGTTCTCGAAGACAGCCAGTGGTCTTGAAGACAGTCAGTGGTCTTGAAGAAAGACTGGGGTCTTGAAGACAGCCAGGGGTCTGGAAGACAGCCAAGAGTCTTGAAGACAGCCAGGGGTCTTGAAGACAGCCATGGGTCTTGACAGCC